>NC_051066.1:26492960-26812335 GCF_004664715.2 Peromyscus leucopus | reverse complement strand
TACACAAAACAATAAATGTAATACAACATGAGTAGCCATGTAACTAGGAATTCCAAGCCCAAGTCTTTGATAAAGCTTAATACTGCTTTGCGAAAAAAGCCTTGAACAGAAGGAACATATCTCAATATGATAAAGGGTATGTTACAAACCTATAGCAAACATTATACTAAATGAGGAGAACCTGAAAGCAGTTCCACTGAAACCAGAAATAAGAGAAAGGTATCCATATAATGTTTAAAGTCTTAGCTAGAACAAGAAGATAAGAAAAAAGAAAAGGGATGCAAATATGGAAGGGAAAAAAAGTCTGTGTCCGTATTTGAACATGACATAACCCTATACTTAAAAGCTCCTAATGACTTCGCAAGAAAACTCTTCAACATGATAAAAACTTTGAGCAAAATAGAAAGAAACAAAATGAACAAAATGAACATATGAAAATCAATAACCATCCTATATTCCAAAGTGACCTTTCTGAGAAAGGATTAGAAAAACAAAGCCCATTATAGCAGATGAAACAATACTTAGGGGAGGAAACATCCACAGAGGGTAAAGACCTCTACAGATGAAACCTAACAACACTTAAGGAAGGAAGTTAAGAAGACACTGTAAGATGTAAAGACTTCTTATGCTGATTGACTAGCAGAAATAATAGAAAAATTGTTAGACTAAAAGTGACCTATTGATTCAACATAAGCCCTGTCAAAATTTCAGTGACAGTCTTTACAAAATAAGAAAAAAAGTGATTCTAAAATTTTTATGTAAGCACAAAAGATCCTCCTGAAAAGCAACAATATTAGAGGAGAAAAAGCATTAGTAGAGGCATTGGAATACACGATTTGAATTATATTATAAGCCACAGTAAGAAAAACAGATATGTAGATGAATGAAACATAACAGACCTTCCCCAAATAAATTCAATCAGCTACGTAAATTTAATTTTCAATGAATGATTCCAATTTCTTCAACAAATGGTGCTTGTAAAACTTGTACAAAAATGAAATTACAACTCCTTTGCTCTGTACAAAACAAATAAAAAATACACAAAAGGCATTAATGTGAGACTAAGCCCTTTAAAACTGCTACAGGATAACAAAAGTGAAACACCTTAAGATTTAGGCATAGGTACAAACTTTCTGAAAAGACAGTACAAGGAAATAATCACCAGAGACAGATTACATGATGTGTGTGTCTGTGGTGGCGGGCATGGTGGTTTTTGTACTGTTAATGCTCTCTCTGATATATCCTTGGCAAGTTTTTGTTTCCCATATTGCATAATCTATGAAAATGAAACACCAAGAAGTCAAATTAGACAGTAAGTACATGGGCTAATAAAATAAAGAGTTCTTTTCAATTCTCAAAATAAATATAAATTGTCAATAACTATTTGAAAAATATTCAACATCACTAGCCCTCAGGGGAATGGAAATGAAAACTGCATTGGCTCACAGTGCCAGGCATGGATTCCTTACTATTGAGCAAACCTTAAGTCCAACTGGACAGCTGATGGTTGCCACCATGATATATGTGCCATTATTGCATCTTCACAGATATCTTCTAATGCTTGTGGTTTGAGGTGATAATAGTTGGGTAAAAATAGTAATCGCTTCCCCCACCCCCTCCAAAAAATCCCCACAGCACTTTCTGGCACTATAAAAGCTATCTCTGAATTATTAAGCTTTCTGGTTAGATTCAGCTCAATTCTGGATCCTCCTCCTGTATTCAAACTGCATGTAGTCTTCAGCAATAGGAACTTGCCTTCATCTTCTTGGAGATAACAAAAGGAAATACCATTAGCTTATACTGTTTTCAGAGTTGCATAGACTCCCCTTACCAATAGCTGGGAAGAGGGTTTTTTTTGTGTTATTTGGGATTTTGTTAGATAGTCTAAGGTTCACATTATCACTACAGGTGGCCTAACTTCATTTAAACACACACACACACACACACACACACACACACACACACACACACATTCTATAAGTAATTTAAGGCAATTATAAAACCATACGATTCTCTACGGCTTTGTCACAGATCCTTAATGTTATTTATCCCTCATCTTTGCCCTCTGCCTCAGTACTGTTCTGCTTTCCCCTTCCCAGCTAAAGCCCTGATGGTTTCCATTTCTCCTCCATAGTACCTGGTCCCCTTTATTCTACTTCCCTCTCGAGAGCGCCTTCCACCATGGTGCATTCTACTCTCTTGGTTTTATAATCACATCTGAGGATTTAGAGCTAGCATCAACAAATGCATGTTTATCTGAGCCTTGGTTACCTTAATATATTTTCAAGTTCCATCTATTTACCAGCAATTTTCATGATTTCGCTTAAGTGAGCTTGAAAGACCCATCCAGAATGTGGGTAGCACTATTCCATAAGCTGTAGTCCTGAACTAAACAAAGCAGACAAAGTGAGTAGTTTGTCTAGTTTTTGTTTTATCTTATATTGTAATACCATCTCTTATTAGAAGCTGGTCTTTTTAAAAAAGTGTTTCTGCCTTCCTAAGAATAGGTGGCACCCATTCTTCAAGCATGAATAATTGCTGAAGTATTTCTGAATATTAAAAGTATTAAGTAAAGGAAACTACTCACAAAAGACCAAAATAGTATTATTCCATTAATAAGAAATACGAAAATTGGCAGGTATGTAAATAGAAGAATGATTAATGGATGCAAAGCTGAGGTGTGTGGGTAGGTTGAAAACTGGAAGCAAATAAAACATTATTTATTGTTATTTGGACCAGATACTTTTTGGGTTGATGAGAATGTTCTAATAAATTCTCTGTGGTAAAAATTGTTGAACTGTGTAATATAAAAAAGTCAGTGAATTATATACTTCATATTTATTTATTTTAACTGAAAATAGATTCTTTTCTCATATAATATATCCTGATTGTAATTTCTCCTCCCTTTATTCCTCCCAGTTCTTTCCTACCTCCCTTCGTAGCCAGATCCATTCCCTTTCCCTCTCTTATTAAAAAGACCAGTCTTCTGAGATAATAATAAAATATAAAACAAAAACTATCATATTAAAATTGATCAAGACAAACAGAAGGAAAGAAAAGAGCCCAACAGAAGGCACAAGAATTAGAGACCAACTTGTTCACTCACTCAGGAACTCCATAAAAACACTAAACTGGAAGACATAATATATACATAGTGAACCTGGTGGAGACCCATGTAGGTCCTGGGCATGATACTTCAGTCTGTGAGTTCATATAAGCTATGCTCATTTTAATTTAAAGGGTCTTGTTTTCTTGGTGTCCTCCATCCCCTCTGGCTCCTACACTCTTTATACCTCCTCTTCCATGGTCTTCCCCAAGTTCTGAGGGGAAGGATTTGATGAAGACATTCTCTCTCTCTCTCTCTCTCTCTCTCTCTCTCTCTCTCTCTCTCTCTCTCTCTCTCTCCAGAATATCTGGCTGTGGGTCTCTGTATTTGTCCCCATGTGATTTAGGGGGAAGGTTCTCTGATGATGGCTGAGCTAGGCACTGATCTATGAAGATAGTAGATGTTATTATAGGAGTCATTTTATTACTAGAGATTTTGTTTTGTTTTACTTTCTTTTCCTTCAGTTCCTTGAGCTCTCTAGTCTCTGGTTCTTGGTCAGACAAGCAGTGTTGGGTATGGGTTCAACTTTGTGGATGGGTCTTAAGTCAAATCATTTATTGGTTCTTTACTCCTACAAGCTTTTTGTCATCATTGCCCTAGTATATCTTGCAGGCAGAGTATCATTGTACATCAAATGGTTTGTGGTTGGGCTGGTGTTTATGTTTTTCCTTTGGTAGCATGCAGAGTACCTTCTTGTACCAAAGATGCTAGAACATAGGGTGAAGGCTCTATGTAGGCACCAGCTCTGCTTCTACTTCTCCCTGTTCAATAGTTGTGTAGGTGTTGTCTTCAGAAATTGGGCCTTGTTCTAAGTTTGTGAATAGCAACTTACTGTCTTGGCAACAGCCTGGGTTGTTTAAAAGAGTAATCTATATAAAACATGGATTATACAGTAATAAAATGTCACATATATTTAAAGTAATTAATGATATAAGTACATTAGTGTATTAGAATTTTGCATCATTTCTGCAACATACCTGACATAAACAATTTAGGAGTGGAAGGACTACATGGTATTAATATTTCTGAGGTTTCTGTTTAGTCTTGTCTGTAGATTTTGTACCTGTGGTGAGCTGGTGGGAGCATTTGGCAAAGGCTTCTAACTTCATGGCAGACAAGAAGCAAAGAGGGAGACTAGCTGAACTACTTGGCTTTCTACTCTCCTCCCTTGTATTTCATCTGGGTCTCTAGCCTATGGGACATTTTAAGCACATTCAGAGTAGTCTTCCCACGTAGGTATATGCTGGGAAGATGGTTCAGTTAGCAGTGTCTGCTGGCAAGCATGATGACCTGAGTTCTAATCTTCAACACCTACTAAAAGTGCAAGTTTGTAACTCAAGCAAATGGATGTAGAGATAGGCAGAAACCTGAAACCCATGTAGCTGAATTGATGAGCTCCAGGCTTAGTGAAAACCTGTCTCAAAAATATGGTGGGGCCAGTGAGATGGGTCAGAGTAAACATATTGGTTGCTAAGTCTTATAACCTAATTTCAATCCCTGGGACCCACATGGTGGAAGAAAAGAACTGATTCCCATTAATTGTCCGCTAACCTCACATGTGGGAACAGACACACATATACATTAAATAACAGATAAATAAATGTTTAAAAATGGTGAAGAGGGTTAAAGAAAGACACTTGAGGTTGACTTCTGACCTCCATATTCAGGTGCACACAGATACACCTGCAACCACCACTGTTAATACACATATATTTCACACGAACACCATGTATGAACATATACAAGAATTCATTTCATGCTTCAGGTAAAACACAACATAGGCTTCGGTATATTTGATCAGGTTGAAAGACTGAGGAATAATTAGTTATGGCTGGTTTCATGAGAAGAAAATGATGAACACATTTTCAGGAGTCTGGGGTGGCCACACTGAAAACAGACACACATTTGATGGTTCTTGTGTTTATAAGGGAAGGGAAGGGCTGTCAAGGTATGAAAGGCTCACTGCATCTGACCAGGTATCTAGATCTGTAAACCTTCTGCTTCCCTTCTCTTATTCTGAAGCACCCGATAGCTATCAAAAGGTAAGAATCTCAATTTTAGGAAATATGTCTTTCCCAAAATAAAATTTTAAGTATTCAATTCTTAGGTTAAAAAAAGTAACTTGATTTTTCCATTCTAAAAATAAATTATTTAATAATTCAAATACATGTAAAAATGAAAGAAACTCAACAGGGAAAGACCAAGAACTGCTAAATAGTTGATCTTTTGCATATTTTGAAAGATGATTTCTATAACTTTTTATTGCAAAAGCAGTGATAATATTAAATTATATATGTATTTTAGCAAGTCTGTATTTTAAAAATTCCTTTTAAACAATGCGTATAATAATAACATAATGCCCTGTGATTTGCCTATTACAGTTCACCACTGTGTATCATTTGAGTGGTTTCCAGGCTCAGTTATTAATAATGTTTCATGTTTTCTTTGGTTGATGATCTTTCTTTCTGCAGAATTTTAAAATGAGTTCAGAAGAGAATATTTGGTATCTGGTATACATACTCTCTCTCCAGAGACTTTTACCCTATATCAATTAGCATAGTAATAAAACACTTGTTTGTACATACTTAGACAAACACATCCTACCTTCATGGTATTATCTTCTTATATATTGTAGTAAGTATCTGACATTCTAGTTATAACCTATAATGGAAGAATAACTTATTATAATTTTTTTAGGTGAGGAAATAGTAATCAAATTTTGAATATGTCAATGGATTCAACTTATCAGCCCTTTTAAAATCAGATAACATCTCAAAAGTCTAACTGGCAATGGAGCCTTTAACGCATGAAATTTTGGGAATATTACAAGTGCAAATCAAAAGGAATCAAGATTATTTTGGAAAAGTATACATTTCTATCTGTTTCAGTCAAGTCAAGAAACATTTTGGACATGTCTTATGAACAAGGCATTATATGTCAGAAAGTATGACAGATTATACGAGGCTTACAGATTGTTTGGGAAGCCACAAAATACTTCAATAACTATATAACATTTAAATAACTGGACGTGCCTGGACTGAATCTTCCAGGCTGAACTCAATCCCCAGGGGAGTCTTTGCCCTGGAGGAGATGGGAAAGGCGGGGGAGGGGGGGAAGAGGAGGGAGGACAAGGGAATCCATGGCTGATATGTAAAATTAAATTAAATTATAAAATAAAAAAATTATATAAAAAAAGAGAGTTTTAGAAACCAGCAGAGACAAGTTCCCATCATGCCCCCGACTTCCCTTCTGGACCAGAGAGCGCACATCCTACCCTGGACTTCCTGTCTGGACAAAAGCTCCCATCCTTCCCCAGACTTCCGGTCCAGATAAGAGCTTCCATCCTGCCCCGGAGTTCCCATTTGGATAAGAGAACTCCCATCTGGACAAGAGAGAGAGACTTCCTGAATCTGTCAGCTCTTTCTGAACCAAGTACATTGATAAGACCAAGAAGGAACCACAATGAGATGGACAGACGTCAAGGCAGAAGTACATACAAGAAAATGAAGAGCAATACAGCATCACCAGAACCTAGCCCGCCTCCAACATCTAGACCTGAACATCAAAAATTGGAAGAAGCAGAAGAAAGTAGCCTTATGAGTAACATCATGAAGAAGGTAGAGGCTTGTATAGAGGAAAAGACAAAAAAATTGGAAGAACGTTGTAAACAACTAGAGGAAAGGGCAAACAAATTAGAAGAAAACAATAAAGTCCTGCAAGAAAACAATAAAGTCCTGGAAGAAAACAATAAAGTCCTGGAAGAAAACAATAAAGTAATGAAAGAAAATCATGAAAAAGCAATGAAACAAATAAAGGAAACAGTCCAAGACCTGAAAAGGGAAATTGAAAAAGTAAAGAAGACACAAACAGAGGGAATGCTGGAAATAGAAAACCTGAGTAAAAGATCGGGAACTTCAGATACAAGTATAACCAACAGAATGCAAGAGATGGAAGAGAGGATCTCTGGCATTGAAGATACAGTAGAAGAAATAGTTTCATCAGTCGAAGGAAACACTAAAGCCAACAAAGTCATGAACCAAAATGCCCAAGAAATTTGGGACACCACGAAAAGACCAAACCTAAGAATTATAGGGATAGAAGAAGGTGAAGAATACCAACTCAAAGGCACAGAAAATATATTCAACAAAATTATAGAAGAAAACTTCCCCAACTTAAAGAAGGAAATGCCTATGAAGATACAAGAAACCTATAGAACACCAAACAGACTAGACCCCCCAAAAAAGTCCCCTCGACACATAATAATTAAATAACTAAATGTACAGAATAAAGAAAGAATATTAAGAGCAGCAAAGGAAAAAGGCCAAGTGACCTATAAAGGTAAACCCATCCCCCCGATTTCTCAATGGAGACTTTGAAAGCCAGAAGGACCTGGACAGATATAATGCAGACACTAAGAGACCATGGATGTCAGCCCAGACTAATATACCCAGCAAAACTTTCCATCATCATAGACGGAAGGAACAAGACATTCGAAGACAAAGCCAGATTAAACAATACCTATCCACAAACCCAGCCCTACAGAAAGCACTAGAAGGAAAATTCCAATGAAGGAAGTCAGATACACACTCGAAAACACAGGCAATAGATGAAGCCACAACAGTAAACCCCAAAGAAGAGAAGTACACAGACACTACCACCAAAAATAACAGGGATGAACAATCACTGGTCGTTAATATCCCTTAATATCAAAGGACTTAATTCACCTATAAAAAGACATAGGCTTAGAGAATGGATACGAAAGCAGGACCCATCTTTCTGCTGCATACAAGAAACACATCTCAAATTCAAAGACAGACACTACCTAAGAATAAAAGACTGGGAAAAGACTTTCCAATCAAATGGTCTTAAGAAACAAGCGGGTGTAGCCATCCTGATATCCAACAAAATAGACTTCAAACTAAAATCAATCAAAAGAGATCAAGAAGGGCATTACATCCTCATCACAGGAAAGATCCACCAAGATGAAGTTTCAATTCTGAACATTTATGCCCCAAACACAAGGGCACCCACATATCTAAAAGAAACATTACTAAAGCTTAAACCACATATAAAACCCCACACATTAATAGTGGGAGATCTCAACACCCCACTTTCACCACTGGACAGATCTCCCAAATCGAAACTTAACAGAGAAATAAAGAACTTAACTGATGTCATGACCCAATTGGACCTAATAGATATCTACAGAACATTCCATCCTAACAAGAAAGAATATACCTTCTTCTCAGCACCCCATGGAACTTTCTCTAAAATCAACCACATACTTGGCCACAAAGCAAATCTCAACAGATACAAAACAATCAGAATAACCTCCTGTGTTCTATCAGACCACCATGGTTTAAAGCTAGATTTCACCAACAACAAAAACTACAGAAAACCTACAATCTCATGGAAACTGAATAACGCTCAACTGAATTACCAATGGGTTAAGGAAGAAATAAAGAAAGAAATTAAAGACTTCCTAGAGATCAACGAAAATGAAGACACCACATACCCAAACTTATGGGACACTATGAAAGCAGTGCTAAGAAGGAAATTCATAGCACTAAATGTCCACATAAAGAAGTTGGAGAAATCCCACACTAGTGACTTAACAGCACACCTGAAAGCTCTAGAACAAGAAGAAGCAAAGTCTCCAGGAAGAACAGACACCAGGAAATTATCAAAGTAAAAGGTGAAATTAATAAATTAGAAACTAAGAGAATAATACAAAAAATTAATGAAACAAAGAGTTGGTTCTTTGAGAAAATCAACAAGATAGACAAGCCCTTATCCAAACTAACCAAAAGACAGAGAGAGAGAATCCAAATCAACAAAATCAGAAATGAAAAGGGGGACATAACAACAGACATTGAGGAAATCCAGAGAATTATAAGGTCATATTTCAAAAATCTCTACTCCACAACACTGGAAAGCCTAAAAGAAATCGACATTTTTCTGGATAGGTACCACATACCTAAGTTAAATCAAGACCAGATAAAACTATTTAAATAGTCCAATAACCCCTAAGGAAATAGAAACAGTCATTAAAAGTCTCCCAACCAAAAAAAAAAAAAAAAAAAAAAAAAAAAAGCCCAGGACCAGATGGTTTCAGCGCAGAATTCTACCAGATCTTCAAAGAAGAGTTAATACCAATACTTTCTAAATTGTTCCACATAATAGAAACAGAAGGAACATTACCAAACTCCTTCTATGAGACTACAATTACCCTGATTCCTAAACCAAACAAGGATGCAACAAAGAAAGAGAACTATAGACCGATCTCCCTCATGAACATTGATGCAAAAATACTCAATAAAATACTGGCAAACAGACTCCAAGAACACATCAGAACAATTATCCACCATGATCAAGTAGGCTTCATCCCAGGGATGCAAGGGTGGTTCAACATATGAAAGTCCATCAATGTAATACACCATATAAACAAACTCAAAGAAAAACACCACATGATCATCTCACTAGATGCAGAAAAGGCATTTGACAAAATCCAACACCCCTTCATGATAAAAGTCTTGGAGCGATCAGGAATCCTGGGCTTGTTGCATAAATTAGCTGTTTGAAACCTGGGACTTATGTAGGTACACTTGGCTCAATCTGGGAGGAGGGGACAAAAAAAATAAAAAAAAAAAAAAAAAGAGAAAAAAAAAGAAAAGCAAAAAAAAAAAAAAAAAAAAGAAACCAGCAGAAACATAAATAGAAGTTTCCAGAAGCTGCAAGAGAAGGAGAGGAGAGAAGGAGAAAGGAGGAAAGATGGAAAGATATCTGTCATCCCTCTCTCTCTCTTTACGTTATTTATTGCTTATTTTTAAAATTTTTAATTGAAGCAGTGTTGGGGTTTAAGATTTTTTTTTTTCAACGTAGGCTTAACATGAAGGCTAAGAGAAAGACAAGTGCTCAGAACAAGAATGGGTGTAGGTTTCTCAAAGAATCTGATCTCTCGATCTCTCTCTCTCTCTCTCTCTCTCTCTCTCTCTCTCTCTCTCTCTCTCTCTCTCTCTGTGATTTTCCTGTGGTAGTTTTTTGAGGGTTGGTTTTAACATCTTAGAAACCATTCATAGCCCCCCACCCACCCAGATACTGACAAAACTTCCTGTTACTTCTCTACAAACCACTAATAAATTATCTGCAGATAAATTACAATAAATTCATCCTTGTATTTAGTTACTCACATCCCCTATGGCTCACCTAACACTTTCATTAAGAACTTTTCCTTGGTATATACTTGGTCTTGGACAACCTTTCTACTGTCACAGTGAGTCAGTTACTATCTATCAGGTTATTTCATTTTGTGTCTGTCACATATAAAACTTTTTTTTTTTTTTCTAGTTTACATTCCCACTAGCAAAATACTTTTTTTGGACAGCAAATATTGTTCACTTCGAATTACTTTGATGAAATCAGTTCAGTTTTTAAGGTGTGAATCTTATACTTACACACACACACACACACACACACACACACACACACACACACACACTTTTAGCACTTTAAAGTCATAGTGTGGGGATGGAAAGGTTTCTCAGTGGTTAGAAGTACTGGTTGCTCTTCTAGGTGACCTGGACCCACATGGCAGCTCACAATTTTTTCAAACTCCAGTTCCAGGGGATGCAATGTGCTCTTTTGGCCTCTGCAGCCATGTGTATGGTATACAGGCAAAATAACCATACATGTTTTTAAAAGTCATATTTGATATATAAATGCTTTAGAAAATAAACTTGACCATCTTAAGACTCTACCATATAGAAAACTATTCTCTTTATTCAGAAAAGATAGGGAGTTTACCATTATTTGAATATTCAATAGAGGTTCTCATATTACTAAATGGTCCCTACTCAAACATCCCTTCTCAGAAATAAAGGGCCTTTTTAACTTTCATGTTAGAAGCTTTGTTGGTCAATTTTATCTAACTATTAGGTAACGTATCTGTTTAGGGTTTTGCATTCTACAGCTGAAAATAATTCAATGTACCTTACCTCAAAATTAGTACTGGTAAAGACACAGAATTACACAGAGTGAACAACATTGAGAAAAATCCCCAAGGATTAAGATTCAGTGGATGTTCAATGGAGATTAATTTGGATATCAAAAGACTGGAGAGGTCATTAGAAAAGTAGAAAAAACCAAAACAACCTTGAGTGATATCTTAAAAAGAAATCTTGTTAAAATCACATATTATGGATATATATCTATGGATATGACACATTGTGTCATTAACTTTTTTTGGAAATTGTAAAATAGAAAATCAAAATGTTATTCTTTTTTTTTTTTTTTTTTTGGCGAATTTTCTCTGTGGCTGAAAAATTCCATTTAATCAGTTCCTCTGTTGTAGGCTGCCTGTGTGGGTTTTGCTGTTGTGAAAAGGATAAACACTGATGTGCAAGTATCTCTGTTGATATGTTGACTTCATATCCTTTCTGTGAACAGCCAGGATCGGTACAGCTGGTTCATACAGTAGGTATAGTGTCAGTTCTTTGGGGAACCTCCTCACTGATTTCCACATTGGTTCCTCTAGTTTACATTCCTGTTAGCAGTGTATAATGGTTACCTTCTGCCCATGTCCTCTCTAGTGTCTGTTGTCTTTTTAGTATCTGCAATTCCGACTGAGGAAAGATGGAATTTCAGTGTACTTTTAATTTTCATTTCTCTGAAAGCTAGTAGGGTGAACTCCCCCCACCCATGTGTTCAGAGGATGTTTATGTTTCATATTGTGAAAAATCCCATTCACTTCATTAATACACTTACTGACTGTACTTATTATAGTATTGCTATTAATCCTCTGTCAGACATTGTCTTAGTTACTTTTCTACCGATGTGTAAAACACCCTGACCACGGCAACTTATCAAAGAAAACATTTAATTTGGAGCTCATGGTTAGTGAGGGTTAGAGTCCATGATAGTGGAGCAAAAGCATTGTGTCAGGATAGCTGAGAGCTTATATGTTGATCTCCAAGTTGCAAGCAGAGACAGCAAGACACTGGGAATGACAAAAGTCTTTTAAGACTGTAAAGCTGTCCCCCAGACACATCTCCTCCAATAAGACCACACCTAATTCTTCCCAAATAGGCCCACCAATTGGGGACCAAGTATTTCAACTCCCATTTTGTAGCCAATCATTGACTTTGATTAGCTGTAGCTGTATAGAAGCTTTGTAATTTAATGAGGCCACATTTACCAAATTGTTAGTATTACTCTTCCTGTGCAACTGGAGTCCTATTCAGAATATCCTTGCCTCTGTGTACAGCTTGAAGTGTTTTTGTTTTACTTAATAGTTTCAGAATTTCAGGTCTAAGATTGAGGCCTTTGTTACATTTAGAGTTGATTTTTCGGCAGGGTGAGACAAAGTTATGGTTTCTTTCTTCTACATGTAGAAAGTCAATTTTTCTGGCACCATTTATTGAAGAGGCTATCATTCCTCCAAGGAATATATTCAGCATGTTTGCCAAAAATCAGGTGACTGTAGCAGTTTAGTTCCTTAACCTAGTCCATCAATCTGTTTTTTTTTTTTAAATTTTTTATTTTTGTGCCAGTGAGTATTATGCTGTTTTTGTTACTCTGGTCCTAAAGGAACCTAAAATCAGGTATGGTTACACTTGTAGCATTATTTTATTCTTGCATATTTTGGTTACCTGACATCTTTTGTACTTCCATAAACATTTTAATTTTATTTTTTCTATTTCTGTGAAGAATGGTATTAGAATTTTAGTGAAAGATACACTGAATTTTTACATTTATTTTGGGAATTGTTCCAAATTCATGTTAATTGTTCTTATTCATGAGCACAGGGATTCTTTCTCTGTTTAAGTATCTTGTTCCTTGTCTTTATACAGTGTGTAAAACAAAACTGATTCTTCAAAATGTACAACTATACTTAGTTAATTCATCTATGACACAGATGCAAACCTTAATTAAATGTGCTTGTAAGCAAAGGATCCATAATTTTGATAGAGTGTTAGATATCCATTTTACAGTGTAGATGTAAATGTAATATCCATTATCTTTGCTTATATCATGATAGATTTCAGTGCAGAGAATGTAGGGAGTAGGGTAAAGACATAATTAAAACACATCTGAAAAAACCTGGGACTGCAAAGTCTGGAAGATTAAAATCAATGAGAAATTGAATGGTAATTCTTCATCCCAGTTTAGAGACTGAAACACAGAAGAAAAATGATCATAATCCTCATTAACTGCGCTATGATATGTTTCAGTGCTGAAAATTTTGTAGGTTGAAATATTAAAAGTGAAATAAGACATATATAGAAAGTCAATACATCGGCCGGGCGGTGGTGGCGCACGCCTTTAATCCCAGCACTCGGGAGGCAGAGGCAGGCGGATCTCTGTGAGTTCGAGGCCAGCCTGGTCTCCAAAGAGAGTTCCAGGAAAGGCGCAAAGCTACACACAGAAACCCTGTCTCGAAAAACCAAAAAAAAAAAAAAAAAAAAAAAAAAAAAAAAAAAAAAAAAAAAAAAAAAAAAGAAAGTCAATACATCATGTAGAAGAAAATCCCCCAAATCATTTACATAGTGGTAAAATAATCAATAGTAGCATGTCATTATAGTAAGATAATATGTTCATTGATAAGAAAGGAAGTAAGTTTATGTTAAGTACTTCAACTACTAAACCCAAAAAGAGATTTCCCATTTAATCATAGCTATATATTATAAATGAAGCACTGTTGTTTGTTTACCTCAAAATAAGGTGGTAAAACAATTGGTTCCTAATCTTAAAATTTATTGAAAGTTTAATTAAATTCTATTGCATTCTGAAGAATAAGAAAAATGAATGAAGTAGCCAGGTATAAACATGTAATGAATGGAAGTGTAACCCCTACTCTTGACAGCTGGAATATGATGTCATGGGTAGTTGCGGTTAGAGATTATCATTATGCAAGGGAAGTCAGGGATTTAGATCTTAACATAATATTTTCTAACTTTAGAAAATTATGGGAGGATAATGGTTTGCAAATATTGTGTTATGGTTATGTAAGATCTATATTTACAGTAAGGAAAAAATTCAAACATTTCAATACAGTTTGTGTGTGTGTGTGTGTGTGTGTGTGTGTGTGTGTGTGTGTGTGTTGTTCAGCAGTTTCCTCTGAGATAAAACATCTTAGAAATAAATCCTTATGACTCAGAATGTTTAGAGGGAGGATCATTAAGACTCAGGAAGTAAACAACCCAAAAGCTTCGGGAAATCCATTCTCCAAAAAATGACCATGCACACTATGCCCACTGTCTCCAAACTTGCAGCAAAACTGCTGAGAGACATGGTTAGACAGCTAACTGCCTTGAAAGAGGCTTAGACCACCTGAGCTACCCAGAAAATATCCCCTCCAACCTGGTGAGCTGCATATATGTTACACAGTACACTTTAAGTTTCCAACTTTTGTGAGCTCAAACCCATACTAGGATGGGCTTCTGGAGAGACAGCTGTCTTCGAGTAACCCACATTTCTGCAAGTAACCTTTCACCCTTACCTCTGTAATGAACAGAGTAAAACTCAAGGGTTCACTAGTTGGACTTCGGCGGTATCCTTTGCTCTGTCACTGGTTCCCTATGATTGATGAGTGGATGTTTGTTCATATTTTCCAGGAACAGAGTTACACAACATTGTCAGTAACTTTACATATGACAACTGAGAAGTATAAGATCATTTTCGTCAGCTTTGATTTCCAAGTGGTTTGATATTACATTCAAAACAGAAGAGAAACAATAAGCTATATGTGTACCTGAATTCACAAACATTTAATAAAGAACAATTGCTCCTCTTATTGTTTACCACTATAAAGGAGCCTGCACTGTTCTTCCTACAGTTACCTCTTAGCTAACCAGAATGACACAGTGCTGGGAACAAATATGTCCATTTGCTACAGAAGCAGATGGCAAAAGTAGCCGCTTTAAAATGTGATCAAGTATGAATGCTCTATTTAGTATTTTGTTTGAAGTCTCGGATTTTAGGTTAATGCAACTTTAATCAAGGGAGGAAGGACCAGACAGCTGCTGCAGACCTAGTTTACTGCTTATGTTTCTGTAGTGGGAATGTTAACAACAAAATACACAGCAACATGATAATGAACTTTTAATCTCTATCAAGGCTATGAGGAAAAAGTCACTCATTTTATTATATGGAGTTCAGTGTTAATACACAACCTTAATGGACAACAACTAGCCAATTTCTGGAAAAGTCTAAAATGCACTTAATACTTTAGATCCTGATTATGGTGATAGTTATACAAGGCTATGCAAGTACTAAAATTTACAGAATTCAAGAAAATGAAGAAAAGGTCATACAAAATAATTAAAAAGAAAAGTCCAAATATAAGGGCACATCCTTTTAATTCTAGTACTTTGCAGGAAGTGGCAGGAGGATTTTGAATTTGAGTCTAGTATTATTTATATAATGAGGCATTATCTTAAAGGAATCAATAATAAATAAATAAGGAAAAATAATAAAAAGTAAATGAATTCATACCTATACCCATTCATACCCATACAGTAGAGGTGACAGTGAGGACAATTTACATCATCATGTCATATAACTTCATAACCACTCATTTGGGATAAGGACTAGTTTCTACCTTTTTTTTTTTTTTTTTTTTTTTTTTTTTTTAACAGAGAAGACACCGAGGCTCCCTGTGAGTGGAGGTGAGATGCCCAACTCAGAATAACAGTGAGAACATCAAAAGAGCTAGAGTTGCACAACCAGACCTAGATTTGAGGGCTGTTTCTTATTTCCAAAAGTGCAGGATCAGTTGGAGATCCAACAGAGTTTTCGGGCTCTGGATTACTTGCTTTTCTTACCAGCTCCATGAAGCTACCTTATGTAATGAAGACAGGCAATCATGGTTTACATATGTAGTGAGTCACAGCTGATCCATTCTCCTACCTTATTTCACTTGCTTACCAGTACTCCAGTTATGTGGGTATCATTATCTCTTTGCTAAATAACAACAACAAAAACCTAACATTCAGAAAGTGATAAGTAGACAAGATCCTATAGCCCATAATGACAGAAGCCAAGCTGGAACACAGATGTTCTAACCTAGATTCAAATGATTTACTACTAACCCAGTTTACCTGATATAAATCTACACTGGTTTAAGAAAGAGATAAATAAAAAAAATTAAAAAAGGAAAGAGATACATAAGAATACTGTATCTGATACGTGTGTATAATTGCACACACACATGAACACATCTGTGAAGCCCATGGTCCACCTTGGGTGTCATTTCTGAAAGCTGTACTTGGTGATTTCGTAGACAGTGTCTCTAACTGGGACCTGCAGTTTAGTGATTAGGCTAGTCTGAATGGCCAGAGAGCTCCGGGGATTGGATTCTCTGCCTCATCCTAACTGAGGTTTTAAGCCTGGCTTACAAATATATGTAGGTGCTGGACATCAATCTCAGGTCCTCATATAGGTGTGGCAGGCACCTTACCAAGTAATCTTTGAAAATTTCACACATGTGTACATGAAATCATATCTACCACTCATTACTTTTTCCAGCTCCCCTCCTGAGACTTCCCAATGTGTCTCCCTTCCAACTTCATGTTCTCTCTTAAAAACCAAAACCAAAACAAAATCCACTGAGTTCAATTATTGATATCCATATGCCCATAGGTAGTGGGGCCATCCATGGGGGATGGGACCCTGCCAGTGGCTAGACACCCAAAGAAGAGTGATTTTTCTTCCCTTAGTAGTCAACAGCTCTGCAGCAGGAGCAGAAGCTCAGGACCTAGTCAAGGGCAAGGGCTAAATATTGAAAGTCAGTTTACAATGAAAAGAACATCCAGTAGTCAAAATTGCCTTCAAAAATAATTTACCTAACAAATAAAATTGGAACGTATTATGTGTATATATGGTTAACAACCCCAGTAATTTTCATTTCAAAGCACAAATTAATATTTCATATACACTAGGGTATATATCTTAAATGTAATTATATGCTTCATGTATTTCATAGGTGACTATAGGTGACAGCATACATATACACACATATATTTAATATACATATATACACATATATCTTACAACTCCACTGTTTAAATAATGTCATAAAAGCTCACTATGAGTTACAATACATGATAATGCTTTGTATGTTACTACATTAATCATTTAAAAATTTCCATGAGGTATATATACTTTTTTTAAAAAAACAAATGAGGAAACAAGGACTTAGAAAGTTGATTCTTACAGAAAGATGCATTCAGTGTCATCAGATTTTAAATCTATTCAATTTGAGTCTACAAGTCAACTCCGAGAATATGAACTGATATGCATATATGATATCTGGGCATTACATGAGATAGCAGATTGAACTGTATATATGCCATATATGACAGCTATGACAAAGACTGAGACCCTAATTTCCAAAACCTTATGTAGAAACTATATGGAGAGGAATTTTGGTCACAATGCTACTAGAAGTACACACTTAAGACACTTCTCTGACACAGATACTCAACAATCATGGGTGAAGTATAAATTAGAGACAAAGTAGAAGAGCTTTCCAAAAATCAAATAATATAGCTCACTAGGCATGAGGAGGGGCTATGACTGCAATTCTAGTATTTGGGAACCTGAAACAGAATGACTATGAGTTTGGTAAGTTCTAAGGCTAGCCTACACCCAGTAATACTGTTTAAAAACAAAGCTGCACTAAAAATAGAGACTGCCACATCACAGATCATAAATAGTAAGATTTGTTGAGTCTTACAGAGCATGAAATTGCACTGAGATGTGAGTTCCCTAACTGTGAAATAGGCTGATAAAGAATCTTTCGGAGTTAATTAACCCTTATATAAAATGCCTAGGTCCTAAAATCCAGGCCAATCAATCCACTCACTCAGTGACATGGTAAAGAGAAACACATAAAAATAGACCAAACAAATTCTAAAGCATTTGAGGAAAGCTATAGCTCAGAAAGCAAAAAGATACAAAAAAGGTAAGCGTCTGAAGACTTATAAAAAGGAAACAGAAAAATAAAGAAAAAATGCACATATAGAAAACAAAGTTTATGAAAATAAGAACTTATATTCATAAAAAAGAAGAAATAACAATTATGTAAAGTAACAAGAAATTGTATAACAAGACAAGAAAGACAAGAATAGTCATACAGAAAAACACAGCAAAAATTATTAGAAATAAACATCCACCAATTGTAAAAGAAAACCTCAGTAGACAATATAAACTGTATACCAGATATGGCAGAAACCACCACCAGTAAATTGGAAAACGGGACTGAGGAGTTCACAGAGATGAGAAGAAAACAGAAATAGCCACTGAAGTCACAGTGGCTGGAGGGCTTAATATATCAAATCAAATTTCAAAAACAATATAGAAGTTGTGCCATCACAGCAATGTTTAAGCAGGTAAGACCCAAGGTATTTCATGAATTAAAGACCAGTGACATACTTCAGGTGGAGAGCTCCATTAACGAAGTCAGAAAAAGATATAAATAGCAATTTATACCCTAAGCCACCTTAATTGATGCAATTGCCAAAATTATTCTCATTCTGTATGTAATTGGTTCTATATCTAGAAAACTCAGGCAAAAATAAATATAAGAAATTAAATTTGAATTCATAGCAAGTGTTAAAAGTGGGGGAAAGTGGCAATTATAAAGTATGTCAATATTTTAAAACACAGCTTTGATATACTGAAAAGCATATGGACAACACTGAGAAAATTCAACTCAGGATATTTGCATTCATACACACAGACACAGAAACACACACATGCATCCACCAAAAACAGAAATTACATGGTTCAAATTCCTGAGAAAATAGATTACAACATGGGAACTGATAAGCCTTTCTAAGAGGTACCATGTAGATTCATGTACCAAAACTACAGGTAATTCTTTTCAAGCACAAATACATGGAATACCAATGAAAATGGATCACACCTTGGTAAATGTAAAAGCATCTGAATCAGAAAAAATCAGACTCTGATTACAATGACCTAATGATTCACAGAATATTATGAATGGATTTCAAATGTTAAAAGGCAGAAGAGCCCACAGGAACAGTTATATTCACACGGCACTCTGGAAAAGGCAATACTACAGGGAAAGAAAATGAGTTGTCTAGGCCACGAAAGACTGGGAAGACAGATTGACTATAAATGAACATGACAGAGTCTTTGTGGTTGAGAAAAGTTCCATTTCATAAGTATGACAGAGAGTAAATGAGTGTGTACACATGCCAAGACTCAGAACTATACATTAGGAAGGTCAAAAGTTTTTACTTCTTATCAATTATATCTTAATCAACCCATTTAAAAATGCTCACTTTAATAAAAACATCAGTGCACTACCTTGTGTGCATTTATCAAATTAGAAAGACAAAACAAAAAAATAAAACAAAACAAAAAAAAATAACCTCAAACAAACAAACCAAGGGTTCCAATCAATAAGAAAGAGAGACAGGAAAAAATGCAAAAAAGGAGAATGATGAATATAAGAACAAAAATCATTCTTCAGCAAGACTGATGAAGAAAGAGTAGGCATAAACAACATTATGAATGAAAAAGGGGACATAGTTACTAAAAGGAGATATAAAAAGACATTAAACATATTAAGACATAGTCCTCAAAATAAAATAAAAAATTCACTAACAAGATATGTGCATTTACACACACACGCACACACCACATGTATATGTCCCTATCATAAACAGAAACTATACAGTTCAAATCCCTAAGAAAATAGATTTCAACAAGAAAATTGATAAGCTGCTTTTATAAGTACCTATAGATTCGTACCATAAATATGTGCATTTACATACACATGAATGTATATATCTATATGTACATATATTTGTATTTTTCATTCTTTGAAAAGGGTCTCACTGTGTATCCCAGGCTTGCCTAATATTCAGAGGTTCACCTGCCTCTGCCTGTAAAGTGCTAGAACTAATAACATGTGGCACTATGCACAGTTTTGCATGTTTATGCTTAGATGTTCCTTTGTAAAATTCAAATGAAAGGACAACATATTTCATAGTATCGCATAGTAAATAGCAGACTTTAGTGATATGTATTTGTCCTGAACTTTCACCAGAAATAGTCTTATGAGGTCTAGTAATTGCTCTCCAGTTGTTTTACCAATATAATTACTGTTCACTGAACCTGACCATACATACTGTATTCTCTGTAATACAATCCACTATAAGTATTGTGGGTGAGAAATGAGAATCACTTTTTAAAGGCATAAGGTTGAAGTAACAAGTAATTGTTCTCTGAAGTTACAGATTCAAATGTACCATAACTGGGTATGTTGAGCCCATAGAAAAACAATTTATCCTTCATTCTGTATTTAAAATTTCAATACTACACTCTACCAACAGTTCTGAAACCCTGGTACTGGTACCCATAAACACACTCATTAAGGATGAGTAAGAAAAGGCCATCAAGTGTCTAAAGAGAGGATCATTCTGAAGGTTCATGCCAAAAATTCCTCATGAAAAGTATTTCTGCCAAGAAAAAGAAAACCAGCTACAAAAGTCCTGCATGATAACTAAAGACTATGTATAACTCTTTGGTGAAGTTAAGAAAAAAGAATGCTATAAAAAGATGTTATTCAAAGAATTATAAAAACTTTGCTGTACAGTATATATATCATGTAGTAGTATTTTATCTCTCTTCGTTTTCTTGTATGTGCTAGCTGTTTCAAAGGATGGTAAAGAATATTTCTAGTGGTTTATCTTTGCTGTCAACTTGATACATCTGGAAAGAGGGGCTCTCAATGGAGGAACTACCACTTTTAGACTGGCCCGTGGACATATCTACAGAGAATTTTCTTGATTGTTAATTGATAGACAAGGGCCCAGCCGACTGTTGGCAGTGCCACTCCTGAGCAGGTGGATCTGCATTGTCACGGGGACAAGCCATGGTTCCTGCCTCTGCTCCCACTTGATATCCTGCGCTGATGTCGCTCAATGATGGACTGTGACTAGGAACCACAGGGTGAAATAAACCCTTTTGTTTTTGGTTAGTGTTTTATCACAGCAACAAAAGCAAACTAATACAATATTCTTAGGAGATACATGTTGAAGTGTTTAGGGAAAAAGTTAACAATCTCTGGTATTTACTCTCAAGAAGTTTAGTCAAATAACAGCAAGTAATGCATATATAAGAAAGTAATCAAACATGGATGTTAACTTTCAATCTATGATGGGGGATAAGTGATATTAATTACACTCTTTTTACAAATTTTTCACGGCTTTTACATGATTACAACATGAGGGAAAGGGATGGTCAAGCTGGAACAGGGATGGAGTGGGAGAGCAACGAAAGAGATACCATGATAGAGAGACATCATGGGAACAGGGAGGAACCGGGTGCTAGGTAAGTTCCCAGGAATCCACAAGGATGACCCCAGCTAAACTAGCAATAGTGGAGAGGGTGCCTGAACTGGTTTATCCCAGTAATCAGATCGGTGAATACCCTAATTGCCATCATAGAGCCTTTCTTCAGTAACTGATGGAAGCAGATGCAGAGATCCACAGCCAAACACCAGGCTGAGCTCCAGGAATCCAGATGAAGAGAGAGAAGAGGGATTCTATGAGCAAAGGGCATCAAGATCATGATGGGGAAACCTACAGTGACAATCAAACCAAACTAGTGGGAACTCATGAACTTTAGGACAACTGCTATGGAACCTGCATGGACTAAATTAGGCCCTCTGCATAAGCAAGACAGCTGTGTAGCTTGATCAGCTTAAGGGGCCCCCTGGCAATAGGATCAGGATCCATCCCTGGTGCATGAGCTGGCTTTCTGGAGCCCACTACCTATGGTGGGACACCTTGCACAGCCTTGAGGCAGGGGGAGGGTCTTGGACCTGAATGTACCAGGCTCTGCTGACTCTCAATGGAAGGCCTTACTTTCTTGTAGGAGGGAATGGGGGGAGGGTGGGTTGGGGTGAAGGCTGGAGGAGCAGGAGGAGGGAAGAGGGGGATCTGTGATTTATATGTAAAATGAATAAAAAAAATAAATTAACTGGGGCTGGAGAGATGGCTCAGAGCATTGACAGCTTTTCCAGAGGTCCTGAGTTCAATTCCCAGCAACCACATGGTGGCTCACAGCCATCTATAATGGGATCTGAGGTCCTCTTCTGGCACGCAGGTGTACATGCAGATAGAGCACCATATACATAAAATAAATATTAATAATTAAAAAAATAAAAAAGTAAAAAAGGATGAATGTCTAAGAAACATTTCTTATTAATACATATGTTTAAGGAAATGATTAAACTGAAGCTGTGGATTATATAAAACCAGAGAATATTCTTTTAATTAAAAATTAGGGTTAACTTATTTAGAATAGTAAAAATGTTTTAAGTAGTAAGTAGATGATTTATGAAGAAAGTTTTTAAAAATTCTATTAAGTTCTAACTGTTAAGAATGAAGTAATAAGAAGTAAAGAAGCTGCTTAAAATCCATAGAAATTAATTGCATGTCAATTGAGCTAAATTCTTTGGTTAAACTCTAATCTAAATGCTGCTGTGAAGCTGATTGTGTTATTAGATATGATTAACATTTAAGTTAGTAGACCTTGAACGAAGCAGTGTATTCTAGGTCTCATCCATGCATTTAAAGGCCTGTGAAGGAATTCTGTCATCAGACTGCCACAATCACTTCCAGCAATTCATTTAAGACTCCCTTTACACTCATTAGTGCTGTTTCTACGGAGAATCTTGACTAAAAGAGAAGACAGATTCAGAAGGTCCAGGAAATAAGAGCTAGAGTAGACACAAAGATAATGGGAGAAAAATAGAAGAAAATAATACCTGGAGTTTTCCTGAAAGGAAGGAAAGGTAAAATTTCAGAACGCAAGAGCTTACTCAAATGTAGTAAGAAAGCAACATACATGTAGACATTACAAATCAAAAGATTTGAAAGAGGTGTAAAGCAAAATCTTGCAGGGGTCTCAGCAGAAAAAATATTGCATAACGGTTACCAAGAACTGAAGCTGATATTAGACCATATGACACAAGGGAATACATAACATGCTCAATTTTTAAAGGTAAAAAAATTTCTATGCAAGAACCTTAGACCTATTTTAGTTTAAACATTCATTGTATTTTTTTTTTTTAGATTTATTTATTTCATTTGATATATCTGAGTGCTTTGACTGCTTGTATGTATGTATACCACATGCATGCCTGGTCCCTTTGGAGGTCAGAAAAGGATGTGGGATCCTTTAGAATTGGAGTTATAGATAGTTGTAAACCATCATGTCGATGCTGGGAACTGAACCTGGGTCCTCTGCAAGGGTAACGTGCTCTTAATTGCTGAGCCATTTCTGCAGCATTTCAAACATTTACTTTTTTAATTTTTTTTATTCAGTAAGCCCCTTTACATTTTTACATGCAAGCATTCATCTCAAACAATCATTGGTCTGGTGTGAAGCCCCTGGTCTCTGCCACAATATCGATCCTGGGCCTGCACTGGGACTCTTCCTGGACATCCTGTTGCTGCCCTGTGTGGTGATCTTGCAGGCCTGGGTCTACAGGACAGCCTCCCCACCCCCTGGCCCTGCTCCAGCATATCATAGGTGGGGTGGATGTTGGGGTGGGCTAAGACATAATTGTGGTTCTGGGCCTAGGTAGTTGCAGGGTTGGTCAGTTCGCCAGCTCTTCCCTGTCTTTGCCACTAGGATGAACTCTCCAGCATTGTCCTGACTAGTTCATCCCTTGGAGCGATGAGCAAGAGGTGGGTTTAGTTCTCTGGCATTCAAGTCCTCAGGGGTGATTCTCCCACATCTACACCTTCAGGACCAGCTCTACTGTGTTGCCCGGGCAAAGTGTTGAGGCCATTCTCTGGAGTGCTGCAGCTGATGTGGGGCAGGGACAACTCTCCCACTCTTCTGACCTCAGGGCCAGCTCTTCCACCTGCGTCAGGCATTGATGGTGGTGGTGATGGGGGGCATATCTATCCCCAGCCCATGTTGTCACATGACAGATGAGTAATGGGGACAGCTCTCCAATGCTCACAACATCAGGCTGGCTCACTTCTGCCAACAGAGTCAGCACTACTGTGCTGCCCTGGAAAGATGCAGGGTCCACTTTCCTGAGTCCTGCAGCTGGTAAGGAGGAGGGTCAGCTCCTTCGTCCACCACAGGTGGCAAGGTCAAGGGAGGGGATAGCAAACATTTACTTTTAAAGACACCATATATAATCTTGTAATTGTAATTTCTATCCTTTGCAACTTTACTATCGTTCTTTAACAATATGACTTAATATGTAAAATAATAACTTCAATGAGTATCAGCAATAAAATATAGGAAGAGAAAAGGATACTTGAATACTGTTATGAGAATAGACTTTAAGTATCATTGCAACAAAAATAAGTATATGGGGTACTATATGACTTAACTTCATTTAGCCATATCACAATGTATATGCACTTTGAAACATGTTATACATGATAAATATATACAAATTTCTTTGGCACTTCAACAATAAAGCAAAAATGGCAGCATTAATAATATACTTGTGAGATGAAAGCAAAATATATTATACTTGTGAAGTGAATTAGATTCATCAAAAAGTGAAGGTATATAATGAGGATATATATTTCATGAACTTTTATACTACAAGTAACAGCACTGGAATATCAATAGAAGCTATTTAAAATTCAAGAGAACATGAAAAGGCAGAAATAATTGTTCTGGGGAGGTAATTTCACTTACAGTCATTTATAAATCAAGCATTCTAATGTAAATTAACAAAAATGTATACAACTCTGTAACAGAGAACAAAATTCTCTTTAAATGTCCTAGAAATGTTCACCAAAGTTGATTTATCCTATCCTATAAAGACAACTTCATCCAGGGTGGTGGCTCATGTCTTAATCCCAGTAATTGGGAGGTAGTAGCAGATGGATCTCTGTGATTTCGAGGCTGGCATGATCTACATAGCAGGTTCCAGGTCAGCCATGACTACACAGAGAGACGATATCTAATAAAGAAAGAATCATTGATAACTAAAATTTTAAAACATTTAGGGGTCAGCCACTTATGGGGCAAAAACTAGGAAATACTAACTACAGATAAAGAGAACACATAAAATTATCTAGAGATAAAAAACATTCTCCAAAGAAGAAATCAACACATCAATGTATTTATTGTATTTATGTATTCTAAATTAAAAAATAACAATAGGAACAGCCCAAACTCTTAACATGCATTTCTACTATAAAAATGGTAAGCTGAACTCATTCTCCCTTCCACTTTCTTGAGATCTCATTAAAATAGCAGTAATGAAATACTCTACCTAAAGGTAAAACAGACAGTAAGCAAGAAAGATGAAAGATGATCCACCAGTGGCAAAGGCAGTTTAACAATTTTACAATGGAAAACAAAAACAAAAACACAAAGCAGCAGAGAAGGAATGACAGATACATGGGCCAACACCAGAGTAGCCTTAGAAAGATGGTGAAATACAAAACAAACGACGGACATTAGAATAGTTATCTGGGATAGAAAAAGTTGAAAGACAAAGATTTAACTCTTCTCAGGACAAACACTGGAAACCTCGCCTAAATAATAAAAGTCCCTCCTCCAAATAATGATTAATAATAATAAGCCATTCCTCCAAATAATGATTAATAATTAATTATAATCATCATCATCATCATCACCACCACCACCACTACCACCATCATCATCATCAGTAGCAATAGTACCACAAAATGAAGTTTCTTCTCCAGGGTAAAAGGCAAAGCTTCATATAAGAAACATCAACATTCTGATATTTGGGGCTGTGAAATATGGTGGCATGAGACAGTCAGAGGACAGATTTCTGGAGATGGCTCTTTCCTTCTGCTGTGGGTTCTGGGTACAGAGTTCAGGTTACAAGGCTTGTGCCACAAGCACTTTCTCCAACAAACTATCTCTATGCCCAGCACTGAAAATTTCTCAAGGCCCTACTTTTTCCTTTCCGCCTCTCCATCTATAAATTTGTACAAACATTTTAATTTAAAATTGTTTAGTTTAAAAATGTTTCCTTGTTGAGACTTAGATAATTTTCATTCTTTGAGAATTTTACACATTAATACAATGAAATTTTGTCGTATTTGTCTCTATTTCTTCCTTCCAACTCCTCCGATATTACTTCAGACACTAAAAATGAGGGGAATGAGAGAAAGCCACTTTTTCTTGAAGATCAGGAACAAGAAAAATGCAAGAGCACCCACTTTACCATTTGTATTTGGAGTATTGGAAAGTCTAGACAGAAAAAAAGAGCAGCAGACTAGAGAAAGAATTCAAACTGTCCCTGTAGTAAAACAATATAATCTATTATTTAGAAAATTCTCAAGGCACCATCAAAACACAAGCTCTTCATATTTAAACAATTATGTATGCACACACACATTAAAATAAAAATATACCTGTAGGAATAATTTAACCAAAAATTAAAAGAAGTCACCATTGAAAAAATATAAAACATTGATTAGGAAATTGAAGAAAATATAAACTGAATGTTGTCTCGTGTCTTTGTAATGGAAAAATTTATATTGTAAAGCCTTCCATACAACTCAAAATATGATGTACAGATTTACTGCAGCACTCATCAAAATATCATTAATAATCTGCACTGAAACAGAAAAGACAATCATCTGAATGATCAAAGCAATCTTGAGCTCAAACAACCAAAGCTGAAGAATGCTATCTGATTTCAAAATATATCAAGAAACTGCAGGAACACAAACACTTGGTATTAGCATAAAACATATAAACACATTTGGGCACTAGATACCTTTCCTGGCCAGACTAGACTATAATACCCAGCAAAACTATTTGCCATAGTTTAAGAAGAAACAATAATTTTCCATGGTCTAAAAAGCCAAGAAAAATTCATATCCAAGAAAAACAACAAAAAAATGGTAAACAGAATATTGGAAGCAGTATTCTTAACTGAAGAGGGGAAGCCAAAGTTTAATGAAAAACAAATCACAACTAACCAACCCGCCCCCCAAAAAAGAAAAAAAAATCAAGATGATTGTAATATACACATATATTTCAATAATAACTGTAAATATTAAGACCTCAACTCTCAAAACAAAAACAGCAGTGGTGGTGCAGGCCTTTAATCCCAGCACTTTAGAGGCAGAGGCAGGCAGATCTGTGAGTTGGAGTTCAGCCTGGTGTACAAAGTGAGTTCCAGGACAGCTAGAACTGTTATACAGAGAAACCCTATCTAAAAACAACAACAACAAAAATAACATAAAACAAACAAACAAACAAAAAAACCCACAGGCTAGATGAATAGATTAAGAAATAAAATCAATCTATTTGTTGTCTACAAAAAGTCAGCTTTTAAAAAAAAGTGTATGTGTGTGTGCCATGGCAGGCATGTGGAGACCAGAGGACAACGTGTGAGAGTTGTTTCTTTCTTTTCATCATGTGGATCCTAACAACTGAACTCAGATATTCAGGATTGGTGGCTGTCACCTTTGCTCTCTGAGTCATCTTACCATCCCTGAGGAATATTTTAGACTGAGCTGAGTCTGTATTTTGAAGTAGAAGCTGCGCAGTGGTGGTGCACACATTAATCCCAGCACTTAAGAGGCAGGGCCAGGTGGATCTTTGTGAGTTCCAGGCCAGTCTCATCTTCAGCTACATCCAGGACAGCCAGAGCTATACAAACAAACCCTGTTTCAGAAAACCAAAACCAAAACAAAAAACAAACCATGAAAGTCAGTTGTAGCTGAGCGGTGGTGGTGCACGCCTTTAATCCTGGCACTCAGGAGGCAGAGGCAGGTGGATCTCTGTGAGAGTTCGAGGCCAGCATGGTCTACAGAGCAAGATCCAGGACAGGCACCAAAACTACACAGAGAAACCCTGTCTCAAAAAACTAAAAAAAAAAAAAAAAAAAAAAGAAAGAAAGTCAGTTGTAAAGACAAGCAGTGTCTTAAAGTGCAAGGATGGAAGAAAGTATTTCAAGCAAATGGGAACAAGAAGCTACCAGCTGTTGATATCCTAACAACTGACAAAACAGGATTCAAATGAAAACTAATTAGAGAAGAAAAGGAATGGCACTTCACTCTAATCAAGGGATCAATTAATCAAGGAAATATCATAATACTAAACACACTATGCAACAAACTCTGGTGCACCCAATTTGTTAAAAAGTATACTAGTGGAATTAAAGACAGTGATTAACACAAACTCAGCAATAGTAGGCAATTTCAACACCCCACTTTCTCCAACAGTTAAGTCATCAGGTCAAAAAACAGAGACGCTTCAGAATTAAATGACACATTACATCAAATAGACATAACGGGTATGTACATCCAGATGTCAAAGAATATGCATTCTACTCCACAGCACATGGAAGTGTCTCTAAGTAGAGGGCACACTGGACACAAAGAAAACCTTAACAAACACAGGAAAACAGAAATAATCCCATATATCTCATTAGGCAATAAAACTTAAAATCATAAGGAAAAAAAAACTCTACTAAGTTTATTAACTCACAGAGATTAAACAACTCATTACTAAATGATGAATGGGTCAAAGAAGAAATCAAGAAAGAAACTTTTCCTGAATTTAATTAATACTGCATACACAAGACAACAAACAAGAAGTTCTAGCTTCTCTGAGGTTATGAACTGTGTGTTTATCCTTTGCTTTGTGTTTAATATTCATTTATGAGTGAGTACATACTGTGTTTTTCTTTTTGGGTTACCTCACTCAAGATGATTTTTTTTTTCTAGTTCTATCCATTTGCCTGCAAATTTCAATCCACAACCCTAGAGAAACTAGGTAAAGAGGAACAGGCATAGATTCCCCCAGGAAGGGGAAAGGGTTAAGATCTCCTGGGTAAAATGGGAGGGGCAGTAGAAGGGAGGGAAAGGGAGGCGGGAACATGAAAGTTCTAGATGGCCAAGTTGAGGGAGGGACATAGAGGAGAGCAATGAAAGAGATATCTTGACAGAGTGAGCCATAAATCTGGTGTTAGGGAAATCCCCAGGAACCCACAAAGATGTCCCCAGATAAGACTTACAGCAATGGTGGAGAGGGTGCCTGTACTCGGAATGGTGACTACCCTAATTGTCATCCTAGAACTTATATCCAGTAACTAAAGAAGCAGATAGAGACCCACAGCCAAGCACTTGGCCAAACTCCTGGAATTCAGTTGAAGAGAAGGAGGTGAGATTTTAGGAGTAAGGGGGTCAAGATCATGGTGGGAAAAACCACAGAGATAGCTGACCCAATCTAGTGGGAGCTCACTCAGAGGGCCTAGTGTGGTCCCCTGCAGGGTTCCCAGCTGTCAGTCCAGAGTCTGATCAGCATGGTCAGCATGGAACATTGACTAGCATGGCAAGATAACATAAAGTTTTAAAAGTGGAATTCTATGTCTCTGACAACCAACAGCTATGTAATTGGACTTAAGAACCACTCAATAAGGGGGAAATCCTGCCTGCTCTTGGAAATTTAGCCAGCTTCCCAGAGCTAATGAGTCCACAGACCTTAGAAAAGAATCTATCTATTACCATCAATTTGCTAACTAGCATAATTCCTGACTACATTCTAAATTTACCCTTATATGCACAGATCAGTGTAGCTACCAGTCATCATCAGACAAGTCTCTTTCTACAGCAAATTGAGACCATAACAGAATACCACAACTGGACAGAATGCAGAGATCAAGAGATTATGGCGAGCACAACCATGATGAATATATCTATATCACAGCTCCCACATCTGTGGTTCATGGGACATTATGGAAGAGCTGTGGAAAGAGCTAGAATGTTAGACTTTCCTAGAAATGGCTGAATAAACAAGATCTGATCAATGACAGTAACAATGGACATGTTATCATGGGAGGGAGAAAAATTTCAGAGTCCCATCCATAGACAAAGAACTATAGCCAACTAATGTCTATTGGGAGGAGAATTAGCCTCTCTGAGGGATGAGACCCCTTATGGGTTGTCCAGTCCAGAGTGATCATGTTTGAAACCATATGCACACCACCAACAAAAACAGACTCAGCAGTATTTATATACAGTTGACATTCCAAAGTATATGGAGGGAAATCTCACATGTTTCCACTCTTAGACAAAGAGCTATAGGCAAGTAGTGGCTGCTGAGAGGCACTATTAGTTTTTTTCCAGGTGGAGCCATGGGATAGGTTTTCTAGTAATCACAAGCGGTCAGCCCCAAACACATATACATATGATCAACAGTAAATGGATTCAGAAGGTTATATTTACACACACACACACACACACACACACACACACACGAATACGGACTGAATAGGAGTCACAAGTTTGAGAGGAAGTGGAAGCGACATGGGAGGAGTTGAGGGAGGGGAGAGTGAATATGACAATATTACTCATGTATTTGAAAATCTCAAAATGTGAAATCATAGCTATTATTGAAAAGACAAAAGATAGCAAGTGCTTGAAGAATATATAGAAAAGAGAACTCTTAGCACTTGTGAGAATGCAAATACATACAACTATTATAGAAGAGAGTATGTAGATATAAAGATGGAAATCACACAGTGTCTGAACTATATTATCTTTGGGATTTTTTTTTTTTTTTTTTTTTTTTTTTTTTTTTTTTTTTTTTTTTTTTTTTTTTACTGCAGAAAGACATTTGATTGTAAAGGCTGCTCAGTTAAACCAGTATGTATATTTTAAAGGTACCTTGACTTCAAAATTTGAATCTAAGGATATGTTGCTTTGGAAAGGAGGCTCTGCTTTTGTTTCCACAGGAAGCAAGAGGCTATGGATTTGTTCCAGGTTTAAGATACATCAGCTACAAAAAAATTAAGAATACAGCCACCATATGGTATAAATTCCCCTGAGTATACACTAAAAGAAAATGAAACCATTACACAGAGAAAGTATTTGTTTATATTTATTGCAGTATTATTCCTAATAAAGTACAGAAAATATAATTGTCCATCAGTAGAAGTTATAAAAAATGTGGCATACATACATATGGCAGAATATTATTAAGCCAAAAAGAGGATGAGATCCTGTCAGTTTCAACAGCAGGGATGTTTGGAGGACATTATGTTAAGTGAAATAAACCAGAGACAAAGACAATAATACTGTATAAGCTTACTTGTGTGGGTTGTAAGAGAATCAAACCATACAGGTATAAAATAGAATAGTGGCTGGGAAAGGAGGAACATTTCTTAGTCAATGAGTACAAAATTATATTTGAGTAGGGGGAAAATTCTTGTATTCTGCTGAGCACTCAGAAACAAGGGAAAACAGTTACATATAGGTCCAGGAATAGGGCCTATGTAATTTTCTGAGTTAATAATACTGTACTGTATACTTCAACATAGACAAAAGAGAGTACTTGGAATGTTCTTACCATAAAGAAATGGTAAATGTTGTTTGATGTGGGAGATGTTTTAGTTACTTTAATTATTATACAATGTAAATATGTGCCAAAGGATTATGTCATTTTATCATATGTACAGGTATTATATATCAGCAGAAAAAAATTTGAGATTAGTATGATGTGTTCACCAAGGAAGTTCTTTATAGTTAAGAATAGGGGATCATTTGCGGGAAACATTGAGAAAAGTTCTATATAACGTAGACACCATGGGCCTAAGTTTCAAATTACTTCATTGACAAGGGAAAAAGTTAACTTTTCAAAGATAAAAATGAGTTAGTTTTGATATTACCATGTATGTTTGTGATCTGACCTTTGTTATATATCTGCACCTTGATCTTCATAATTTTAAAAAGCAAGTTCTAAAGTTACCTTTCCTCTAGGATTACAAGTAGAGTCACGTGATTTCCAGGAAGGTGAGCTATGTAACTTTCATGGTCTAATGGGATCCTGCCAATGATTCCTGGAGTCATGAAAATACTCTCTTTCAAGGGATATCTACTTGTATCTCATGTACATGTTTAGGTCATTGCTAAACATCTGTGAATGGTCTCAGAAGTGCTAGAGTTGTACATTCAGAACTGTTACAAACGATTACACTACATGCAAACTTCCTGAGGAAGAGGCATTTGTCAGTCTTTTAGTGGTCTATCCACAACACTTGGTAAGAATGAATAAATAAGTGACACACTAATTAAGAAAGAATAAGTAATAATTCCTAAGTGTTTTAGTCTTCAGTTTCTAAAGACATCATGAGATTAAACTCCAAGTTAATTTTATTTATAAATCACAACACTTTTTCCTTAATAAAAAATAAATAATAAGGATTGAAAGAAGTACTTTCCATTTCTTGTTGGGTACAGTGACTCTTCTATTTATTCTAAAGTAAATACAGTATTGTGGTTTTATTATTAGTATGTCATCAAAGTCTATTTTCACCCATCCTTTCTTAGTGCAAGAAATAGCAATAGGAATAATTACTAAAACCATGTTTTATAATCTAAAGTATTAAAGTCAGTATATAAACACAATCGTTTCACCCATTACCTCATTTACTTTTCACAGGAAACTAGTCAGAGAAATATTAACCCTATGTTTTGTAGATGAAGAACCTGGAATTTAAAGAAATATATTTTACTCAAGGTTACAAAAATGGTAGAACTCAGACAAAATCAGAATAATTCTAAAATAACTGGCTTACCTAGAGAAACAGTTCATGTACTAGTTGAAGACTCATACTACACAACAGCCTGCCCTCCATTTCCAGGTATAAGAAAATATTTATTCCTTCTTTCAAAATTAATCTAATCTAATTTGGAATGATAGTAGACTCTCTTGAAGGTCACCTGTAATTCTGATACAGAATTACAGACTGATACCTACAAGCATTCTTCCTGGGCATCTTCGGGTTGAAAACTATGCTTCCAATGTTGACCTACTATGCGTAGACCCATGAGCTTTTGTTCCTCCTTAAAACCTCATACTTTGAGGCAAGATTGGACAAGATTTATTTCTGACAATCTTAAAAATGCCTATTTGGTACGTTGTTAATAACAAGTTCTTTTTTTTTCTTTCTTTGAGACAAGGTCTTATTAGAAAGCCTAGCCTGGAACACAGATATCTGCTTGTCCTTGCCTCCAAAGTGTTGAGAGTCAGGGGTGAATAATAAGCTCAGCTTCATAAACAGCTTTTAATAAACATTATCAAAAACTGCTAGTGTGAATAAACTGAATTTTTTAGATGAGAATTTCAATAAAAATTTACATTCAACTCTTCTGCCAATTATCCTATAATTAAAAATACACAAATACCCAAATTGTTTTATAATTGTAAACATTTTATTTTGGTTCAATTTTAATAAAAAGTTCCAACTGTAATAAACCATTATTAAATATATCTTATAGTTACATATAATATAAAATTTATAACTCTCATGTGCTATGCAAATAGGCTTTGTTTACTTTTTGTGCCATAATTTTAGGTAATCTTTACTTTATATATAGCTTTCTACAATTCAAATTAGCATATATGGCTACACAAGGTAAAGTAATTCATCATAAAATGCACAAGTAATTAAAAAAATTTCTCTAGAGCTATAATTATAGAAATATATGAACATTTGATTTGTACAAAACAATGCCCTGACAGGAATTATTTTATTTCCTTACATGATACTGCATTTTGCTTTTTCAGTAACAATAAAATCAATTGGAAAGGACAGATTTTAATCTAAAATGTTACTGCACGTTCCTTTCTTGGTAGAGAAGAGTATGTGGCAATTTATGCTATGCATTAGAGATCAGATTCTCGCCCTAGGTTTACATGATTGATGGGTTTCTATTTGAACAGGCATAAATGTGAATAGCAACTGTGAAATGTTTACCAGAGAGACACAGCTAATGTAACTTCAACCAGTTTCTCCTTTTATCGTCAGCATGAAATTGATTCTACTATAGCAAAATGCTTTTGAAATCACACACAAAATTTCAGTATACAGCTTAAATGTAACACAAAGCAAGAGACACACACATTCAAAACATACATCTAACAGCTGGTCAGATATAGATGTTAATGATTCACAGGAAAGCCCAATCAATAGACCAGTTATGAAATAACATGTTTGCTCAATATACAAATCATTCAGTTGTAAGTCACAGCTAAACTCTTGAGGCTAGAACAGATCATTCCATTCTGGGTGTTTTAAAATATATTAAAAAATAACATTCTATATAGACCATATACACAAATGCTATTTATTTTACTAAGCCAGACAATTGTTCCTGAATAGTTTGTCTGCCTTAAAAGAAAAAATATTTCAATAGACTCATTCATATTTGATAGGAAGAAAGTCCAGTAGTATCTCCTGGCTTGCTTTTAAGTGCACTCAAAAAAGAAAAGGACATTGCTCAGAACTCTGGTGCTGTGATTAATATTTCTTACAATGCTGCTTCTGTGAATGACAATCAAGCAGTTTTTCTCCCACACAGGATTTATTGAAACTAGAAGATCTGAAGGCACAAACTCGCCTCACAAAATCAACTTAATGGATCTGTATTATGGATACCCACCCAGAAGCACAATCCTGGGTAAGTCATCCCAAATACCAATATCCAACCTTCCAATCTTTAGGGTAATTATGGTCATAAAGGTAAGTAACATTTATGAAAGCCAACTGATTCTGGATCCCATGCCCACATTCTATGCATACTTTCACCTTTAACGTCTAAAGGAAATTCTAAAAGTACAAATGACTATTTCTGCTATTTACTGGGAACATTGATGACCAAAAAATCTGAAACAATTCAGTTACTAACAGCAGAGCTGAGAATCAAAGCTAGACTTAATTGACTACACTCTTTGTGAGGTGACAGATATATGAAGTACACAGGCAAATATAAAAATATAAAGACCCATGGTTGCCAATTCTGATAAAATAGAGTAAAGTAAATCACAATAATTCTTCGAGTGATAATATTAAAAAATTAAGTAAAAATACTGGAAAGTGAAAAACAAAACAAGTATTATTCTTGAGGATATCCTGGAGATTAATCAAAAATAAATAGAGATGGAAAAAAGAGATTATTACTGGGTAAAATCTGTATTTTCAACCTTAATGAAAATCACTGGACACAAACACACACAACATGGAAGATGAAAGAGCTCCGCACGAGCAGGAAGACAATAGAGGGCAACAGGTGAGTACGATCTAGATAAACTAGATATTGAGGTGTGAAGGCATCATAGTTAATATATACTAATGAAAGTCATGGAAGTGGATACTACTTAACCAGAAGGTTGTATCACTGTCTTATTTGTTAGAAGTATCGAAGTCCAGAACTCAGATTAGAGAGAATAAATATAAGCTGAAGATGGAAGAAGGGAAGAAAGAAGGAAAACCAACAGAAACTCCAAACTCACTGTGGTGACCCTGCACTCTATGTGACATATACATATGTGTTCACTGCTTTGGGAAGATGGCCAGACCCCATGGACAGTACATTGTGGCAATAAAAACAGCAGTTCTCCTAGCAGAAAACCTTAAGTCTGAATTTCCCTAACCAGAAATAGCGAAACCTCTGGCTTTCCACAGAAGTCTTCAGAGGATCACACAGGATCATGCTGGGATCAAGGAAGAGCATAAACTGATCTGTTTTAATAAAACATAAAAGTAAGCCTTCAAGAGACACTTAGCAACTCCAGTGCTTAAGTTAAAAAACAAACACACAAACAAAAATAAAAACAACTTTTGGTGGAAGATAACAAAATTTAGTATCAAAAGTATGCCATCTACATTCAATACATACAACAAAAATCCCTAGACATGCAAAAAATAGGAAAGTACCAAAGAGTAGCTAATAGAAAACAATGAGATTACCAATAGAACTATGTTATGCAGCTATTATCCAGGAAAATTATCATAGGGAATTTCAGAAGAGGAGAAATAAAAAATTCAAAGACACTTAAAAATGGTTACTATAATAAATTTTATGTCATATATGTGCTATCACATGAAAGAATTAAATAGAAACTATAGAATTGAAAAATAAAGTGTTAAAATGAAAAAAAAAATACTAGATGGGCTCTAAAAGCATACTGGAGAGAGAAAAGAGTCTCTGAACTGGAGGTTAAGCATACACATTTCAAAGAACAGTCAGTAAAGAACAGTTGAAAAAATATTAGAGGAAAATAACAAGTTCTGAAACCTTCACAACCAGGGACAATATTGAACTATCATATTTAAATATACAGTGGGGAAAAAAAGAAAATGGAGAAATATTTGAAGAAGCAATGAAAATTTCCTCATGTTTGGTTTTACAAATCAATTTTTAGAAACCAACAGGTCAGTAAGAAGTCTACAAAGAAAAAAGCACACAGGTACAGAATTCCACACTGTCAAAAACAAAGGAAAAGAAGTAAGTGTTAAGCTGGGCATGGTGGCACAGGCCTGTAATCCTTGTAGTCAGGAGAATTTTAAGTTTGGGGCCAGAAAGAGCAATATATTGAGATCCCATTTCCAAAATTAAGAATAAAGCATTATTAAGATAAAGGAATAAAGTGTTTGATCAATAAAGTGTTAATCTTTCAGTATACAATATATACTGAAGAATGAAGGAATATACTTCAACATACACAGGATATTAGGATATGATAAAGATGGCATTTTCAACCAGCGGAAACAAAGACAGATGCTGCTAGAGAAAGAACAGAATTCCAGATAAAGCTTTATGTATAAAAAAATCAGACCATTAACCAACTGCTTTCTGAGTGGATTTAAGGCCTACCACACAGCAGGAAATATATACCCTATACTGTAAATCTGGCCAAGAACCCATGGTGGCAGAGCTCACAGGCCCCAGATTGCACCTACTACTATTACTTTACTAAATGGGCACAGGATCAAGCTGCTCTGTACATTTTTATCTCTACACTTATTGATAAGTACAGCCCTTAGACCTCATCAGCGAAGTTCCTTTTGTGGTGGACAGTGGGTGATACACAACCCCGTACCTGGTTAAAGTAGAAAGAATAAATGTCTGTGAATGCTGAGTCACAAACGGGACACCTACCTGTATCACCTCCACTACCAGGGAGGGGGAGTGCAAAAACTGTAATAGCAGAGGTCAGAGAAGACTGCTGTCAAATGGTATGTTCTGGACAAGTCAGGACCTTGTGTTCATGAGCTCAGAGGACCTTTAGTATTCTACAAAAGACTTGCTCAGACTCAAACCAGGTAGCATTGCAGCATGGAGAGAAGAGTTTTCTAGGGAGGGAGAGGAAGTTTTCTTTAAGGATGTGGTTTGTGTAGAACTACCATGTTACCCATGAGAATCCGAGCAGCACTAACTGGAATCAGTAGGTAATGAAAAAATGACAGGAAGTTGAGAGATGGTGAGTGGAAGTAGGTCTGGGAGGAGTAGGGGGGTGAATATTAGAATATTATCCAATTACATACACACACACACACACACACACACACACACACACACACACACACCATTCTAAAAGATTTACTAATTTTAAAAAAGGAAAAACAATTAGGCTATGGGGGGAATAAAAATATGGTGTTATATATTTTATAATCTTGAATATAGATTCCAAAAACTATCAAAGAAACACTGATTGCCTTACTAGTGCAAAATGGAAAATTTCAGTATGGGGAAGTAAAAAGAAAAACACCACAAGTTCACAGACAAAGTAAACTACAGAAACATATTTCAAATATGAAAAAAGTCACATTTTATTAGGATGAGATGAGCCTAAGATCAGGAAAAAAGAAGTAAACAGTAGAAAGACCACTGTCAAAGGTTACTAGCTGGATCCATGATGTGCAAATAGATGTAATTGTTTCTGCTTGTGAGTGTGTTATGTGAATATGTTATGTGTTACCACACATACCTGGGCGTGGCCAGATTATTTCTGAGAGAAAGAGAATATAGGAGATTTGTGTTACAGGAAGATCAACTTCTACACTTTTCTATTTTTGTTTTTCATTGTTAATCCAAATGTATGTGCTGCTTTTGTAACTTAAAGGCCTATGCAAACATACTTCTGAAGAACCCAAATTCCCAGTAACATGCTGACTGTGTGAACCAACGCCTGCTCAGTTCAGTGGTTGCTCCTCTCTTTTCTCAATACAGATGCTCAATTCTGAATTCTATAACACTGTTAAAATATTTTTTTAAAAGTGAGTTGCTTGCTAAAAACCCAGAAAGTCTCTGTAGTAAGAGAAGTTAAGTTAAATAAATAGCTAAATTTTACTTGGGAACTTATTTTCCTGTCTTTAGCTTTTGAAATACACAGAGGAAGAAAGGTAGTATATATGATGCTTACTTCTCTGAAGTAAGAACTAGTTTTCTTTAGGATGTAACGTTCCTTTACTCTGGGACTCTGGAAGTAACTAACTCCCATTCTCTAATGCTCACCACACTAAGACCCCCCATGGGTGTTGCCTCTACCCAGAGCAGCATTTCTTAAAGAAAACTGCTCTCTCTGTACTATAAGTCTGGCTTATAGGAGCAACACTTGTACCAAACAGCTGTGTTCTGTAAACAAGTCATCTGACAAGGGCCAGTCGTGATTAACCTTCGGACTGTAAGTTAGTCTATCAGCTTACAGCAGGTTGCATCCTGAATAGGCTTCAAGAACTTTCTTCTCCAAGACCTAGTATCAAGAAGATCTTTTTTTCCAATGGTCATGAACAGTGAAGCTCATCAAAATAGCAGTGCAGGAATAGAGAAGACATGATGATTTCATTTAAGTGCCCTGGTGCCACAATAGTGTGGGTATTATTAAACAGCATATTCTGTTTTGTTTGTGTTCATACATGTCTATGGCATAAATATTTTCAAAACATTCAGAGAAAGGATTATCAATAGCATAATGTATTAGGACTGAAAAGACAGTTCCTGATCAATCACAGTGCCATAAAAGACTGCCATCTTGTCCCTCAATCACAAACATCACTAGGAAATACTTAGCCTTAATAGGAAAATCCTACTGATAACAAATCTTTCAAGTCCTAGATCTACTCTGTTGCCAATGCTTACTCCTGAAATGTGGGCATCTGGGGGGAAGTACAATCCATAATGGTTCCCCTAGGTTTTCACCAGTAAGGCAAGATATGTCTTTGCTATCGATATAAAATCCCTTTTGCTTTTTTGTTTATTGCTACAAATCTCTTATTTTTTAAGTTTAAATTTTCCTGATTAGATCAGTATATCTCTAATATTTTGTTACAAAATATTTTATTATTAAAAAACTATTTTATGATACCCATTTCTAAAAGATTCTATTCTGTAGATTAAATAATAATTAACATTACAAAGCTGAATATGAATGAAGCAAGACTAAATTCTACAAACAGGGCCATAACCTCCAAGTGAAACAAATCTCTGCTCTAGCACTTTAGTGTAAGACTTAGAAGAGCCAGTCGATTCTCTCCATAGATGCACAGAGGACTAAGAATGTGGTGATGCATTCTGTGTGTCAGCCCTATATCTCCCAGTTCTAGCAATCGTAGGAAAATCAGATACAAAACAAAGCCTTAAGGCTGACATGTGACTATAAAGTTCCAGGAAATAGAGAAGCTTCCTCACAGTCACACTGCAAGTTCTCTAGTTGACGTCTATACAAGCTTAAGGACATCCTTAGCAGGAAGGTGTGTAACGTAGTTGGCTTCAGAATTGCCTTAGTTTTTAAGAACATTCCTTTTGTATGCTGTCTACAAGTCCATGTGTTTCTTGTAGTATTCAGAACACATTTGTGGGGTGTCCACCATAGGTAAAGAATAATTTGAGGCAGACTTTACCTGTGTTTTGGTTATTTCATATGTTTTACACAAGAACAGAAAACCACAAGAGCCTCTGAATAGATTTTGATGTTTCTCCTCCCTTCCCGTTTAGACACTTCAAAGGGAGAAAACATACACAAAATCCTTTTTTTACAATGCTGCTAGTGTACAATCTTATGACAATGCAGAGTAATGTGGGCATGATGAAAAGATGGGATGGTAAGCATGTCCTTGTGATGTATACCAAACATCACATTAAATTCTTCCAGAATAAACAACAGAATTAATGTTCAAACATATAATAAACATGCTCAAATAAAAATATTTTAAAAAGATCAAATAAAGTTATTCTAAATTTTAATGTAATTATTTTCTCTCTCTCTCTACTTGTGAAAAAGAAAGAGCCCAGGATTACACAGTATAGTAAAGAAAATATTACATTAGGTTTTTAAAATTTCGAATATTTATTTAGTTTTATTTTGTGGTACTTGTGTTTTGTCTGCTTGTTTGCCTGTGTACCAGGGTATCAGATCCTTTGGAAATGGAATTATAAACCACTGTTAGCACCCTTGCCTCTGCTGGGAATCAAACCAAGTTCTCTGGAAGAGCAGTGAAGGCTCTTAACTGCTGAGTCATCTCTCCAGTCCTATCAGTTAAATCACCAAGGAAAATTATCAAGGCAAACATAAACACAAATGCTATATTATCTCTGATAAATATTATTTTTTATAGAAAATTAAGCTTTTCATTAAGACAAAAAGCTGCTCTCCCCAAACTGATGGGGAGGGGCATTGCCAAGGACAATACTCACTGCTCTCAACAAACATGGAGAAGTCGAGCTTGTGCCCTCACCCTGACATTCTAGTCTCTTTGGTGTGGGAAGGTACTCTGCAGACTACCAAAAAAGAAACATGGACACCAACCCAGCCACAAAACCTTTGACTTATAATCTGTCCTGCTTGAAAAAATATGCTAGGGCAATAGTGGCACAGAATGTGTGGGAGCAGCCAACCAATGTCTGATTTGATCTGAGGACCACTCCAGAAGAAGGAAGCCACACTTGACTCTGCTTGGGGAATCAAGAATCAGATACTAGATAACCCAAAGAACTAGGGTAAAACCAAACACTGCTGGCCTAAACAAACAAACAAACTGCTTCCTTATGATGTTCTGCTATACTTATAAACCAGTGCCTTATCCAGTAATAATCAGAGAAGGTTCCTCCAGCAGCAGATGGGAACACATGCAAAGAGACATGGAGAGAGAGAGAGAGAGAGAGAGAGACATGGAGAGAGAGAGAGAGAGAGAGAGAGAGAGAGAGAGAGAGAGAGAGAGAGAGAGAGTGAGTGAGTTAGTTTAAATTGGAGGTGTCTGTCAAATCCTTCCTTTAGAGCTCAGGAAATCCCACAGAAGAGGAGGCAGAAAGATTACAAGAGCCACAAGGGATGTAGGACACCAGGAGAACAAGGCCCTCTGAATCAACTGGACAAGGTGCATGTGAACCCACAGAGACTGAAGCAGTAAGCACAGGGCTTACATAGGTCCATATCAGGTCCTCTGCATATATTATAGCTATTAGCTTAGTATTTTTATGGGGTCATGACTGAGAATGAGTGGGTCTCTGACTCTTGTGCATGCTCTTGGGACTCTTCTCCTTTGCATTGTTATATCCAACTTCAGTATCACTGTTTTTGCTTCATCTTATACTTTATTTTGTCATGATTGGTTGCTATCTCTTAGAAGCCTGTTCTTTTCTAAAGGGAGACAGAAAGGGGGTGGGTCTGGAGAGGACGGAAGATGGGAGAAACTGGGAGAAGAAGGGAGAAGAAACAAAAACACATGACAAGTGGATTGCAAACCCTTTTTGTTAATAACACATATTTTCAAATTGCTTTTGGAAACTTTATACACTTTAGTAAAATACATGTTTTATGATTTCTGATTATACCAATATTACACTAGTGATATGCAGTCCACCAGCAAAACGGAATACTTTGCAGAGCTGAAAAAATAGTATAAAGTTAGCATATTTAATCACATTTTAATATTTTATAGGGTCACAGTTGCATTCAATGACTGCCAGTAGTAATGGCATAACATTACCCATAAACCAGTCCTCCATTTAAATAGGTATATGGGTGATATAAAAAAAAGATTATTTTTCATATAGTATTTTCTGATCATAGTTTTCCCTCCCCCATCTCTTCCTCGATCCTCCCCAATTTCCCACCCACACAACCCTATGCCTTTCTTCTCTTCAGAAATCAAACGGCAACAAACAAACAAACCAACCAACCAACCAATGAATAACATGCAATCTTAGATCACGAACCTTTATATGCATATCACTGAAACATCACAAGTAAACAAAAAGTGGTAGCTACTGCTCCATGATTTTAGAAAGGAAAGCTACAGACAAGGCAGTGGAGTATAAAGACATGGTTACAGGGATACTCACAAATAAAACAAAGCACACCTGCTCATAGAACATGCCTCCTCACAAAGGCTTTTCATAAGCTGCACAGAACAGAAATCTCTAATTTCAAACTAATATTTCTCCTTTAGCTTTATATCCAGCTAAAGACCTAATATAGAGTTAGAACCAAACAATATTCCCTCTAAAGGTCTGCTTATACATGGTCCCCAGTATATCTATGGCTGTGATCTTATCAGGCTATACTGTGGGTTTTGCAGATGAAGTCCAGTTTCTTCCTGTATTAGTTGTAGACCCTTGGCAACTGTGACCAAGTCTGTATAAGAAAGGAAGAAGTGGTTTGTAGAGATAAATCAGCACAGTGCCAGCTGCACAACATGAAACCTGAATTAGGATAACCAGAGTCCATGGAAAAGCTGGGTGTGGTTTCGTTGGTGCATGAAACTGGAGTTGGAGTCAGGGGCAGGTAAATTTCTGGCGCTCCTTGACCAGCTAGCCTACCAAAATCACTGAGTTTCAGTTTCAGTGGGAGACCATGCTTCAAAATGTAAGTGGATATTGATCAAGGAAAAATTGAGCTCTGGTCTCCACATACACTGTTCACATGAGCACTCATGTGCACACACCTACACACACACACACACACACACACACACACACACACACACACACACACACTGTAGTTTCCTAGTGAGATCTGAGCTTGCTTTACACAGCAGGGCTGCATTAGGGGATTGCTTGACCACGTGCAAGTAGATGTCTGGGATGGACTAAACTTGGCTGTGCTGAGGGGAGGTCTTTTGCCTCACCCCTTGGCATTCCTTTAAAAAGCCCTTCAATAGAGACAGAAGGGGCTGGTGGGTTTGGACCCAGGCCATTCCTGAGGCTATACTGTGTTTTCTTTCTGTCTCTCTCTATATATATCTATTTACAAATTGTTCATTTCTCCCTGCTCAAGAGTACCTTGGGGGAATAAGAGGGAGCTGGTTTCCCTCAATACACACACACATACACACACACACACACACACACACACACACACACACACGTTTATATATATATATATATATATATATATATATATATATATATATATATATGATGTATATATATGTGTACACACGCACACAATCTTTCTGATTACTGTATTTGGACCCTCCAGCTTATAGAAGTGTGAGAGACGGTTTTTGTAATTTTAAGTCACTAAGTTTGTGGTAGTTTCTTACAGTGACCTAGGAACTCTAGATTTCTCTAATCATTCTGACCTATAATGGAACACTTTTTTTCTTTCAAATAATTGTGGTTAATATAAAGATAAAATTAAGGCGAGTCTATTTACATCCCCAAATTCCAAATAAAATTAGGAATGTACATAGTTTGTAAGAGACTCAGGAAAGCAACTATTGGCAAAATGTTTTCTCAATAGGGAGTTTTGGATAAACTGTATATCCACATTCTAAAATTGAAGGTTCAAAATTCTTATTGAGATACTCCAATGTGAGAAAATTCATCAGTATAACAGATATATGATGTAAAAGATTATTGTTTACAAGAGTTGAACTCTTGTAAAACTATCATAAAGAAAAACTATTTTTACCTCACAAAAGTAGAATAATATATCATCATCTATTGATGGAATTATATGTTAGGCAATTTTTAAGTAACTAAGTTACTATATAAGTAATCTTATCTTACTTAATCTATTTTATTCAATCCTCAAAATTGCACTATTATTAGTACTCATATTTTAAAACTAAATAACCTGGAGTTCAAGGAGAATTAGTAATTTGCACAAGGTCACACAGATGGTGAATGCTGCAGTTGAAGTTAATAGGTCAGTCTGAATCTGTTCCATGAAGCTAGTAATTCCTATCTGTATATTCTAAGTGCCCTTTAACTCCTAAAAGTTTTTACTTCTATAAATTGCAACTAATCCTAAAGTCATGGGAGATAAATGAAATAAGACTTCAAATTCCAGTCTAAGTGTCTTCAGCTTATCAATGATACCATCATAAATAGAATGAAATTAATCAAATAAGGGGATGGGTTCTTCTTAATATCATGGGGAAAACAAGAATTAAAGCTCTCTGACACAGATATGTTGTAGTGGCTAAAGAATAGTTAAAGAATAGTTAAAACTGGACCAGTGGGGTAGCTCAGCTGGTAAAGACTTCCTGTAAAGGAGTTGGTGGAAGGAGAGCACCAACTCCTGCAAGTTGCCTGTCTTCTGACCTCCACGTGTGCACTGTGGCACACCTGCAGCCACCCCACACAAAGAAATGCAAAATGAAAATAAAAACAGTAATTGAAACAAGATATGGCACATAGATGAGTTTTAAAAGAAAGTTTAAACAGAAAGTTGATGGGCTATTAATGGAGAAACATAATCTATAAAACTATCTTTCTGTTATAAATCAGTCAAGTTCTAGTATATTTTAAAAATAGTTAAGTAGTTGGCTATAGTAAACTAAAAAAAAGATGTAAAATTCTGTGGGAAAAAAAAGATTTAGAAATGGTGACTTAGCAAAGAATTTAAAGGTTAAATAAGGATACTCCTGCTCCCTTAAAAATTGGCAGATGGGTGCGGGTGGCTCTGGACACCTTCCTTAAGGCTCTTAAATAGGAGGCAGCTTGCTCAGCAGCTCCTAAGCTCAGGTATGGCTCTGCCAGAAGTGCAGTGAGCACATACCACCCTACTGCTGTCACCATGGGGCAGGAGCAATACAGCAGCTTGGGAGTCGGTGATCAGGATTTGATGCCCCAAAAGTTTTCCAATTAAACACAAGAATTGATTTCGGTTCTCCTAAAGGAAAATACCCAAGCTGTACCCTGGGCTTTTTCTGAACATTTACAGTCTCCTTTAGTTACAGAAAGCATTTCTCCAGGTCCAGCTGCAGAGTAGGTCTGTGTTTACTTGAAGACCTTAGGCCTATGAGCTGAATTAAAACTAGAAAACTCAAAGGCTGACTACAGTTTTTATATGTGAAAGTCTCAACTTTCCTCACATTTTAAAGAGATTTTTTTTTGTTTCCCTTTATTTTCATCTACTTGAGTTTTTATTTTTCACGAATGTGAAAAAGGTAGAAGACTACTTATGTTTTTAAAAAGAATTATCAGTTTCTATCTCGGAAAATGATCCCTTAATAACCATGTTTTTAATTTCTATTTTGAAGATGGCAGTCTGGTCTACAACCCTTACTCATCTGAAAATGAGAGCATTTGCCAGAAAATTACCTTGAAGCTCAGGGAACACTTCTGATGCCGTAGACGGACAAAATAAAATGCTGGGTGAGATATAATGTGATGGATTTTTGACTCACTTGAATACTTGTTAAAAATAAAAGAGAAAAATGCTGAAGTTATAACTTAATAAATAAATGATATATACAACTCTCAAATGAAAAGAAAATAATTAAATCTCAAAATATATTTACATTTTAATTATATATGTCCAAGATAGATACAAGAGACTGACTGTCAAATGTAGGTAGTTAATTTCTGTTCCTCAAATTGTCATTTTTGTATCCACGGATTTACTATCTCCTCAGCCTGTATAATACTGTAGGTGGGGGATAAGCACCTTAACATAATTCCTGATGTGCAATAGTGCCAAAGAAAAGAAGAAAGTGAGAAGACAAGAAATAGACATGTTAACAACAACTCCTTTTAACTAAAATCCCATAATTCTACTTGATTTTATAAAGTTAGGAAACAGAAAACTCATTTCACAAATATTTCATTGCTTGCCTCCAAAAAATTGTTGACATCCTCTGTGGCCATCTGCCAAGGTGGGCCTTTCTCTGTGCTTGATGGAATTAGAAGAGTTCAGGGTTCTGTGGATTGAAGGAAAAAGATATTCTGTGCTCTTGATTTCTTGTATTTATTTTCTTGGTTCTGTTAAAAAGCAAACAAGGGTAAATTTACCAACTTTGAACAGTTATTCTATATATATTAATATTCACATTCAAATTATATGTAAGCTTTTTTTAATGAGGTTAGCTTAGAATCATATAATCTGAGTTGTAAATATAAATTATGTGCTAATAATATGAGTAATAAGGAGCTGTAGAAATCAGGTGACATGACTTCCATGCTTCACACTAAGGGAAAGCAACTCTACCAGCCTCCACTGGATCCAAGTGCAGCTGAGCCCAACCTGGATCCAAGGTACTGTTGCTTTCACCCAAATACCTGAGGGGGAAAAATGCTTACTGAGGCAAGCCAGTGAATTTTTAGTGGTTTGTTCTACCGATGCTCCCTCTACTTGTACAGATAATGAAAATGAATGGTACGAGTATCTTGTATAAACTTCCACAAAGATATTATTGGTGGAGCTGGGATATGAAACAGATCAGGTCTGATTTAAGAATCTACGTTTTAACAGATATGCTAGAGTCCCATTACACTACACTGGTTAGATTATTTGATATTTAAATATCTATAACTATGACAATGGTATATATTTAAATTTGTAGTCTATAAAACTGTCAAAAGACAAAGTTAACCTATAGTTTGGGGTAAAATATTTTTATCTTGAGAAATTAGTAAATAAGATATAATACATTTTTAGTCATTCACAATAATAGACATCTTTGAGATTGCTTCCTAACATCAAATGCTGGCCCTTAATGCTGACATGTTAATTCACAAATCTACTCCTGGTCCTGGAGAGGAAATTAAGTCATATTCAAAATATTACAACAATAAAGTTAAATGCTTGTTGTGTGATCTCTAACTTATATCTAGCTTTCAATAGCTACATACAAGCAATTTAGACATTGATCCAAGCTGTACCAGTAACGAACCACTTATTTATTTCTGAAAAAAAAAATACTAGAACATGACTGCTTTTTAACTAAGATAAATAGTTCTATAGATTGTTTCTCCATTAATATCCCATCAACTTTCTGTTTAAACTTTCTTTTAAAACTCATCTATGTGCCATATCTTGTTTCAATTACTGTTTTTATTTTCATTTTGCATTTCTTTGTGTGGGGTGGCTGCAGGTGTGCCACAGTGCACACGTGGAGGTCAGAAGACAGGCAACTTGCAGGAGTTGGTGCTCTCCTTCCACCAACTCCTTTACAGGAAGTCTTTACCAGCTGAGCTACCCCACTGGTCCAGTTTTAACTATTCTTTAACTATTCTTTAGCCACTACAACATATCTGTGTCAGAGAGCTTTAATTCTTGTTTTCCCCATGATATTAAGAAGAACCCATCCCCTTATTTGATTAATTTCATTCTATTTATGATGGTATCATTGATAAGCTGAAGACACTTAGACTGGAATTTGAAGTCTTATTTCATTTATCTCCCATGACTTTAGGATTAGTTGCAATTTATAGAAGTGGTTACAGTAAATTAAGAAAAGATGTAAATAATGGGCAAAGGAAAATTCTGAGAAAAAAATGGCAGAAACAATGACTCAGCAAAGTATTTAAAGGTTAAACAAAGATGTTCCTGCTCCCCTGAACTGCTGGGTGGATGACTCCAGGAAGTTCACAAGGTTCAGGTGTATCAGTGCTGGAAGGCAGCCATGGAGAAACTCTTCCTAGCTTCACGCAGTGACTGCATGGGGCACTGTTTAGAACTGGGAGGCAAGGACAATGCCATTGCTTTGGTGGTAAAAGTTCACTAAGAACTGAAGAATATTTTCAAATATGATACATAGATGATATGATGAGAAAATGTATTTAAAGAAAGTGAAAATATAGATTTGTACAACCAGACCAATCCAAGTATACACCACATATACCCTCACATCTTCTTTCTTTCTGGCATGGCCATCCCTTGCCTTTCCCATTTTACAGATACTCTGCATATTTTAAGTCTGAGAGCATTTTCAACATTCTGTAGGGTAGCACACTATCCACTTCAGGCCTATTGTTTGGGGATACAACCCACCCAAAACTCAGAGGAAAAGGCAAGCTGATCTTTGCTCCCCTGCAGAGATGACTGGTAATGAATTTTTCTTTAAAGTCAAATTTTATTTAATAATGCAATTCAAGCTCGTGGTGGTGAGCACAGAAGAAAAATGTTTCACTTCCTCTTCCCACAGAAAAACAACCACAAATGCATTCTTGTACAGCTCATTCTATACATCTTATTCACCTGTCTTCTAAACTCTTGGGGACAGATTACTTAGTGAGTCAGAGTTTCTCAAATCTGAGAAAGGAATTTTGATAGATTTGTTATATAGTAGCAAATACAAGCCAATGTCAAGCAGCAATCCATAATTAACATTTCTATAGTCAACATTTAGTCTCTGACAGGAACATAATAAGTCTGCCTAAAATTCATTTTGATATCAAAGTGCTCTTAGTATATTTCCATCTTAGTGTTTAGCTATAAATGAGTTAACAGAAAAAGAATTTTATATTTCAGATCTTTTGTGCCTTCAGAATGGTTATTATAGACATGTATTAACTCTATCCATGGAACCACAATATGTTATATATAGATACAATGAAAAATTATAATCTTAAATGTTATTTGTTCAGATGCTTCACTATGAATGGAATATAACCTTATCTTCAGTCCTAATGTTCAACAACTCAGTGACTGAAAACTGTAGAGAACAGGACTTTTGGGGGCTGGAGAGATGGTTCAGTAATTAAGAGCACTGACTGCTCTTCTAGAGGACTTGCGTTCAATTCCTAGCATCTACATGGCAGCTCACAGCTATCTGTAACTCCAGTTCCAGGGGACCCGACACCCATGGCAGAACACCAATGCATATTAGGAAAAAAAAAAAAAGAAAAAGAAAGGAACAGGACTTTTAATTCCTCACTAAACATAGGTAGTGATTTATCACCCACAAGTGTCCATTTTTTTCTGGGTTTGCATATACTCCTTGTAAGCAGCTTCTATAGAGAATTCAGGTAATGAGTCAAACAAAGATATATAGGGACATGTGGAACTACTCATTTAACATCTTAAACTACTGCCTCTTACATCATGCCTGGCACTGCATTCAGATGTACCCCCATCAGGTACATACTCTGCATTAAAATAATTAAAAGTTATTCATATCACATAATACACTATTTGAGTAGTTTTCTTCACATTTCTCAATTTTCATTTCCCACATTTTCTTTTCAAAAATTTTACATACTTTATCATAAAATAAGTATAAATATATGTAACATGTAAAGAAATGCATACATTTTAAATAAAATTTTCCCATCTAGGCTGACAATACTCTCTCCCTTGTAAGAGTCAAAGACCATGTAGCAGAAAACCTTGATATCAGGTATATGTGCTAAGCCCTCTTTTGAGCTATTGGTCAGGGCTGCCCAAGAGACTCTCAAACAATACAAGCTCTTGTCCTTTGTTGCCTCCCAGAGGTGAAAGATAAGTCTCTATTGATGAAGACAGAACACAATTCAGATGCAGGGCACAGATGCCCCTGAGCTGGACTGATCTGAAAGACTCCCTGAGGACTAACTTTCATGGTACCAGAAGGCACAACAGAAACTTCCAAAGGAAGGAAGCAATGAACAGTCCCACACGGCTATGGCACTTATAAACTACAACAGCGCATGGCCCAGCAACCCGGAGAGTGCAGGAACAGTAGGCATACTTCGATGGTTTCCAAAAGGTCTCTAATTGGACTTAAATTCCATTCAACAAGAGAAAAACCATGCCTGATACTGGAAACTGAGCCAACTACCCAGAGCTAGTACAGTCATGAATCTTGGAGGAGAATTTACAACCACCACTTTCCTAAACCAGAATAATCCCTTACTACATTCTAAATACTTGCCATTATACTAACATGTGTTGTTCTCACCCCACATCAGGGAAACTTTTCTTTGTAACAGACAGAGACCATTACAGAAAAGCACAACCAATCAAAATCCAGAGCTGTGGAACCTGTCCCAGTGCAAATATCTAGAATACAACTCTGACAGCTAAGTCTTAGGGAACATTGCAGAACAGGAGGAAGAAAAACTATAAGAAATAGTTTTTCCAGAGGAGAGCATGGAAAAAAAAACAGTTATAAGTAATATTATATAGATCAAACAGATTGTATTTATATATTTAGCAACACACACACAAACACACACATAACAATAATTAATGAAAAAAGAAAGCTATGAATTTGAAATAGAGCAAGGAAGGGCATATGGGAAGGTTGAAAGGAAGAAAGGGAAGGGAAAATGAAGAAATTATAGTCTCAAAAAACAAAAGAACATAAAATTCTTGCAAATGAATAAAAAGATCACACACAAACAGTAACCAGACTCCAAATCTATGCAACATGAACTTCTATACAACAACTCAATTAACTTGGAGTAAGAACAGACATTTGTAATGGGAGCTATGGAGCTTTATAGTGTATTTTCCACTTTCAGTATATGTTCTTTATGCACTTACCCACCCAAACCAAAACATCTATCACAGAATTAGAACAGCAATTAGCTTTCTATCATTTTATAATGTGTTCATTTCTGCATTCCTTCCTTCCTCAATCCTTATATTTATCCTTTCTTCTTCTCTTTTCATGTTATATTGTGTCCACATATATGTTTGTTTCATATAAACACTAATAAGTGTATAGATACCTCTCTAAAAAGTATTATAAAAATGCATGTGAAGTCAGGGGTTAAATATGGATGTTGTTTATCAGAAGTCACACCTTCTTTTGTTAATTCTTTTATTTTGTGACATTATAATATACTCTGGCTAGTTTTATGTCAACCTGACACAAGCTAAAGTCATCACAGAGGAGTGAGCCTCAATTGAGGAAAAACACTGAAAAGATAGAGCTGTAGAGAGCCTGTAATGTATTCTCTTAATTAGTGATTGATGGGGGAGGGCCCAGATCATTGTGGGTGAGGCCACCCCCAAGCTCATGGTCCTGGATTCTGTAAGAAAGCAGGCTAAGCAAGCCATAAAGAGCAACCTAGTAAGCAGCATTCCTCCATAGCCTCTGCATCAGCTCCTGTTTCCTTGGTTCCTGGCTTATTTCAAATTTCTCTCCTGACTTCTTCCAGTGATGAGCTGTGATGTAGAAGAGTAAGCCAAATAAATGTGATGCTCCAAAGTTGCTTTGGTCATAGTGTTTCATCACGGCAACAGAAACATACTCTAAGACATACCCTTTCCTCCTTCCAACCTTCCCATATACCCCTCCTTGCTCTCTTTCAAATTCATGGCCTCCTTTTTCACTAGTTGTTGTTATATACATTTATATTCCTAAGTACAACCTGCTCAGATTGTGTAATGTTACTCACATGTATGTTTTCAGGGCTGACAATCTGGTATTAATAACCAGTTGGTATGCTCTTCCCTGGGGAAGAATTATTTCTCCCACTCTCAGCATTCCTTAGTTGCCTGCAGCTCTTTGTGTATGGTTGAAGCCTTCGGGGTTTCCTCTCCACTTTGGCAAGTCTATTGTTGTTCTTATCCAGCACATGTTTAGTGAGTCTTGTTAGTGGGACTTTACAGTACCTTCTGACATTGTTAGGAAACAATCTCACAGCAAACTTCCTGATCCTTGGGCTCTTAAAATATTTCTGCTCCCTCTTCCGCAATTCTAAAATGTTCATCAAGTTTTAGAAGCAGGAGTGTTTTGTAGATATATCCACTGGGACTAGGCTCCACAAGCCTGCAATTTGATTGGTTATGGTCTGTAAAAGTCTCTGTTGCAAATAGAAATTTCTTTGAGGTGGTGAGGGCTACACTTATATGTGCATATGAAGACAAGTATTTAGCATGTAGTTAGGGATTAGGCTAGTTTAGGAAAGTGGTAGTTAGAGACTGTCCTCTAAGATCAGTGACTTTACCATACCAGGCTAGGTTCCTGTTGTTGAGTGGGCAGTCCAGTTAGAGAGCTGATTACTGACAAGGTGAGCATGCTATCACTGCACCCGAAGAGTTATCAAGTTAGCTGGTCACTGTGAGTCATAGGTGTCATAGCTGGTTGGCTAGTACTGCTGGGTATTCCATTCCTTTGAGGCATGCATGATGCCTCCTAGTTCCAAGGTCTCCCTGGAACCAGGAGCTCCTGGATTAGCGTGAGTTCACTGTCCAGTAAGCATTTGGGATCCTCCTGTCCTTGTCCCCCCAGTGCTGAGGTCACTAGCACATGCCACTATCCCCGCTTTTTCTGTGGGTGCCACAAGCTGAATTCAGATACTCTCACGCTTGCACAGCAATCACTTTACTGACTGATAGATCTCCCAACACTCCGCTTTTTAAAATCATGTAAGTATTTGCTTTTTATTGCTTTGACTTCCCTAATAAGATATTAAGGTCCATTAGGGACTTAGTATTTACTAAAATTCATAAAACAATCCCTGGTTAAATTGATGGCATACAAATATACTTTAAAATAAATGAATAAGTAACTGAGTAATACTCTTAATGTTGAACTTAAAAAGATTTTTAAAGTACTTCCATAGGTAAAAAGAAAAGCACATAAAGGTAAATTAATTATACCAGAAAACCTTCGTATGTTACTGTTTTTAAACTGTACCCTGATGCTACTCTGAGTATTTTGTAGAAATTTTAGGATATACTGGTACATGTATAGATAATTTTCCCTAGTGAAATGATATCATAGTTTTGTTTGAAAACAACTTTACTTTGATTTGTATTTGCTTTAAAGTTATTTACTTGATAAAAATATGATTTTCACATTTATAAACCCTTTGAGAAAGTATATGTATCATGCTGCACAAAAACTGCTTCAGTATTGTTTGACTTCTAGTGAGGGTAGAAAATAGACATGGAGATTATATAACTATTAGAAAATTAAGTGTTATGAGGGGGTGCGAAGTTAAGAGGAACCATTTAAAATGGAACATCAAGAGGTGGCTGTGGCAGCGCAAACCTTTAGTTTTCAGCTACTGTGAGGCTGAAGCTGAAGAAGGAGAAGCACAGGAGTTTGAGCATCCTGGGGAAAAAGAAAGATCCTAGCTCAAAAACAAAATAAAAAAAATGACGTAGAATGGTCAGAACAGAATTGATCAAACAGAAAACATCAGAGAAAATATATAAAGAGATGAGGCAAATAGCAATATAGACAAAATATAATTCATGCTCAGATTCTTTTTTTTTTTTAGAAAGAATATTCAAACTCAGACTATTCAAATTCATATTGATGAATTTTAGTATCAAAAGAGAATCTTAGAGCCTCATAAGGTGATCATTTTGGAAGATTAACATCCATTTAGATGGCATGATTTTAGTTTGTTTCACAATTAAATCAGTTTCCTCTTATACCACACATTGTAGTTTATGGAGAAAAGGCACTCACAGGAAATATATATACAATGAACAATTTCATGGAATCTGTATTGACAAGAGTCCTTTTCCCATTTAACACATTAGTTCATCTATTGTATTATTTTGAGAGGTGTAAAATCACAGTGAATTGTGTTAATACTCGATCAACCATATGCATTTGTAAGGGTCATATTCCTGGCTCAACTTGGCACAGACACAGGTTTCTCAGTTACCAATTTAAATGTAATATAGGTATAGATGTGGCATGGGTTTAGTTTTTCTTTTATTCTTAATTTTTCTTGTTGTGTTATTTCTTAATTGGGGGATCACTTTAAATAGATTTCATCAAATGTCTATTCTCCTTCCTATAAATCATGATTCAGATAATGGTCATCTAAGAACAGTTTGAGAAAGGGTAGGGCAGCTCCTTTCTTCTGTGAATGTTTTTAGAGATGGCACTAACTTCTATAATCAACTGACTATAACTGAAAGAGATAATCTTATACATTCTGGATGAACATATCTAGAAACAAAAGCCGAGGCTGGGAAGAAGGCTCCGCTGGTCAAGACTTGCTGCAAAGCCTGACTGACTTTGCTCCCAAGGACAGTTACAGTGGATGGAAGGAATCCACTCCTGCAGGCTGTCTGCTATTCTCTACATTCACACACAGATGCCATACACATACATATATGGACAAGTGGGCATATGTTCACACACATACACACACTCCTTCGAGCAATTTAGAATAACAAAAAACTAAAGCTGAGATTTCTTTAAGCAGAGGTTCTGTTTCAAGATGGGAACATCAGTTACTGAACAATAATTTGCAACCTGTCAGATGATGGCTTGATCCAATTTTTAAAAATACAAGTTTATGTCTATCTATATGTATGTATATATACACACATAAATGCCTGAAAACAATGCATACACATACACACCTAAGTCAAATAAATATATCCATATATTGATTTTACACATGAGTGTGGCCAAAAGGCTTAAGAGCAAACAAGAGTTAACTCTGTTTGGAAAATGCTGGCAGTCCTTATCTCACACTAGTTTTCCTGAAAAGGCATCATGCTTTGGAACTCCTGAGCTTAATACAGGTCATACCTTGGCACTGTCTTAAAATAATTATCATAGAAGGATATTTTAATCCAAGTAATTGCAAGGTGATTTTTGCTATTAAACGGAAAAAATTATCACACAAAAATTTATAAAATTTTATGGTATGTAATAAAAAGCTAGAAAAGAAAGTGCCTGAGAAAACTAAAACCAAGTTCTCATATGAAACATGAATGAAGAACTGTGGTGGTATTGTGTTCCCCGAAATATTGTGCATCCTAATAAAGTTACCTGGGGTCAGAGAACAGGACAGCCACAATATTAAACATAGAGGATAGGCAGTGGTAGCACACGCCTTTAATCCTAGTATTCCAGAGGCAGAAATCCATGTGTTCTAGGATACAGCCAAGCATGGTGACTCACACCTTTAATCCCAGAAAGCAAGCCTTTAATTCCAGGGAATGATAGTAGAAAGGAAAGCTATATAAGACGTGAAGACCAGAAACTAGAAGTTTTTGGCTGGTTAAGCTTTCAGGCTTTCGAGCAACAGTTCAGCTGAGATTCATTTGGATGAGTACTTAGAGGCTTCCAGTCTGAGGAAACAGGATCAGCTGAGGAACTGGCAACGTGAGGAAGCTGTGGCTTGTTCTGCTTCTCTGATTTTACAAGCATTCACCCTAATAATTGGCCTCAGGTTTGATTTTATTAATAAGAACTTTTAAGATTCCTGCTACAAAGAACTTACTACAAAAACACATAAAACAGTATGTTTGTTTATAGGAGAAAACCTACTTACTCAGAGCATTTGAAATATGCCATAAATTATCATTATTAGTTAAGCCAAATGCTTTATATGAGTTATTTCATTTACTCTTTGAATAACCCCAGAAACACAATCCGGTATTCCATTTTACAGAAAGTTGTAGAGCTGAGGAACAGAGACACCAAGAAGCAAAGCAGGCAGAGGTTCATGTTAAGTCCACAAGAACTGCGGTAGGTGCAGTGGTAAAGACAGGTGGCAAAATACAACACACACAAGCAACGTAGGAAATCTTTACATAATTTTTAAAATGCAGAAGCATTAGAGTAGGAGGCAGCCTTTCAAAGCAGTGGGAAAGTGAAACAGGAGATGAACTAATGGAATTCTCCTTTTGAGTCTTCCCACATCTGCAAGGCTCTGACTTCTCTACAAGTGTCTTCAGAGTGAAGCGAATGCTTGGAACACAGATGAGCCCTAACTAAGCTTAAGTAAGAATTTTTCTGCTCTTTTCAATCAGAGAATTGAACTGGTGAGTTATAACTGCTAATTTAACAAGTTAGATGGGAACCTGTAGTGAGCCATAGTCTTGATGTATATTTTGATGATACGCTAAATCAACTGAGCTCAGGTGTCCTGAGGTCTTTCAACCTTTCATCTGAACTCCTTCAGAGTGATAGAGGTTGGGTGCCAACTTCTCTTGACCCCAGGATAATCAGTAGGTATCTCAGTGTCCTTAATGGAACCACCATCAAATTTGCAACCTATTTTAAAAGGAATAGAAGAAACAATCCTAAAGTTCATATGGAAGCACGAAAGAGCGCAAGCAGCTAAAGCAATCCTAGACAAAAAGTGCAAAACTTGATTTCAAATGACACTATCAGTTAAGAAAAAGAGCACAGTACTGACACGAAACATACACATAGACCAGTGGACTAGAATAAAGGACTCAGAGATAAACTTACAAAGTTAGAGCAACCTAAATTTTGACAAAGGTGTCAAAAGCCTTCATTCAAGAAAAAGCTCCTCCGTTGGTGCTGGGAGAATTTTATCTTCACAAGGAGGAAGAAGAAACTAGACTTCTAACTTCTGATACAAAAATGATTACAGACAAACCAAAGGTCTCATATAACAGGCAAAACCTCTCAAAGCGTTCAAGGAAAATAGCTCCAGATCCAACTGCAGGAATAAGGAAATGTGGTTGAATGAAGCTCAAATACTTCCACATAGGAAGGAAAAAAAACTGGCAGAGTGAACAGCAATGTACACAGCAGGACACAGACCAAATATGAAGGAAGTAAAGTTTATAATTACTAATCCTTATATGGTGGCCCTCATAGTCTCATATATTTGAATACTTGGTACCCATTTGCTGAAACTGTTAGGAAGGATGAGTTGTAGTCTTGTAGGAGGAGGTGAAAAATAATGAACTCACTTCTTTGGCAGAGGAGATTTCAAAACCCTGTCTCTATTGTGTGGCCATTAGTAATCACTCAAATGCTGGTCTACAATAAAAAACAACAAGTGGGGCAAAAAGAAATACAACAGTACAGTCTGAGGGGGGAAAAGACACCAGAAAATTGAATGGTGGAACCGTGTGCTGAAAGATATGAGGACATTAAGGAGAGGCCTGATCTGAAATGTAACTGAGAGAAGGGTGCCCTCAGCACAAGACTCCACCCAGCAGAGCTTCCAGCTTGTGGAAGGCAAAGGCCTAGCATGTGGCCCTGGTGTAGGAGGTGTCCCTGGAGGTGGGCTCCTGCCATTCCCAGTGCTCTGCCTCCTGCTGGCAGTTTTCAGAGGTGAGTTCTCAGCTGTTCTTACTGCAATGCCTTTGCTCTGTCATCACAGTCTTAACCCTATGAAACCATAAAAGCCCAATTAAATGCCTCTTTTTAAAAGTTGTCTTGATCCTGGTGTTTTATCACAGCAATAGAAAAATAAGACACACTATAATTCAGAAAAAAATCATGTAGTCATGCTAAAAAGTCAATGACACTATATATGTCATGGAAATTAATTAGAAATAAACAATATTACTCAGTTTTTCAAAAAAACATCATTACTGACAACACACACACACACACACACACACACACACACACACACACACACCCTAGTTAAATCACTAACTTGCTAACTACACTGGTTTTAAGTACTAGTACGCTCAAGGAATCTGGAAAAGAGAGTAATATGGGAAGAGGGAGGTAGCAACAAAATCTTGTGCCTCAAAAGCTTCACAAACTGTTTTACCTTGTTCAAATAGAAAGATAGATTTTCTTCAAAGACTAAACTTTATGGTGCAATTGAAAAATAATTTCTGTAAGTCTGTATTTTTGGTTTTGTTTAAAAATCATTAAGGTCTAAATTTACAGCTCTCATTTCACTTCATAAGACTTCTTGATGAAGAGCAGTGCCCATTTTTAAGTCATATATTCCCAATATCCCAATATGGCAAGTAAAATTTAATATGCCTCTTCTGGCTTGTACACCTCATATCCCATTTGAAAAATTTTAAATACAGCTGGGATGTGAGGTCACATAAACATGCAAGAAGTTATACACACAGAAATATGGATGAAAAAATATGCTGGAGAAAAAAAGACAATTTGGCAGGTAAATTTTAACTGAGTAACCATACTATTTATGAGGTATGATTTATACTTACCTGGAGTGTCTAATTTCTTTAGATACTGTCTAAACCACATGGTCTTCAATATCTATCTTACAGAGGCAGAAGTCGACATCTCCAATGCTCTCCTAAAAGAAAAACACAAACAAATATACAGATGAATTTCATTTCTTTAAATAGAAAAATCTTCAAATTATGACTCTTCTTATTAGAGAAAACAAATTTATTTAATAATCTAAGGTAAGGAGAATATTCTAAGGTAAGGGTCACATTATGGAACATATTTTAAGCAAATAAACAAGCCCAAAAATTATACTTTTCTTTAGAAAAGTCAGTTCTGTCAAACAGATTTCAGGTTTCTCTCTCTACCCTAGTACACATTTATTTAAAATTTATGTTGGTAGGAGTAGGATGTGGAGGGTGAGGCATCCATGTCCTATGAGGTCAGAAGACAGCTTGCAAGAGCTTTGCTACCACACCTTGGACTCTAGGGATGGAACTCAAGGGGTTAGGCTTGGTGCAAGAGCTTCTACCTGATGAGCCACACCCTGGGCCCTTAACAGGGATTTTGATGCACGTCATAGGGAGAGCAATTTCTATGCATATTTTTTTTTGTGATTGTAATTTAATTTTAACATTTCTTCCTTCCCTTTCCTCCCTCCAAACTCTCCTATATACCTCTCCCAGCTTGCCTTCAAATTTTTGCCTCTTTTTTTACTGTTATTGCGTGCACATATGCATGTATAAATACACACACACACACACACACACACACACACACACACTCATAAATATAACCTGTTGATCTCACATAATATTACTGGTATGTAACTTTTCACGGCTGTTTGGCACTGGACAGAAAACTGGGACTGCTTCTCCCTCTTCCAGCTTTACTCAGTTGTATGAAAATTTTAGTAAATACAATTTAAAATTAATAAATGTCTTAAAGCATATAGGTTCCAGTGTCCTCTATGATTTTTCATATTTTAGAAATTTGTTCCTTGTTGATAATTCCTATAAAACACAATCTGGATTATATCTGAATTGTCGTAAGAGGAAGAGAAGAAAAAAAATGCTAAATTCAAAACTTCTGGCTTGTGAAAAAAACTATTCTATTCTTATCACTTAAACACTCAGATCAGTATTTTACACCATCTTAAGAAAGCTTGGCAGAAAAATTGCTTTAAAAAAGAAAATGACTCTAATTGCCAAATGAATTTATGCAGAGAATATGTCCTTTAACTGCAAAACTTTATTCTTATCATCCAACAGTGCAATTTTGGAGAGGATTTCAATGTTACAGGGTCATTCCTTTAACATGTTTTAGAAACAACAAAGTCTTAAGCTACACACAAATCATTTTGAATACAATACCACTGTTGCTCTTAGTCATTACTGTAGATCCTTGTTTGTTTGTATTTGTACATTAAATTACTTGAGACACTTTAAAAAATATTAAGAAATGGCTGTTTGTTAGATATTCAGATTTAATTTTTTATGATACTAACAGTTTATCTTAAAAACCATAGTCTGATTGCAAATGCTGTGTTCTATGCCTAAAAATCCACTAAATATGGATTATACTTGAAATATAAATTTGTAGGTTTGGCATATCTCTTGTGATAAAGTACGCTTTCTTAAAATATTCTGGCACATCTAATTATAAAAATATAGGAATTTGTAGAAAAAAAAAAAACATGCTTTCTAGCTTCACACAGCTATATCAGTGTATCTATCCACCTTTCAAGATTCTCCTCATTTGTGGCCAGTTAGTACCTTTAAAAACATTTTAGTTTACATTTTCAGTGACTTAAGCCATTATCATAGCAAGAAATTACAAAATAAAATAAAGCCCTGGTCTTTCATTATAATAGTAATTAAACATTTGAAGATTTCAAAATTATTTACAGTTTAGGCCTGCTTTATAAAGGCCCTCAGTGTTTTAAACAAGACTCTTAATCCATGGATGATATATGTTCACAACTGTTTTATGCAAGAGAATAATTTTAGCCTGAGCATATGCAAACCACTATTTAAAACCAATTAAGACCATCAGAATGTTTATTCCAAATTCTTCCAGGAGACCTTGAACTACTAAATTTTCCTGTGGCAAAGAGTAGAAGAGTTCCCTAGTAGGTATGCCTATGACCCTCTGAAAAATTCAAATGTGACTGACTGTAAATCTTGCCCACTGACAACTTTTTCTTCAGCCCTCTTGACACATGTCTAGTTAATCTGGCTTGAGTTGGCAATATATCTAAAATATAGAGGAACCGAAGTTTTCTTCACATTGAAAACCCTCATGCTTCACAAAGCACTAATAACAAATAATGTTCATAAAAATAAGCAATATTTTTTCTTTCCTTACCAGTATTTTCTAAAAACATTCACCTGATATGTACAAAGCATCTCTTAAGTTGTAATAGTTAGTTTGGTCCTGATACAACTGTCCCCTCACTAGCAAAGGCAGGCTGGCATTGAAATAATAATGTTCTTGTCTTAATCTTCCCAGTGCTGGGATAACAGGCATGAACTATCTTGTCCATATCTGATGGTATACTTTCACTATATCGATTACTTCAGGGAAACTAGTAATTTGGGGTTATGATTATTTATAACTATCATCAGTTTTTTTTTTCAGAATGAAAGTACAAAGTTTTCCCAAAAACAATAACAAAGAACATTCAAATACACAAGGAGTGAATGATGACCCAGTTGAATTTGTGTTCTTGATATGGGCATGGCCATGCCAAGTATTCTAATGCTTCAGCTTGGAGGAGTGGCAAAGCCTTCCTTGGGTCAAGTTCAGAGGGATGACAAACCTTCCTGTGGTCCGAGTGTGAATAGTGATAGTTTGTGCATAAAAAGTCCACTATCACTTTCTCCTCCAAATGTTTATGGCTTGAGGACTGTGCCCTATGGAGCTCTGTCTACTGAGATTAGAGAAACTAACTTCCTTGTTCAGCTGTATGTAATAATCCTTCCTTGTTTTATGCATGCAATAACTATGCCTAATTTTTAAGCTGTATGTAATAAGCCCACCTCCCGTTCACCTGTATATAATAAAGAAACAAGAGTTTCCAGGTTGCTACAACTTCTTCATCTGAGAGCCTGCCCATGCTGATCTCACTATTTTTCTGTCGCCATATCTGTAAGTCTGTCCTTTCTTCATTCCCTTGATGTCTCAGTGAGTTTAAGCTCTGCAGTCATGTAGAGTGCTGCACATATGGACACTCCATTGTGAGTTTTGTTGACAGAAACAACTACTGAGCCAGCAAGGTTGAAGTCCAGTGAACAGGTTGGTATTTCACTCATTACTTTTAATCCTTTAGTCTTCTTCCAGACCTCAAAAAAAGAAAAAAAAAAAAAAAAAGAAAAAAAAAAGGTTTTGGAAACAATTATTAAGCAAATACTCAGAGTTAAGAAAATAAATACATTGCAGAGAACAATGTGAGCTAATAAGATGATGTGAACATGAATGTCTAGATTAAGTTTACAATCATTTAAAATATTTTTAAAACGGATCACAAACTAAAAACAGTCAAAAAATGTAAAAATCTAAAAAAAATCTAGGCACTAAGCATCCAAGAAATCTGGGAATATATGGAAGGACAAAACCTATAAATAGGATATGAGTGGATAGAGGAAAAAGAAACACAGGTCAAAGGAAAAGAAAATATTTTGAACAAAATCATACGTGAAAATTCCCTCAATCTAAAGAAGATCAAGGTGCCTATCAAGTTACATGAAGCACAAAGAACACCAAATAGGACAGGACCAGAAAAGAAATTCCCATGACATATAATAATGAAAACATCAAATATTCAGTACAAAGTAAAGATATTACAAGCTGCAAGAGAAAAAAGACCAAGTCACATAGAAAGGTGGAAAATTAGAATAACATCTAACTTCTCAAGGGAGACTCTGAAGGCCAAGAAAGGCCTGCACTCACATTCTACAAACTCTGAGAAACCACAGATGCTAGCCAGAATGCAGGACTCAGCAAAACTATCAATAATAATCACTTGAGAAACGAAAATATTCCACAAAAAGTAAATTTAAGTAATTTCTGTCTACCAAATCAGCCCTACAGAGGCTCCAGAAGGAAAATTTCAGTCTGAAGAGGTTAACTGTACCCAAAAAGACACAAGTAATAAATAATCACAGAACTGTTAATAGAAAGGGAAGATTAAAAAACTTAACAACAAAGTAACAGGCATCAATAAATACTCCTTTTTAACAATTCTCAATATCAGTTACCTCAATTTCTCAATAAAAACATACAAAAAGATGGATTGGCAAATAGGATCCACCTTATACAACCAAAAAACAAACCTCACCATCAAAGATAGGTATCAGTTTAGGGTAAATGGATCCAAGAAGCAAGCAGGTGTAGCTTTTTTCATAACTGACAAAAAGACTTCTAAGCATGACTAATCAGAGATAGGTAAGGACACTAAAAACTAGTCATCAAAGGAAAAATCCACAAGGAGTATTTCACAATTCTAAACATTTATGTACCAAATATAAGGGTACCCAAGTTTAAAAACAAACAAACAATACTACAAGCTAAAGCCACATATTGGACCCCCACCACCACCAGTGACAGATGGTGACTTTAATATCCCACTCTCACCAGTAGACAGATCATCAAGACAGAAACTAAACAGAATAAAATGGATGAGATCTACATGAGCAAACTGGGGGTGGGGGTGGGGTAATGGAGGGCAAGGGATGGGGGATGAGAGCTTAGGGTAGCGGGAGGTTCGAGTTGGAATGGGAGCAGAGTGGGAGAGCAAGGAAAGAGATACCATGATAAATGAACACACCATGGGAATAGGCAGAAGCAGAGTGCTAGGGAGGTTCCAAGGAATCCACAAGGATGACTCCACAAGAGACTACTGGCAATAGTCGAGAGGGTACCTGAGCTGACCTACTCTGGTGATCAGATGGCTGAATACCATAACTGTCATCATAGAACCCTCATCCAGTAACTGATAGAAGCAGATGCAGAGATCCATGGCCAGGTCCTAGACCAAGCTCCAGGAGTCCAATCGATGAGAGAGAGGAGGGATTCTATGAGCAAGGGATATTGAGCCCATGACTGGAAAAAATACAGAGACAACTAGCCAAACTAGTGGAAACACATGAACTGTGGACCAATAGCTGAGGAGCCCCCATGGTACTGGACTAGGCCCTCTGGATAAGCAAGACAGTTGTTTAGCTTGAACTGTAACAGGGGGCCCCCAGGCAGTGGAATTGGGACCTGTCCCTGGTGCATGAGTCGGCTTTTTGGAGCCTAGTGCCTATGGTGAGACACTTTGTGCAGCCTTGGTGCAGGGAGGAGGGGCTTGGACCTGCCTCAACTGAATCTACCAGGCTAGGCTGACTCTCCATGAGAGACCTTGCCTTGGAGGAGGTGGAAATGGGGGGGAGGGGGAAGGATGGGGATGGGATGAGGGAAGACAGGGGGATCTGGTTGGTATGTAAAATGAATTGAAAATATCTCTTAATTAAAAAAATAAAAAAAACTACATAAAACAAATGGATTTAACAGACATTTATAAACTTTCCACCTAAACACTGAAGAATATTCTTTCTTCTCATCAGCTCATGGAACTTTCTCCAAAACTGACTAAATACTAGGATACAAACCAAGTCCCGACAGATAAAGGAAAACTGAATAAAACTCAGCATCTTGTCTGACCTTCATGGATTACAGCAGGACATAAACGACAATAGAAATAGCAGAAATGATACAAACTCATGGAAACTGAACAATTTACCACACATGAAAAATGGGTCAAGATAGAAATCCAGAAGGAAATTACAAACTTTCTGGAACAGAACAAGAATGAAAACACAGTACGTGCAAACACAAGGGAAGCAACAAAGGCACTTCTAGGAACCAAGTTCATAGCACCAAGTACCTGCATCAAACTCCTGGAGAGATCTTATATCAGCTATTTAACTACACACCCAAAAGCTCCAGGATTAAGGGAGGAAACAATGCCCTAGAAGAATGCATGGGAAGAAATGATCAAACTCAGAATCAAATCAATAAAATGGAAACAAACAATAATGCAAAGACTCTGTGAGATGAATGGTGTCTGAGAAATCAACAGCACTGACAAATCTTTAGCCAAGATTAATTTAAAGGAGAGCGAAGATCAAAATTAAAAAACAAAAATAGAGATGAAAAGGGAGACATCACAATAGACATGGGGAATTCAGAGAATCCTAGTCATACTTTAAAAATCTATATTCTACCAAACTGGAAAACCTAAAGGAAATGGATGAGTTTCTTGATATATACAACCTGCTGATGTTAAACCAAGATGAAATAAGCAATTTATGTAGAGCCACAACACCTAGTGAATTAGAAGTAGGAATTAAAAATCTCCCAACCAAAAGATGCCAAGGGCCAGACGGATTCAGTACACAATTTTACCAATCCATCAAAGAAGAATTAATGCCAATACTCCTTAAACTATTCCACAAAATAGAAACTGAAGGAATATTTCCAAAATCTATTTATGAAGCCACTAATACCCTGATACCAATACTACACAAAGAACCTCCCCCAAAGAAAATTACAGACCATTTTTCTTTATGAATATAGATGCAAAATATTCTCAATAAAATTATTTTCAAACCAAATAAAAAAACACATAAAAAAGATCATCCATCATAATTAAGTAGGCTTCATCATAGAGATACAGAAATAGTTCAATATATGAAAATCAGTCAATGTAATCCACATACAAACAGATAATGCCACACGATCATCTCATTAGATACAGGAATGGCCTTTGACAAAACGTAATGATGCGTTTTTTTTTTTTTTTCAAAATGCTCCATGACAAAAGGCCTAGAGAAACTCAGTATTCAAAAGACGTAGTGTAACATATTAAAGGCAATTTGCAACAATTACACAGCCAACATCAACCTAAAAGGATAAAAACACAAAGCCTTTCCAGTAAAATCAGGAAGAAGCATATCCACTCTTGCATACCTAGTCAGGTAGTATGTGATATTTCAGCTATAGCAATAAGACAAGGAGATCCAGGTGATACAAATAGAGAAGGAAGAAAACAAAGTATCTCTGTTTGCAGATGATACAATTTCATACATAAAAGATGGTAAAAAACTCCATGAGTAAACATGTACAGCTGATAAACAATTTCAGGAAAGTAGCAGCATAAAAAATTAATACACAAAATCAGTCACCTTCCTACAAATGATAGACAGACTGAAAAAAGAAAATTAGGGAATAGTAACTTTCATAACAACCTCAAAAAAGAAAAAAGAAAAGAAACAAACAACAACAACAACAAGAAAGATCCTTGAGATAATTGTTACCAAGCAAGTGCAAGACTTGTATAATAAAACCTTAGGAAGACATTGAAGCAAGAACATGAAGAGATCACCTGAGGATGGAAATCCCTCCCATGTTCAGGATCAGTAGGATTAATACTGTGAAAATGGCCGTTCTACAAAAAGCAATCAATACATTAAATGTAATCACCATCACAACACACACACACACACACACACACACACACACACACACACACACACACCTCCCCTCATGTGCCCACACACAACAAACAAACAAAAAATCAGGAAAGCTAAGCCAATCCTGAGTCATAAAAGAAAAGCTGGAGGTATCACCAATCCAGATTTCAAGTAGTTGTAATAAAAAACAGCATGGCATGGGCATGAAAACAGACATGTTTTTTGATGGAATTTAAGACCCAGACATAAGTCCACATACCCACGTATACCTGATATTTGACAAAGTCAAAAATACACACTAAAGACATCTTCAACAAAGGCTCTGGCCAAACTGGATGGCGTAATATAGAAGAATGAGAACAGATTTGTATCTACCATCCTGCATGAAAATCAGTGCCAAGCAATAACTTCAATATATGAACAGATACCTGAATCTGACAAAGGAGAAAGGGGACTAGGCCTGAACATGATGTCACAGGAAAGGACTTTCTGAACAGGACTTTGATAGTACAAACACTAAGGCTATTACTTAATGACACCTCATGCTGAAACACTTCTGCATGGCAAGGAATACCATCATTTATGCAAAGTGCCACTCAACAGATTGGGGAGAGAACTTTACCAATTATATATCTGATAGAGGGTTACTATTTAGAATATATAAAGAAGTAAAAAACAAAATAAAACCAACCCCCTGAACACCTGAACAACAACAACAACAACAACAACAACAAAACCACAATTAAAAAATGGAGTACAGAAGTAAGCAGAATCCTCAAAGGATGAAACACAAATGGCTGAGAAACACATAAGGAAGATAGCTTAGGGGAGAAGGAGGTACCAGCTGGATCAGGAGCAGAGTGGGAGAACGGAGAGGGAGATACCATGATGAATGAAGACCCTAGGGGAATAGGAAGAAGCAGAGCGCTAGAGAGGTCCCCAGAAATCCACAAAGATACCTCCACTGTAGACTGCTGGCAATGGTCTAGAGAGTGCCTGAGCTGACCTGCTCTAGTGATCAGATGGCCGAACACCATGGCTGTCATGATAAAACTCTCATCCAGTGTCTCATGGAAGTGAAAGCAGAGATCCACGGCCAAGCCCCAGGTAGACCTCTGGGAGTACAATTAGTGCGAGAGAGGAGGGACTGTATGAGCGAGAGATATTGAGACCATGATTGGAAAAAGCACAGGGACAAATAGCCAAACTAGTGGAAGCACATGAACTGTGAACCAATGGCTGAGGAGCCCCCATGAAACTGGACTGGACCCTCTGGATAAGTGGGACAGTTGATTAGCTTGAACTGTTTGGGAGGCCCCCAGGCAGTGGAGCCGGGACCTGTCCTTGGTGCATGGGCTGGCTTTTTGGAGCCTGGGGTCTATGCTGGGACACTTTCCTCAGCCTTGGTGTAGGGAGGAGGGGACTGGACCTGCATTGGCTGAGTCTACCAGGCTGGGCTGACTCTCCAGGGGAGACCTTACCTTGGAGGACGTGGGAATGGGGGGTGGGTGGGAGGAGGGAGGACGGGGGAATCTGTGGCAGATATGTGAAATTAAGTTAATTATAAAATAAAAATATTAAAAAAAAGAAGTGTTGAACATCCTTAGCCTTTGGGGAAATGCAAATCAAAACTACTGTTCAATTTCATCTTAGAACAGTCAGAATGTCCAAGATCAATAAAATGAATGACTGCTCATGCTGACACATAGTAGGCATAACATTTACCTTCTTATTAACTTAACAGAAACACAGTAAGGACTACACAGAAAAAATAGGGAAAAATTCTGCTTCTTTCTTTACAAATGATTTATGTATCAGACACTTATTTTTGCAGTCTGGTAATTAAGATAATTATCTCCACAAAAATTATTACATAAAAGGTGACATACCACAATAATTTTATAAATAGAAATTCTATTTATAATGTGTTACCATCAACATGAAAAAAATAAATACTGAGAATTTGTATTTACCAGGTATTACCCATTCTGAATGTTGTGCATTTTATTTATTCATTATTCAAAACAGCCTTATGGAATATATTCTGAATTATTTGTTTATAAAATTAAGATATCAAGGAAAAGAGTTGAAAAAAATTATCAAAAGTTCCCAGGTATTAAGTAGTAGGTCCAGAATATGAATTAGGAAATTATTCTCCAAGACTTATGATCTTAATTATTACAATTAGGTTGGCTTTGGACATACTTGAATCATAAAACAAACATTTTAAACAATAAAAAATTAGAAAAAAGTACACCAGTTGGTCAAGTTGTAGTACAAACTAAACTGGTCAAACTGAGCAAAAGACATTATCTTACTTAGGCTGGTAGCTTGAGGAAAAAATACACACAGAGACAGATAAGACTTGAAGACATATATATGAACTATCTGCCAAGGGTATTTTACAATTTAATATACAAAATATTTTCAGAATTTCATACACATACTATATTTACATCATTTCTGTCCCTCCTTTTCTTCCCCAACTCTTCCTATGACTCTCTTCAAATTCATGATTTCTTGTGTATATATATATATATATATATAAAAATTCATTTTATGAGTATGACTGTTTTACCTGCATGTATGTTTACTATGTTTGTGTCTTGTGCCATGGAGGTCAGAAGAGCTTGTCAGATCCCCTGGAACTGGAGTTGCAGACAGTAGTGAGCCTTCAGATGGGTGCTAGAAATTGTTGCTTTCTGTAAGAGCAACAAGTGCTCTTAACTGATGAGCCATTTCTCTAGCTCCACATGTGTATATATAAATATGCAACCCACCAAGTGCATTTAGTATCATTCATATGTAACTGTGCTATAGAGGGAGAGCTAGAGGTTTCACAGAATTCCTGAGATCCAAATGTGTATCGAGCTTGCTTCATTCCAGTGTATCCAGTACTGTGTCAATCACCTCCACTAATTATCAACTTTAACAAATGGGAGACTTGGAAAAATTCTGAAACTTTAAATATTGTGACAGAGAGGGTGAAACAGTTCAGCAGTGCAGAGCCAATGGCAGCACTGAATCACCAAAGGCAAGGTGAACACAGCTATTGAAATGGTCAGAAAAATGACAATAGTGTTCTGGCCCCAAATGGGCAGTATAGGGAAGGTGATTTCATTGTGGCCTGACTTATTAGACCTTTGGTACTGGCTAATCAGTCATGTTGTTTCCAAGAATGAAATAGATAAGAAACTTGTTACACTTTTGTTTGATCTGTATAAGTAGAAAAATTTTCAAACAAATGAAAGGTTTCATTGGATAGTAGCAACAAGGAATCTTGACCCATGAGCCAATTTCAAGACTTCAGCCAGTTTGCAGATCCAGAACTCCATGAATGAAGGTATGGCCAGATCCCCCTAAGGATGGATCTTGCTAAAATACCTGAGTTTTACTGTCTTTCTCCCATCATTCCTCAGAGGGACTTAAAATCCCTTATAAGAGTAAATGTATACAGCAGAAAAGAATCAGACATTCTGGGGTCTGGACTGACAGTGATTTCAAGAGACCCAAAGATTCAATGTGGTCCTCTAGTTAAAGTAGGGGCTTAAAGAAGTCAGATATTTAGCGGGTTTTGGCTTAACTAGGTTCAGTGGGTCCCTGTACTCATTATGTGGTTATTTCTTCAGTTCCAGAATGTATTATTGGGATAGATATACTGAAAAGTTGGCAGAATCACCTGTGGAACGATTATGAGCTATTTTGGTTGGAAAGATCAGATGGAAGCCATTGGAGTTGCGTTTACCAGGAAAATCAGTGAACTGAAACCAATACTGCATCCCTGCGGGAACTGCAGAAATTAATTTCACAATCAAGGACTTGAAAGATGCAGAGGTAGTGCCATCCATGACATATACATTTAACTCTCTTATCTGGCCTGTACAGAAAGACAGATGGATCATGCAGAATGAAAGTTGACTATCAAAAACTTAATCAAGTGATGATTCTGATTGCAGCTGCTGCACCAGATGTAACATCCTTAGTTGAGCAGATTAACGTATCTCATGGTACATAGCATGCAGCTATTGATCTAGGAAATGTCTTTTTTTGGTATCTGTCCATTATGAACACTAGGAACAATTTGGTTTCAGTTGACAAGGCCATTAGTATACCTTTAAAGTTTGACCTAAGGAGTATATTAACTCTCCATCCCCATGTCATAACAGTTCAAAACTATCCTGATCTCTGTGTCTTCCACAAAGTATCAGTACTTCAGTATATTGATGACATTATGCAGACTGGACCAAGTGAGCAGGAGGCAGCAGCCATTTTAGATTTGTTAACAATGCATATGCACACCAGCAAATGGGAAATAAACACATTCAAATTTCAAGGGCCTTCTACTTCAGTGAAATTTCTAGGGTCCAGTGGTGGTGGGGCATGCACAAATATCCCTTCTAGGGTGAAGGATAAGTCATTGCCCTGGACCCTACCACCATTAGGGATGAAGAACAAAGATGTCTAGTGGTCCTCTTTGGAATCTGGAAACAGCACATTGCTCACTTGGGTGTCCTGCCATATACCAAGTGATTTGGAAAACTGTTAACTTTGAATACAGCCTGGAATAGGAGAAGGTTCTTCAACAGGTCCAGGCTGATGTGTAGGCTGCTTTATCACTTTGACATAAGATCCACCAGACTTGATGGTACTTGAGGTGTCCATGACAGTGATGCTGTTTGGGGCCTTTGGCAAACTGCTACAGGTGAATTACACATAAGGACTTTGGGAGTTTGGAGCAGGACTCCACCATAATTTAGGACAGTTATTCTACCCTTTAGGGATAGCTCTTGGCTTGCTATTGGGACTTAGTGGAATCTAAATGTTTGACAACAGTCATCAAGTTACCATGTGACCTGAGCTGCCTATCATGAACTGAGTATTATCTGACCCCTAAAGACATAAAGAACAATGTCCTCAACAGCAATACATTATCAGTGAAAGCTGTACACATGTGATCAGGCCTGAGAAATTTCTAAAGGTATAACAAGTTACATGAAGAAGTTGCTCAAATGCCCATGGTTTCTACTCCATTTACAATGCCGTCTGTTTCCAACTATGCACCTATAGCTTCATGGGGTAAGCCTTATTAGTTGACAGAGGAAGAGAAGGCTAGGACCTGGTTTACAAATGGTTCTGCATGGTATGCAAGTACCCCCTAGTAGTGGACAGCTGCAGCATCATAACCCATTTCTGGGACAACCTTGAAAGATACCGATGAATGGCAGAACTTTGGGCAGTACACATGGCCATACATTTTCCTTGAAAGGAGAAATGGTCAGTTGTGAGACTGTTTACTAATTCATGGTCTGTAGCAAATGGATTGGTTAGATGGCCAGGGACTTGGAAAGAACATGATTGGAAAATTGGTGAGAAGCACATTTAGAGAAGTAGTATGTGGATATATCTCTCCAAATGGACAAAAGATATGAAGATACTTGTGTCCCATATAAATTCAAATTAAAAAATTGACTTCAATAGATAAGGAGTTCAATAATCAAGTAGAGAGGATGACCTGGTCTGTGGACAGATCAACTCTTTTCTAAGCCACCACAGTCACTGACCAGTGGACCCATGAACAACATGGCCTTGGGGGCAGAGATGGAGGTTATGTATAGGTTCAACAACATGAGCCACTAGCTGAGACTGACTTGGCTTTAGCTGCTGCTGGGTGCCGATCTTTCAGCCACCAACGATAAGGCACCATTCCCCAGGGTGACCAGCCAGTGACCTGGTGGCAGGTAGACTACATTAGATCACTTTCTTCATGGAAACGACAACACTTTGTCCTTACTGGAGTAGATACTAATTCTAGTTATGGATTTGCCTTCCCCACACATAATGTTTTTGCCAAAACTACCACCCATGGACTTCAAAGAATGCTTTATCCAGCATCACGATACTCCATACAGCATTGCTTCTGACCGAGGTAGTCACTTCATAGCCAGAAAAGTGCAAGAGTGGGCCCATGATCATGGAATCCACTGGTCTTACCATATTCCCCATCAAGTGGGAGCTGATCTGAGATAATAAGTAAGATACTTTTTGAAGACACTGTTAAAAGTGCCAGTGAGTAGGCAGTATCCTGGAGGATGTGGGCAGGACTCTCTGGAAAGCAGTATATGCTTTGAAATCAGCATGCAATATATAGCACAGTTCCTCCCATTGCCTAGATTCACAAGTGCAGGAATCAAGGGGTGGAAATGGGTGCAGTTCTACTCATTATCACCTCCTGGTGACTATGAATTGAATAACAGTGCTTGGAGGGGTGATTGATCCAGACTACCAAGGGGTAATTGGACAGTTTCTCCATAATGGAGGCATGGAAACTTATATCCAGAGTGTAGAAGATCCTTTAGGGTGTTTCTTGGTGTTACCATATCCTGTGATTAAAGTTAATGGGAAACTACAACAATCTAATCCAGGCAAGACAACAAAGGAGCTAGACCCTTCAGGAATGAAGGTATGGATCACTCCTTCACGACAAGAACCATGACCTGCTGAAACTGTACTTGTGGATGTAGTAAATGTAGATAGCTATAAATACCAACTAAGGCAAAATAACTAGATGAAGAAATGTGGAGTGTAACTGACATGGGTGTTTCTATGTTAAGACCATGTTTGTGCATATATACATTAAGCAAAATTTGTATTTTTTGTTGTTTTCCAATATATAATGTAACATTGATTGAGATGGCATCAGATAGTAACTCATGAGATAATAAAAGACTAAGCTAAGCATTCCTCAAGGGACAGTGTTACCTACTTTAAAATTGTGGTTATACACAATACAGTTACATCTTTTTAGGTGGAATTATGGCCTGATTATTGTTTTCCTTTAGAAATTAAGCATGGCATAAAGTGATAGGATACTGGGTCAATTTGCCAAGGGATGAACTTGTGATAGCTGATCTTGCTTGTCAACCTGAGTACATCTGGAACCAAATAAAACACACTAAAAGCACACCTATGCTTTTCTTGATTGCATCATTTGAGGTAGGAAGACCCCACACTAAATCTGGGTCACAGCTTCAGGTGGCAGCCCTCATAAAAAGACATGGAAGAAGGAAGCTTTGGCTCTTAGTCTGCTTGCCTTCACTCTCACTGGCAAGTTCACCTGTCTTGCTGCTGCTGAGGCATTCCTTCACTGGTGTTAGAACCTATGTCTTCAGAATTCCAATGGAGACTAAAGACCAGTTGAGATATCTAGCCCCATGAACTGAATAACTACAGGAGTCCTAGTTGTTCCATTGGAAGACAGCTATTGATGAACCAGTCAAATCACACCTTATAAGCCACTCTAATAACTCTCCTTTTATAAATACATACATACCTATACATTCTGTCAGTTCTGGTCCCCTAGAGAACCCTTCCCAAAACACATTAGCATCGTATTTTCATCATTTCTACCCCCAACTCCTCCCATGGTTCCTCTATGCTCTCTCAAATTCATGACATCTTGTTCAATTATTGTTACACATACATACATGTGCATATATAAAACTGAAATTTATTTATTATTTTACGTGTATGAGTTTTCTACTTGTATGTCTGAATGTGCCTGGTACCCACGGAGGTCAGAATAGGGTGTTGCAGTTCCCCTGGAACTGGAATTATAAAGAGTAGTGAACCTTCACAAGGATACTAGGAATTGAACCTAGATCCTCTGCAAGAGCTTAAGTTTTCTTCACTGCTGAGCCATCTCCCCAGCATGCCATATGTATTTATAAATATGCAACCTATCAAGTATATGATTCGTGTTGTTCATTTGTAGATGTATACAGGGCTTACCATTTGGGACTGTCTAAGTCTCCTCTCAGAAGCAAATGATTGCCCGTAACTGTTCTATGTGGGACCCTATGTAATTTCTCTACTCACATTGGTGTGCCAACTTGCAACAACAGATCTTCCACACAGCTAATCTTCCTGAGTTTGTTTCTTTTCTTATTTACAGATCTATTATTGGCTCTCTCGTAAAACAATAAAGGATGAAAATTCATCAAGAGCTAGGGTTCAGGAGATGGGCTTAGTGCCTATCTTTGTGAATTTTATTCTTTTTTTTTCTTCTTCCAAGTTTGCAAAAAGGCCTTCATCTAAGAGTGAACAGGCACTTGCTAGGTACTTCACAGATCAAAAGAATGTGCCTATCTGCACCAAAGGGTTAAGCTTTCTGACATCTCTGACTTGTAACTCCTTACATTTAGACTTCAAGCTTTTACTCTAAGGCTTTGAGCGCTTTGTGACCATTTCTAGCTAGGAATGACTGCTTGATGTGGTCAAATGGATTCCATTCCTATGCTTGCAATATTTTTCGGTTACTCTTAATACTTTTATTCAACACTTGATTACATTCTATTTTTATTACAGTATAAAGGTGGCTGATAAATATTTTATTAGTTTCTTGGTACATTAAGTTTTTTGAATATTAGCTTTTAGGGTCTTAGAATTTTATTCTATACTATTTTTATTGCTTTCATTTTTTTTTTTTTTACCATTTTAACTGGTGCTAAACATTTACATTTGAGCATTTTAATGTATTAAGGTTTGCTTTAGTTTAAACCATAGGGGATACACACACACACACACACACACACACACACACACACATATGTAAATTTACACTTAAACTAAAATGTATTATTATTTTCAATGTTGACTGGTAATTTATACAGATTACAAATTATAGTATTATAAATTATATTTAGAATTTTAACAATATATTGAGTATATAAGATGCTTTATTTAGTCACATACTCTTTTTTTTTTTTTTTGGTTTTTTTCGAAACAGGGTTTCTTTGTGTAGCTTTGCTCCTCTCCTGAAACTCATTCAGTAGCTCAGGCTGGCCTCGAACTCACAGAGATCCACCTGCCTCTGCCTCCCGAGTGCTGGGATTAAAGGCATGCACCACCACCGCCCAGCTAGTCACATACTCTTGCTAATTTTTACTGGTCTCTTGTTAGCTAGCAATTTTAACAGTTGTAGGAAACTGAAAATGGAAAAGGACCTACAATATTAAATATTTTATATTCGTAATAAAAGATCCCTATAGCTGTCCATTTCTGTCTAAACAATTTATCAATTGTATAAATAATGATGTATTGGGATTCCTCCAGAAGCTGGTTATCAAACAAGAAATGAAGAAACGTAACTTGTTTGGTACTTTGAGTGTCAGTAAAGGAGAGTGAAGAGCATGGCAAGAGAAGCATGGGCAGATGACATAAGGCACAGCAGTGCTAGGTATCACAGAGGCCACCTGAAGCCTATCTGGATAGGGAGGACACAAGCACTACAAGACACAAGCCTTAGAGTTGCCTACACGTAGTGCTGTGGATATCACTCTGTACAAATAAACACTGATTGGCCGGTAGCCAGACAGGAAGTATAGGTGGGACAAACAGAGAGGAGAATTGAGGGAACAGGAAGGAGAGAGGAAGACTGCCTGGAGCCGCCGCCAGGACAAGCAAGATGTAAGGTACCAGTAAGCCACGAGTCACATGGCAAAGTATAGATTAATAGAAAAGGGCTAAATATAAGTGTAAGAGCTAGACAATGATAGGCCTGAGCTAATGGCCAAGCAGTTTAAATAACGTAAGTGATTGTGTGTTTATTTTATAAGTGGTATCCTGGACTGGCAGGACTTGGTGGGACCCGGAGAGAAAAGCTCTCCAGCTACAACATAGGCTAAGAAATCAGGCATAATTATATGCTGAAACATGACAATTTTTGCTTAAGGTCTGGTCTCAGTAGGTTCTATCAGCTCAAATGTCAGTCCTGTAGCTTAGATGCAGGAACTGACCTTTGGAAGACTGATATACACACAGGAGCTTTCTAGAGGATACAGGTGGAGAACTCATACCATTAATAAATAATAATCTTAGCAAAATCAAGAGGCATCCATAACCACTGTGGTGACAATTAGTACCAAAAGATGGTGATCATTTGGCAACTGAGTTTTATCTGGAAGATAAAGTATGCTAAAAACAGCTATTTTTACTTCATTTTTCTTACTATGAAAATGCTTGACTACAGATTTTGGCTATAGCTATATATTAAGAATTAGTCTTGGAATATATGTATACTTAACAATTACATTAACATAAAATTTATCTGAATTACTACCATTTTATTTAAATTTATGGTAATTTATCAGTTTCAAAGATAAAGCTATGCACTAAAAGGAATATCTTTGAAAATAAATCAAACTTAGAAAAGGAATAGCCAGGACACTAGGAGCTCAAGAGATGACTCGGCAGTTAAGAGCATTTTGTACTCTTGTAGAAGACCCAGACTCAGTTCCTAGCACCCACACAGTGCCTAACAACTGTTTGTATTTCTAGTGCCAGGTAGGCCCATGCCCTCTTCTGCTCTCCAGAGGAACATGCATTGTGGACAGACAGACATGCACATAAAACATTTGTGCACACAGAAAAAAAAAAAAAAAACCTTAAAAGAAATTACTCACTCTAACACAAAGTTTTTCTCTTTTTCCCCTCTACTGTGTCTAAGTCCTCTGTAAAACTGCACACATATTAAAAAGCGCCTGTAGGATAAAAGCCAGGCCTGCAGTAAATCTTGTTATAATTTGTACTATTTTCATGCTATGTTAACAAAACAATTTTGTTGCTCTTATTAATCACAAAATAGTTTTAGGCATGATCAATCCTACTTTGCTAACAAATCATGTGAGAACAGAGCTTGACGATTGGAGAGAAATCAGTTGAAGGAAATTCTAGTCTTCAAATTTCTGACTAAGAATGAAGGACAAAAAGGAGACTGACAAAAGACTAGTTAAGATAAAAATTAGTGTCAGGCAGTGGTGGTGCATGCCTTTCATCCCAGCACTTGGGAGGCAGAGGCAGGTGAATCTCTGAGTTCTAGGCCAGCCTGGTCTACAAAGTGAGTTCCAGGACAGCCAGGGCTAAACAGAAAAACTCTGTCTTGCAAAGAAACAAACAAAATTAGAGAGGAGAGATTACAGCACACAAATGTAAAAAATGTTTAAATTACCTTAAGAAGGAGATTGTTTTGTAGGGGGAAAACATAACAAAATAATCCTGTTTATATAACACAGCTACTACAGAAAATGTGTTTTATTTACCATTTGAGAGGCTGGTGACATGTTCCTCTTGGTAAGAATGCTTTCTTCTGGTAAAGAGGCAACATGGATGCTCTGAGTTATCCTGACTCTTCAGAGCTTCCCAGTCACTTGCAACATTTATTAGGCCTTTGTCAATCAGTTGGTGACAATTTAGAATTCTTTAACTGATATTCCCAATATACAAGATCAACTGTAACAATTTACTCACTGATTTTGAAGGAATGAAAATATTTTTTTAAATGTGAGAATCTGATTTAGATTCAGATAAAATTTATTGAATTCAAATTCTCCTTACTCCATTATACACTGTTACTTAATCCCCAAATGTTATTTAATCACCAGCAAAGTCTTAGGACATAGGTATTATCTCATTACTGTTTAGCGGAAGCAGTGGAGCACTAAACTGCAACCGTAGCTCAAGTTACACTTGGCCTCCTTCCCAAACTGCCTTTTCGCTTCTTCAGAAAGTGGCTCAAAGTTGTGTTTAAGTTAATACTGATCACATTTTAACAATATTTATTTGTTTTATTTTAACTGAGTGAGGCAGCTAATAAAATGCCAGTTCCATATGTTAAAACTGAAATGAGGAAATTATGAAAAAGAGAAATTATGAATGAAAAAGTTTAAGATTAAGAAATTAAGAGTTATAGGAAATAAAAGCTTTAACAGAACAGAGGCTGTCCAAAAGATTATTACCAATCAAAAGCTACAGGAAGGACCAATAACATTCTAAGACTGAATTCCTTCTGAATTTTGTCTGTCTGTCTGTCTCTCACTCTTTTATGGGGTCCTGTTATTTCGAGTGACACAGAAGTCAACAATGGTTCAAAGTCCATCACTGTTTCCCTCTCTGAAAGATCACCAGGACTAAGCTTTCTCTAAGGAATATGCTTCTACAACTCTAGTTCCACTTACTACTACATGGTTTTATAAATAGATACAGATTCTCAATTCCAAACAGCAAATTACTGAAAGAAAAAAGTCTATGTGTGATTAAACCCCAAATGTAATTCCTATTAATATAGTATAGAAAAGCCATGCAAGAACTACAGCAAATGACCCAATCTACACAGATGGTTCTAATTCCCAACATATGCAGATCCCAAAGAAATTTCAATTCAAACTGAAGTAAACCCTCTCCAGTAAATGCCATCATTCAATTTTGGTCCTATTGTATATGAAAAATGGAAGAACACATAAAAATGTCAAACTTGTCCCAAGTGTCAACCCTTCCCCAAACAACATTTGCAAAACCTGTTTTGAAATATAGCTTCTTGATCAAGTATTTACTAATTTGAAATAAAATCAACTTTCTTGCTTGAAAGAAGCAAAACACAGCAACTTAACATAGCACCAAAATAAAACAAAATTTACTACAACTCTAGCCTTCATCTTACAGGTGCTTTTCAATCTTTTAAATCTCTCACTACTATAAAGAAAGCAGACACATAAACACATAACATGAAAGGATAAAAGGGTAAAGTGTATGGCGTGTCTTCTGATACTTAAATTTACATGCCTTGCTGAGAGTGGTGATGTGCACATATAGTCCTGGCCCTTGGGAAACTGAAGTAGGAACAGTACTTGAGCCCAGGAATTCAATACTTGGTAACATAGCAAGATCCTCTCAGCAAACATTCAGCTTGCCTTTAAAATTTATTGACATGGTTTAAAATAAGTCAAGGAGAAGAAGTCTCATCCAAAACGTGTCTGCATGGCATGTTATGTATGGGTATACTTTGCTTTGTTTTTGTTTGTTTGTTTGTTTGTTTATTTATTTATTTATTTATTTATTGTTTTTAAAAAATAACATTGGTGTTTTGACATTTCTCATCCTGCACATCCAGTGTAAGATGCTGTGAAAGAAGAAAATTACACATAAATTATATTTTAAGTTCCTCCATGCCTGCCTATTATCTCAATTTCTTCCTTCATCTGATTCAAATACAAAGATCTGACAATATTGTTTACTACTTTAACATGAAACTAAGTATTATGACCAAAATTTATCTCTGAAGAAATAACAAATGCTCACTTATCAAAAATCTTTCTTGTGGGGCTGGAGAGTTGGCTCAGTAGGTAAGAACACTGGTTGGATTATGTTCAGAGGATCATGGTTCAGTCCTGAGTATCTACATGGCAGCTCACAACAATCTACTACTCCAGGATCAGGGGATCTGAGGCCCTCTTCTGGTCTCCATAGGCACCAGGCACACACATGGTAGACATACATATATGCAAGTAAAACACCCATAAACATAAAAACAGTACAAAGAAACAAAACAACATTCACATATTGTTAATACTTGTATTAATAAAGTCTGGCTTTCAAAATTGCATTTTATTCTATCATGTAAAATACTGCAAATGTATAATTTCATTTAGATTTCCATATTTTCAGCATTTTCTCTCTCTTTATATATATGTATTCATACTCCCTCTATATATTATCGCTCTCTATATAAAATATATAAATATATATTATAGTTACTGAAATTAATATTAAAGAGGATAAATAGGAATTTACAACATTTTGAAACCCTATAGCGTGCAAGACAGGTTTTAGGTGGTCTTGGTGGTTTGAAGAACAGGAATAAAGAATATCAAATAGAAAACCACAAGTCACTATAAAAATAGAGGTAAAAATAAAATGCCACTTCAGCTAAGATAATAGAGAAGTAATAATTTATAAGCAAGTCTTAGGAAACTAGTATGAAAGAAATTGAATTTTAGTACACTGATTCACATAACAATAGTGAATAAAGTACTTATTATGAAAATACATTCATAAATAAACTTTTCAGCAAAAACATTTCATAAACGTCTCTTCTTTGTTTCAGAGATAACCACTACAACCCACCACATTCCTTGGAATGAGCCTATTCAATAACTTCTTGTTCACACGACCTGTATAAATGTCAAGATGTCTATAGAAAGGTCCATTACTTAACTGATCTCTATTCATGTTATCATGACATATAAAGTAGTATCAATATATGTTTGTACATTTACATAACTATCTTATATAGCACGCCAAACTCAAGTATTACCATCTTTACAATATATTTCCATATCTGAAGCTGGGTCTACATGTCTGGAATCCCTTCTACCAGTTAGCATGCTGAGAAGCAATGGGTTAGCATGCTTTTAGAACAAGACAAATTTAAAATAGCAGACAGATTTCCTTTTGAGGTTAGCAATTCAATTTTGGTTTTTTGGTAGTAGTTGCCAAAGTACCATGTTAAGAAAGTTATTAAAGCCAGTGCCAGCTCAGACTGCCTTGATTTAGATCTTGGCCATGAAACTAATTAGTCAAATTTAATCAAGCCTTCTTTGGTATGAATTAAATTCACTATTTATTTAATGAAGCTAAGGCACAGACGCTATGCTAGGAGGTACATGTGCTGACTAAAAACAAAAAGCCCACAAAAGTTATAAAAGAGTTCACACAATCAGAATAAGTTTAACAAACAAACTGTTCTATATAGTAATTGCAATGAAGAAAAAAAAAACAGAGGCTCGCTCCATTCAAATTTTAATATAATACTTTTACAGAAAATGACTTCAGAAATTAATGCTGAAGGATAAATATGAACTCATATGGTAGGGAAGGGCTGAAGAACATTTTGAGAATTTGATATGGCCTGAGACTTGGAATCTCTTTTCTGGGGTGCAAATACAAGCAGTTCTATACTGCTGGGGCTTAAGGATACAGTGAGGACTGATAGCTAATGATGCAGATGTAAATGCTAAATTAAAACTCCTTTATGTGCTGTTGGTGGTAGAAGTTAAGTTTTATTGGTTCTATATCCATGGTTTTTTTAATTGTGAATTTTTCTTCCATACTTAACTTCTACCAGTCTCCTTTCATTTTTTTACTCCTTTAACAATTGGGAAGTCACCACTTCTAACTCATGTTTCTCATCTGGCTATTCTCTTCATGTTCAGCAGGTTTTACTTACAGCCTTTATCATGGATCTGCTGCCTATAACCAGTATTCATTTGCTAGCATTTTGAACACCCTTTTTTTTTTTTTGTACCAGGTATTGTGCCACACATTGTAGATACAATAGTCATCAAACTAGAATTGATCATAGCTGTTGCAGGAATCTCTCTGGAATGAGCACTCGCTACCAGTGAGAGTGAAAAAGGAGATGCAGCCACTAGTGGACCAAAGCCAGGGTAGCTCCTGAAACACTGTTTCTGAGTCCAGTTTGCATTCTCATTTTATACTCTAAAGCCACAAGGGGGGCTAAGCAAGCAAGCGTGTAGGATTTATAGAGCACATGTGGCAGGTAGCTTGGGGGCTTTGCCTTTTCAAAGTCATATGTTTCCGTTGACAGTTGTAGGCTTTTGTAGTCAGGTTGCTAAGGGCAATGACGTGTTCTGTTTCAGATCTTTTTCCAGGTCATTCAGTCTCAAGTAGCAAGGTGAAATCATGTTTGGTAATAAGCAGTACATGCGTGCTTTAAGTAAATCAATAAATAAATCAATAAATGAGTATTTAATAATTGATCTCTACCTCATTCTACTTCATTGCCCTGATAAAATTCAAAACAACCTGGGGAAGGAAGAGTGGATGATACAAATAATTAGGGACATAGCAGTGTAATAAGTATTTTAAGAACAAGCAATGTCCATCATATGTGAAGTAGGTAGCTCCATCTGTGAATGTGAATGCAAGCTCTCCAAAGGAAGGTATATTCTTAAGAGAAATAATATAAGTGGGCATTAGATTTTAAAAGAGAAAACAAATGGTAACCAAACAAATGGACCAGTTGTGCAAATGCTAAAACAAAGCCAAGCAAACAACTGAAAGAACTGAACTGGATCAATTTACTGTTAGAGGACTGGAGGGGAGTGAGTGACTCAGCATGGGGCTGGGTGGAGAGCTTGATGGGGATTGTGCATGGCATCTTGGGGCCCTAGTGAAGTATTTGCTGATGCATTTGTCACCAATCAGCCATCTTAAAACATTGACATGGTTACTAATCCACCAGAATAGATTTCCACCAGTGAGTGCTATGATGTAGCTCAGAGGTGGAGAGCTTGTCTGATATACCCAGTACCCTAGCTCCATCCCTAGCGCTGATGGTGAAGGGGTACCAACTATTTCCTATTGACTTTAGGTTAAAACTGTATGTCCTAGTGTCTCATTGAGCACTGAGCTGTTCTACTGCCCTTCACCCTCACCCCTCCCACACAAGTCCAGCATAATGGTTACCCTGTACTTTTGGCAAAATGCAAAGCACATTTCTATTTCAGTTTCCACATTTTGGACCAATCTTGCCTAGATAGTCATGTGACTCACTCTATCAATTCTTCAGATGGTTCCTTATTTAATAGGTGCTTCATTTAGAACTAATTCTAGTTCCTTGGCAATCTTTTCTGATTCATTTTTCTCCACAAAACTGATCAACATCGGGCATACAATATAATTTATTTGCTAAGCCTCTTCCATTAGAAGTATAAATTACTCAAAAAGTAAGGATATGTTTATTAATTTAATTCATGGGCAAATAAGGAATGATGAGAGAGGTTGCATTAGTCTTCCTCAGGGATCAGTGCCTGAATCCCAAAACAATACAAGAACAAAACCAACAAAAAGGGAAGAGAAGTGCCTAAATCTCAACACAATACTAGGCCTTTAAGTGTGCTCCGACCCCACCTCTTTCCATTCTGGAGTAACCTGTGCATCACACCTATTCCTAGGGCAGCTGTGTACACTTGCAGGTGGGCAGCTGCTGATCCATCAGTTCTATAGCTGGGAAGACAAGAGTTCTCAAATCCCTGGTCCTCACAGAACTCCCACAACTCTTGGTCTGATAGTTCACATATCTCTACCCTAGCCTTCATTTCAGATCACTGAAGACTACCACTGTCCAAACAATCCTTCTGGGGCACATTTCAAAGCTACAGTGTTCTTTTTTTTTCCCCTGAGATTTAACTTTTGGCCCCCAAGTTACAACATAGAACTTCAAAAAAAAAAAAAAATTAAGTACTAAAAGGAAAACATATTAAACAAGAATTTGACTTCTAACATGTAACTTATCACAAAGAAATCAAGACTTTTAAACTCACACCCACACCAAACAAAAACCTTGAAAGAATATTTCATCAAATCAGGCAAAAAAATAATTAAGAGAATCCTTCAGACCAAAAAGAATACTAGACAGAAATTTTAATTCAACTAGACAAATAAAGAGCATCAACAAAAGTCACTATTATAAAGGTTTATATGAAATATGTATATATATTTTTACTTATATTTCCCCATCACTCTGGTTTAAAAGACAAAGGCATAATTTAAAATAGTTTGACTAGGTTCATAATATACAGAAACATAAATTTGAAGGACAACATTAGTATAAATTAAATAGGGACCAAATGAAATCATACGCAAAGTTTTTGTATTTTAATTAAGGTAATATTAATCTAAATTAAATTGTTTTGCATTACGATGTTAATTAGAATCACAAGGGAAAGCAGCAAGAAAATAACTCTAAAACATACAGCCAAAGAATTAATGCTTGAGGGATTGGGAGATGGCTCAGCCAGGAAAGAGCTTGCCATGCAAGCACTAAGGATCTGGATTTGCATTCCCAGCACCCATGTTAAAAGCTAAGTGTGGCAACACTTGCCTGCAGTCTCAGCACTGGGGAGGCGGAGTCAGCAAGATCTGGCCACCTAGAGTAGCTAATCTGGGCTTCTGGTTCAGTTAGAGACCCTGTGTTAGAAAACTGAGGTGATTGAGGAAGAACATTGACATGCACTGGGCCTTTAAACTTACTCCCATACACATGCACAAGTGCTTGTGTGACACACACACACACACACACACACACACACACACACACACACACACTTGGGAGGCAGAGGCAGGTGGATCTCTGTGAGTCCTAGGCCAGCCTGGTCTAAAGAGTGAAATCCAGGACAGGCACCAAAACTACACAGAGAAATCCTGTCTTGAAAAACAAAAAACAAACAAACAAAAAAAAAAAATCTAAACCAAAATTAACACCATTAGTAGAACGAAAGATGGCACAAGTCATAGAAATGATATCACAACCACCACCGATTCTGTGGAAATGATGGGCAAAAATTCAAGAGGCCTATAAGACAGGGATGCAGTGCTGCTTTTCCATATGTTAAGTTTTAATTTATTGAAACGACCTGGACAATTAATATTTACCAGGGTACCCACAGCTAATCTCTAAGGTCATCACAGAATTTGGAAAGCAGCAATGTTAATGCACATTTCCCATATGGCACCTATGGAAACTTATTACATGAACTGTAGGTCTTATAATTACAGATATGATGACATGGGCTTAACTGCCTCCAGGAAGATGATCTTCTACTCAGACTTGCTCAGCAAACTGAAGACAACAGCAGAGAGCCATTTCAATCCATTCAAAGTATTGCACACTCACTTGCCTGTAAGCATGAAGATGGATGCTATCTTTTCAGCTATTTTTTTATAGTTGAAATCTGTATCTGATGCAGCAAGTCACCTTTCCTAATTAAACTACAGTTTACAAAGGTTTTTCCAGCACTGGGATTAGTCATAACTATTAAGAGATTTTCATAGAAGACTACAGTTTAAAAAGACTCTGAGTCAAGGACTTGGACAGAGATTGAAGGCACTAAGGTTTGCATAGGTTCTGAGGACCAAGGAGTTTACAGCAAAATATCGACTGACCTTCTTGTTTTTGTTGCTACCCTTAATGGTACTTATCTCATCTGAGCACTGCTAGAATGATGAAGGATCATACAGTACCAACTCTAAGTGGTAAGAGTGACCATAGTTGCTAGAACAGCATGATTTTGCTTCATTTGTATTTGAAGAGGTAATTTTTTTCCCTGCTGGTTTATGAAAAATCTTGTTCTCAAACAGCAACCTAAAATGCATGGTTGCCTTCTGGTTGTTCTTGATGATCAAAGAACACTTAAACCTTCAAATGGATCAAAATCATTGTTAAAAGAGGTAATCTAAGTGAAATTGTTAAGTGTAATAATCTTATGCCAACTCAATACTGCAACTGCTGATTGGGTAAACAAGAGAATGCCTTTGAATCTGTTTTTCTTAAGAACAATTAAGGTTCCTGGTGCACCTTACTAGACAGGGAGAAGGGAAAATAAAAAGGATCTTTAATTCCTTTCATGTTTGTATGCAGCTGAACAATCCTTAGAGAACTTTGAAACCTATTTCTTAAAAAGAAATTAGTCTACAGTTCAAGAAACCTATTTGTTATTGGTTATTCCAGGTGTTTTTCTGATAAATTATTTAAGTCTGTAGACTTACTGGAAGAACAGGACTGATTAACTACAGAATGTATAGCTATGTTTAAGAAGGTATCATATACGATTTTATATGTGCACATGAACCTGTGTGTTTGTTTGTGTGCTCAAGTGGAGACCAGAGGTTGACGTTAGGATTTCTTTCCTTGATTGCTTCTCCACATTCATTTACTGAAGTACTTATCTGAGACAGGGTCTTCTGCTGAACCCAAAGCCTAGTTTCAGTTAGACAATACTGTCAAACCAGCTTCTACCACCTTCTGCTTTCACACACTCCCACTTGAGTTACAGTTGCATACCTGCACATCTGGCGTTTACAATCCAAACTCAAGCTCTCACAATGCCCAAGAAACACTTTATTCTGAGTCATCTGTTTTCTTTGTTTTTTAGTAATAGTGTCTCACTATGTAAACCCCTTATACATGCACTGTTAGGCAATATAGTTGTGTTGAATTTAGATAGCAATATACTCTCATCACAAATAATTAATATTATCTTTTATTATAATTTAAAGCATCTTTTAAAAGTCTTCAAATAAAGGACTTCTAGGCAAAGTGGCACAGACCTTTAATCCTAGCACTTGGGAAGGCAGATGCAGGTGGATCTCTGTGAGTTTGAGTTCAATTTGGTCTATATACTAAGGTCAGGGCAGCCAGGGCTACATAGAAACCCCTGTCTCAAAAAAAAAAAAAAATTATGGGACAGGTTTTTAATGACAAAGAATATCTCTAAGTATTAGAATATATGAAAGATTTACTTTCTTTTCCTCTAACCAAAAGTTAAGCTGAGTTGGCATTTAATGATATAATCAGCTTTAGAAATAGTAGTTTTAAGGTTTTCATGATTCTTTGCTTTTACCTACTGCAATTGCACTTGAAAATTCCACATTTAGGATTTCTGTATTCATATTTTCTCTCATTTTTACTATGAGGTTATAAATGAGACCTTAAAATGCCAGTTACAAATCAAAACAAAACAACAAACAGGTGGTAGTGATGGAGGACTAGAGATTGAAAGACAAGGAAAACAAATACCAACATGGTACATGTAATTCTACCCAAACACTAATTACAGTTTTTACCAAAAGATAGAGAATGGCAGAATGGAAAATAAATCTGACCCAATTACACACTATCTATAATACATACATGCATAAATAAAGCTGTATGGCCAATGGTGAGGCAGAATAAGCTTAGGTGGGACATTCCAACTAGAGAGAGAGGAAGGAGAAAAGCAGAGCAGAGGAGAAGCTGCCAGCCACCACCAGAAGAAGCAAGATATAAAGTACTGATGAGCCACAAGCCACGTGGCAAAGTATAGATTTATAGAAATGGGTTAATTTAAGATGTAAGAGCTAGCTAGTTTGAAGCCTGAGCCATTAGGCCATAGAGTTCATAATTAATATAAGCCTCTGTGTGTTCATTTGGGTCTGAGTGGCTGCGGGGCCACAGGAGCCAGGCGAAACCAGAAAAACGTCAGCTACATATATGCATATGTATGTATGTATATAGTACAAGGATGTCAAATATCAAAAGTAAAAAAATGCAAAACGTATCCCTTAAATTAAACCAAAAAATGAACTAACATAACTTTCTTAGTATCAGACAAAATGTATTTTACAGTTTAAAAGAGATACAGAGGGCCAGGCCAGGCCAAGCTATACCAAGAACAGTGGTGCATGTCTATCTCACTAGGAGAGGGGTAATCAGGAGCATAGGTAATTCAAGGCCAGCCTCAGCTACACAGTAAGTTCAAGGCCTGACTGAACTACAGAACTCTGATGCAAAATAACTCACACAAAGAAAAAACAAGAAATATAGGCTTATTATATATACATACATATATTATATATTACACACACACACACATATTGAACTCATAGAGATCCACCTGCTTTTGTTTCCCAAGTGTTGGGATTAAGGGCATGCAACAACACATCCAGTTACAGATATATTTTTGATTCAAAGACAGAAACAGCAACCAAAAGTGCTGGACAGGATACATTTGTATTGTAAGAATTTTTAATCAAGAGAAAGATATTTTTAATAATAAAGATGTCAGAAAGACAAAGCTATTAGGCACAAATACAAACCTAACAAAAAAGGCCTAGAACTCACAGAACTGAAGAGAAAAAGAGACAGATTAGCAATATATGGAGACTTGGCTAATCTCCTTTCAATAATGAATGACATAACTAAGCAGAAAATCAACAGGGAAAGAGAAGACAGAAGAAGCATAGTAAACCTTAGGCGTAGCACATATATAGAATATTTTGTCCAACAAGAGTATAAAATTATTTGTCATAATTAACTTCACTTGTCAACTTCATTTGAGGGAAGAACCTCAATTGCCTACAACAGACTGGCCCGTGGGCATGTCTGTGGACATTTTCTTGATTGCTAATTGATGCAGAATTGTCCAGTCCAGTGTGATAGTGCTATTTCAGAGGCAGATGGGCCAACACTAAGAAAAGTAGCTAAGCAAGCCATGGAAAACTAGCCAAGGGAAGCAATATTCTTCCATGGTCCCTTCTTCAGTTCCTGCCTGAGGTACTGCACTGGCATCCCTGGAAGATGGACTGTAAAGTTGTAAGACCAAATTGCTTTTGGTCATGGTGTTGATCATAGCAACAGAAACCTAACTAGAATACCATTCTCTTCAAGTTAATATGGACATTCACATATATGTGAAAATTTAATAATACCTGTAAATAACCAACCGGTCAAATAAAGTATCTTGAGAGAAACAGGAACATTTTGCTTTAAGCAAAAGGATTTTTAAAAAATGAATTAAATAAAATTCATATCAAGCATTAGGAAAGTAAACAAAAGAAATAAAATTCAGAATGTAAATAAGTGAAACACAAGGGCAATGACCAAAGGTTGGTAATTTGGAAACTCTTTAGCTAGAATGATTAAAAAGACTTAAATTACTAAGATCAAGAATAATACCACAAGGGGCTGGAGAGATGGCAAAGAGGCTAAGAACATTGTTGTTCTTGCAGATACCTCAGCGTCAGTCCCAATACCTACAAAGTAGCTCACAATCATTTGTAATTTCAGTTCATGTCATCTGACACACTCTTGTCTCTAAGGGTATCAGGCACACAGGTAGTGCACATACTTATAATCAGGCAAAAGACAACTTGCACAAAAGAAAACAAACCTAAGACAAAAGGTTTGAAAAGAGTAACTTGAACATAACCTAGAGTAATGAAAATAATTATAAACTGACATCATGAACAACACTATATCAGTTAATTAGATAACATGTATAAGAGGTATTCTCTAATGCACTTCCTTGCTTCTTTCAAATTTTCTATACTATATCAATGAAGTATCGCATATTACTTTCACAAAAGGAAGACTACTGTTTTATTTATTATTATGAAGATAAAGTATTGATACATAGCCCAGAATAGCTTTAAACTCAAAATGCTCTTTTCTCAACTCTCCATTATAAACATGCATCAGTACACTGAACAGCTGCAATACTTCTAAAATTGATTTAATTTCAATTAGAAGACTAAAGAGTGAAGACTAATACTTTCTACCCCATCCATCTCTCTTTTCTGTGTCCCAAGAGGCAACTGTTTTCATCTGTTCTGGTTTTCTCATCTGGTATCAATATTAAAACTGTTCTTGATCATCTGGTTCTTTCTTCATTTACTAGCTTTAATCAACAATGGGTGTTAAACTTATGGATCAATACATGCCCTGCACCATAGCTTACATTCATTAAATACTGTTAAAATTGGGGGGTTAATGAGTGGCCATAGTTCAGGTTTTTTAAAATAGTGAACATCAAGAAATGAACTAGAACAATGACTTTATTTTTCCCCGAGTTAATAAAGTACATCATTTTTTCATATTCCTAGTTTATTTACATCATAATCTTTATGTATTTTTCAACATCAATGTTAGTTGTATATAACTATATTTTTCTTTAAGTTAAAGATTTAAATCTCCACTGGTTGCTGAAAAACTCTTCTGAAATGTCTCGCTTGTAGGGTATGATATTGAATAGGTTTCTTTGGTATATTAAACACAGACATTTTTGCTCTTTCCTGAATGGTGTATGTTGTTCCATTCTTGTGTACCTTTCTTTTTTGATTAACTTGAACATTTCTATGAATGCTGTCCAGTAGTTTTTTAATAAAATACTTCATGAAAAAAAAATATGTGTTTTTAAGTAGAGGGAGGTAGTCTCTTTATATTCTATTACTACAAAGTCCTGTGTAATTATCATTTGAAGAGCAGGATTCACAATTGCAAGAACTATAGAAGGCCAATGCTAGTTTACTTCTCCAGTGTTAACTACTCCTGTTCTGTGTCCCTCAACTAGTTCCTGCAAGTTCTTTATTCCTGGTATACTGAATTATTTCCCTTGATGTATTTTTTTCATTTAATGTACCTCAGTGAGGACTCAGGTTATTTTGAATTTTTGATTTTAATTCTTTACTTATTCAATTTCTTGGTAGTGCTCTATAGTTATTTTTAGACTGTTCTATTTTGATATTTATTTGCTATATTTTAATTAAAAATATCTGCCTTTTTACAGTTCAAAAACTCTTATGTAACAGTTATTTTTATTTAACATTCACAACATTTTCCAGTAATACTTTGAGAATATTAATTACAGACTATTTTTCTCTAGCTGTGTTTACTATTATTTTTTCTGTTTGTATTGTATATTTCGGTTACTTTCATTGTCATTTTCCTCAAGATTCCATTAAATAATTTCTGGTTCTTTTTTTTCTTAATGTTGAGAGCTTTCCTTAAATTATTCGTCATCTTCAGAGTTGACTATTGAAAATTCATTCATATTGAGAAGGAAGTACGAAAAGGAATTCAGTGGGTAAGAATTTGCCTCTGTTGTACAATGCTAAGAATTAATCTGGCTAATCTGGTATAAACCTGAAGGTTTTAGGTATAAATTTAACAAGGATATGAAACATCTGTACCCTGACTACTATAAAATATTGATGAAAGAAGACACAAATAAATGGAGCAATATACAGCATCATGGATCAAAAGAAGCTACACTGTGAAAATGTCTACACAACCAATGTGATACACACATTCAATAAATCATTGTTTAAAAAAACAGTATCATTTTCTTTCACAAGTCTAGAAAAAGCAGTTATAAACACTGTTTGGAATCAGAGAAGACCCAAAACAAAAAGAATAAAATTGGAAGCATGACACTCAATGATTTCAAGAAATAAAGTTATTGTTATAAAAAAAATAATTTACAAAAAGAGAAAGATTGACTAATAGGATAGGAAACCTTGGAAATAAACCCACACATTTATAATCAACTGATTTTCAACAAAGGTGTCAAATATGTACAGTCGAGAAAAAGGTTTCACTAAATGGCTATGGATGGTCACACAGACAAGACTAAAACTTTTTTATTATACCATGCATAAACGTGAAGTACAATTGGAAAGGAGTCATAAACCTAATCCCTGCTATAACAATGTTACATAGTCTACAACACTGTTTTAGAAAATTATTTTTTAGGGATTCCAAAACACTAGGAACAAAAGGAAAACAGACAGAAATGACTGTGTCAATTAAGAAACTTTATGACAAAGAAACAAAGTAATTAATAAACTATTGAATAGGAGAAAATATTTGTACCACCATAATGGTGGAAAACAAATATCCAAAATATATAAGTAACTAATATGATTTAAGAAAAAAATTAAAATAAGCACAGCATCTAAATATGTATTTCTCAAAAGACGAGAATGGCAAACAAGTGAATAAAATATAATAAAAGTCTGATAATTAACAAGAAAATACAAGAGAAACCAAAATGGTATACCATCTCATATCCTATTAAGATGACTATTAAGAGTTAGTTTTTCTACTTCAAAATTCCCTCATGTTTTTCCTTCCTATTCTAGGGAGGGCAGAACTGTTCCTACAAAAAAGGTTGGCAAGACAAAAGATCTCCACTAAACCCATATCTGACAGAGGGCTGATGTCCAAAATATAGAAAGAACTCAAGAAACTAGACATCAAAAACCCAAATAAGTCAATTAAAAAAATGGGGCACAGATCTAAACAGAGAATTCTCAACAAATGAATCTCAAAATCACTTAGAATTACTTAAAGAAATGTTCAACATTCTTAACTATGAGATAAATGAAAATCAAAACCATTTTGAGATTCTATCTTAACCCGTCAGAATGGATAAGACCAAAAACATAAGTGACAGCTCATGCTGGAGAGGATATGGAGCAAGGGGAGCACTCCTCCACTGCTGGTAGGCATGCAAACTTGCACAGCCACTTTGGAAATCAATACAGTGGTTTCTCAGGAAATTCAGAATCAATCTACCTGAAGAGCCAGCTATGCCACTCCTGGGCATATACCCAAAGGATACTCCACCATACACCATAAGAACATTTGTTCAATTATGTTCATAGCAGCTTTATTCATAATAGCCAAACCTGGAAACAACCTAGATGTCCCTCAACCAAAGAATAGATGAAGAGAATATGGTACATTTACACAATGGAGTATTACTCAGCTGTTAAAAACAATGACATCAGGATTTGCTGGCAAATGTAGAGAACTAGAAAAGATCATCCTGAGTGAGGTAACCCAGACCCAGAAAGACAAGTGTGCTATGTTCTCACTTGTAAGTGAATATTAGCTATAAAGTAAAGAGAATTATGCTACAACCCACAGATCCAGAGAAGCTAAGCAATAAGGACAGCACAAGGGGGGGGATGCATGAATCTCACTGTGAAGAGGCAAAGAACAGACATTGTCAATGGAAGGGGGGAGGGGACTGGAAGGGGGAACAGAGATGGAACAAGAGGGATCAGGTCAGGGGAGGATGGAGGGAGAGAGTACTGGGAGAGACAATGAATCACGGGGATCTCTGGGATGGAATAGAAACCGAGAGCAATGGAAACTCCCAGGAATCTATGAGGGTGACCCTAGCTAAGACTTTCAGCAATAGGGCATATGGAGCCTGAATCAGCCATCTCCTATAACCAGGCAAGATTTCCAGAGGAGAGGCTGGGACACCAACCTAGCTACAAACCCTTCAACCTACAAATTATCCTGCCTACAAGATGTGCTGGGCTAATGGTGGTGCAGAAATTGTGAGAGTGACTGACCAACTAATGACTGGCACAGGTGGAGACCCATACCCTCACCTCTGAGGGCCAGGACTCAGAGGCACAATACCCCAGAGACCTGGGATAGAAACAAAAGAAAAAAAAGATCAATGAAATTATTCCTAATGATATTATGCTATACTCATAGATTGATGCCTAGCCCAACTGTTATCATTGAAGTTTCACCCAGCACCTGATGGAAACAGATGCAGAGACTCTCAGCCAAACAGTAGATAGATCTCGGGGAATCCTGCGGAAGAGGGGCAGAAAGGATCGTAGGACCCAGTGGTATTAAGGGCACCAAAAGAAAACCCATAGAATCCACTAACCTGGGCTCATAGCATCTCACAAAGACTGAATTGACAACCAGGGAGCCTCTGCCTATATGTTCCAGTTGTGTAACTTGGTCTTCCTGTGATACTCCCAACAGTGGGAACATCTGAGTCTGTTGCCTGCTTTTTTGGGCCTATTCTTTCTACTGGATTGTCATTAGCCTTAGGGAAGTGCCTAGTCTCACAGCAACTTGATAAACCATGGTGGTTGATATACATAGGAGTCTAGCCTGTATCCAAAGAGAAACAGTGGAGGAGTGGAAGAGGTTGGGGGAAAGTAGGAGCTAGGAAGAGGGAAGGGAGGGGAAACTTTGATTGGGATATAAAAACAAAACAAAAGGACCCTATAAGTTAAAAAAAAAAATGTAACAGGAAAAAAAATGAGAAAAGGAGCTTATGTTATCTACCAACTTGTGACTCAACACACATTCAACATTCATAACAATGAATTCAAGGTGTGGTCTTCTAAACACAGGCTCTGTGAACAGGAACACTAATAGATTTGAAATTCCATGTAGCACTTATTCATGGTTGAATAAAGATTTTTAAATTGTCCCTATGCTGGCTAGTTTTGTCAACTTGACACAAACTGGAGTCATCTGGGAAGAAGGAAACTTAATTCAGGCACCGCCTGTAGGCAAATCTGTGGGGGCATGTTTGTTTTCATTAATGATTAACATGGGGGGGGGGTGGCAGTCCATTATGGGTGCTGCCATTCCAGGGTTAAGTGGTCTTGGGTGATAGAGGAAAGCAGGCTGAGCAAGCCATAGGCAGTAAATCAGTAAACAACTTTCCCCCAGGGGCTCTGCCTCTGCTTGTGCTTATGTTCCTGCCCTTACTTGCCTCAGTGACCATCTATGATCAGGATGTGTAAGCTAAATAAACCCTTTCCTTCCCCAACTTGCTTTTTGGTCAGTGTTTTTCACAGCAACAGAAACCAAACTAGGATAGCCCCTTATCACATCTATATGTTGATGTCCACACATGTAATAATGATGAAGATCGGTAAAATAATCTATACACTGATAACCTATGTTCCTATTACCAGATTGAAAAAAAATCTACAGCTGTTATTAATGTGAACTACCACAATAAAAGTGTAAAACTACCCCAGAAAGGTCATTTTCAAAATAACAGTGACAACAAAGGTTGGCAAAAATTTCGAGAAAATGGAACACACATTGTTTCATTTTCTGTAGTGGGAATGTAGTAACATATCTCCTCTAAAATGATAAGAAAAATAATTACAAAAGGTGCTTAAAAAGCACCTTAAAGATAGAATTGCCATATCATCTATCAGATAGCTAACAGCTAAAATATATGGTAAAGAACTGAGAACAGGTAAGTTGAGGAAAGATTGCTACCCTCATGCACATTTTCGCATTATCGACACAGGCAAGAGTTGAAAGAAATCTCGGTGTACATCAATGAATGACTGAACCAAAAAGGTGCTACAGATATAGAGTAGAATATCATATTTCCTTATAATGAAAAAAATTCTACAATTTATGTCAAAATGAATGGATCCTGAAAGATAAGACAAGAAGCAAGAAATAACAAAGTTTGTTCTCACTCACATGTACAATCTCATGGAACAGTGGGAAGGTAGTTACCAGCCACTAGGTGTTGCCTTCTTGTGGGGGGGCTGGGGGTAGGTTGGGAGGGGGTTACCTGGGGGCCAGAAGGAGGGAAGAAGGGGATCTTTGATTGGTATGTAAAATGAATGAAAAAAATTTTCTAAATGAAAAAAAAAAAAAAAGGAGAAAAGGATGCTAATTAAAGAGTTCAAAGCTCCAGGAAGACTGAAGATTAACCTTCACTGCTCTATTCTATTCTATATTAACCACCAGTAGTACTGTTTTTCATTTATATTTAAATTGCTAAGCAATTTTGAATATTCTTACCATAAAAATATTAACTAGTGAGCTCAAAAATATGCTAATTGGCTAGATTTAGTCATTCCACAATGTATACACAAATCAAAACAACATGGTATACTCCATTAATATACATAACTATTTGTCAACTAAAAATTGAACAACCCAAAATTATTTTATAATTAAATCTAATTATACTTTTAAATGTGTCTATTTTTAAATGCATTTTCTATAATAAAGCACAAAGTATTTAAGACATTTCCATGGATTTTCACAATATGTTAAACATGGTTTGCACCCCACTTACATGAAAATGCATTAGGATTAAAGTACTTTGGATAAGAAAGCATCTTAAAATTCAAATTTTAAATAGCACTGATTCAGATAACTATAGTACAAGGAAAGATTTTGAGGTATCATGAAATCAGTTTTCATATTTTGCCGAATTTAAAATAGCATTTGAGTAATTCCCTCAGAATATAAACTAGAAATTGTCAACAGTTAATTACTTTCATGTGGGATGGAAAAAAACCTAAATAAACTCTCAAGTGTCAACTATTAAAACCTATTACTTAAGCCTAATGCCTTAAAATGAATTCTTTTATTTACTTTTGTCTAGATCAAACTACATACTTCATCAGTACTAAGAAATAGCATTTGGTATTTTCAATTTAACTTCATCAAAATGCATTTGTTTTCTAAAATTCAAACTAAACAGTCATTGCTATTATCTACAGGGAAACATAATACCTACAGTATAACATTTAAGCATATCTCATATGATATGGGTTCCAATCCATTATCAACATTTTGAACTTGGGTAAACTCTTCTAATTTCTCTGTGCCACCTTTTCACTGTCAACCACCATACTCTACTTTGGGGTGCTGGGAATGAACCTGGGGTCTTACTTGGGCATGCTAGGTAAGAGCTATACTATGAGCTACATCCTTGCCTATTAAGGGACTAAAAGACTATTTACCTCAAGGAAATTATTTTACAAAATTTTTTTTTTAAGATTTATTTATTTATTATGTATACAGCATGTATGACTGCAGGTCAGAAGAGGACACCAGATCTCATTACGGATGGTTGTGAGCCACCATGTGGTTGCTGGGAATTGAACTCAGGACCTCTGGAAGAGCACTCAGTGCTCTTAACCTCTGAGCCATCTCTCCAGCCCACAAAAAAAATTTTTAATTGATAATTTAAGCAGCATATGTAGCATTGAAGTTCAGACATTAACAGCTAGTAGCAACTTTTTCTCACAAAATGAGAGAGAATAGAGAAAGCAGAGAAGGACAGGGACTGAGGCTCAGCAGCATTCAAATACACATATTGTTCATTTATATCATGACATAGACTTATAGAATGGGTGTCGAAGGAAAGGCACATATTTAAGAGGAAAAGTGAGAAAGATGCTCCATGAGAAGGGAAAGCACAAAACAAAAAAAAGAGGACTGCGCAGTCCCAGTGTGAAGAGCAGCAGAGTGGCCTAAGTTGACAGGCCATAGGCTAAAACAGGAACAGAAGTCAGTAATGACAGCAACAGTATAAGTTGAAGGAAAATGGCTAGCAATTGGAAAAGATAGCAGGACATTATAAAAAAAAGTTTTTACAGGAATAATCTTAGTAGTTTGTGTGAATGTTGTGTTAAAAGAAAATTAGTGGGCTACAGAGATGGCTCAGCAGTTAATAGTACTTGCTGCTGTGGCAGAGGCCCAGGGTTCAGTTCCTAGCACCCAATTGGCTTCTTACAACTGTCTGTAACTCCAGTTCCAAAGAATCTAATGCTCTTTTCTGATCCCTGTGGGCAACAGGTATCAACATGGTGGTGCACATACACACGTCAGGCAACTCCTATGGATGAAGACCTAGAAGAAAAAGCTGACACAAACCATTTTCTCCCCTAAGATACTTTAGGTTATGGTGTTTATCACAACCACAGAAAGCAAATTAGAATATATGAAAAAGAGCTTTAATTTTTTACTACTTTTGCTATTTGTGACTTAATTACAGCATTTTCTTCCTTGACTCCTACCTTAAAATTCAATCTGATCATATAATACCAGACTACAGTTGTTTGTCTCAGGTCTTTATTTGTAAACAGAATTTCACATCTGGAACTGAGACTATATATAAAACAATTCTATGGTTGTCCTGAAACACTGGCCTCTGAACTAAACACATTGCTTTTATTTAGCTTGCTGGGTCACTTGAGAGTTCTCTCCCCTGCCTTCCTTCATCGTCTCTACCTGATGCTTCTCTCCTTTGATGAGCACCAGAACAGAGAGCTCATAAGGTGGAAAAGGACACAGAATATGCTGGGACTCAGGCTACACATTTGTGTTCCTTTCTGAGGCTCACGGACACTGAAGTGTGGCTAAGAAGCCATGTGGAGTTAGCAAAATGTACACTGTCTGGCCATGTGTGTGCGCTTGTAAGGGCTGGCTAGTGCTTATGGAAGTACTGTAGGGCAGATACAAAAGGGTCAGAGCTGCTCTATTCCTAATGAGAACTTTAACCCAAATAATCCTGGTAGCTAAGGGAAAAGGGAATAAGTTTGTCACTTGGTACACTCAAAGCTCAAAGAATAGAGAACACTGGGGCTGGTTACTCAAAGGCTGCAAATAGCCAGTAAAGATAGAGGGGAATTAGAATGTGCTCAAGATACCTAACAGTCACAGACAGAAACAAGTATTTTAGGGCCCAGGAGCTTCTAGTGGAATGGAACTGCTGAAGAGGAAAAAAAAAATGATAAAAGGAAAAAGGCATTATCAGTTTAAAACATATTCTGAAATTTAAAACGTGATTTTTAAGTGGAAAATCTGAGGAACTGTAAAGTAACATATAGGCCCTAACTACTGGCCTTTTACATGAAAGGGAAGAAATATCTTAAAATATGAGGCAAATACACAGAGGAGGAAATCTTCAGGGAAAACAGACTTAGATAATAGCATCAAAAAATCTTTGCAAAAGAAGAAATACCTCTGAGAAAGAAAATAATGCTAGAGATTAGGAAGAAGGGATAACAAAAGTAAAGTTTCTTTATTTGAAGAAGAACTAAATATGAATGAAAGGGCTCACTAGATTCCATATAGATTAGTCAAAATAGGCAGAAAGTCAGATGCCTTTTAGTGAAATTTCTATACTGACAGAAAATGTTTTGAATTTCCAGAAAGAACAAGTATATATAAAGGAAAAATAACAGAATGACGTTATACTCTATATTCTAACTACATGAAGTTGAAAGATATCAGACTATGAGAAAAACAAAACAAAACAAATAAGGGCCACCTAGGCATTGTTTGCATAAACAAGTTGCTGATTAAAAGGCAATTTTGGATATAGAAAAACTGAGAGATTAGTTCACTCTTATACCCAATATGAATAAAAAATATTCAAAATACTGAAAAATCAAACACTACATGAATCAGAATAAAAACTCAAAGACAGAGGAGGACAAACGGCTTTGTAGTATAGCGTTAAAACTAAATGGATACAATGAAAGATAGTCCTTCAATAGTCCTACCCAACTAAGCCTATGAACCACATCAATGACCAGCACAATATGATAATCCAAAGAATGCAGTATTGTCATGCACTTGGGCAGTAATCAACAGATCTCTAACTGGATGTAAGAGCCCCTCAAGAAAAGGGCAATCACGCCTGGTACTGGAAAACTAGCTAACTACTCAGTGCTAAAGAAGTTATGGTTATCGGAGAGAATCTCTAACCTCTAATTCAACTAAACCAGCATAATCCTTAACAACAACCTATAGCCATCTGTTTTTACACCACAGATAAGTAACAGATGGAGACCACTGTATAAAACCACAACCCATCAAAATGTAGTTAAGGAGCCAAGTCGCACTGGTACATCTACAAAGCACGCCTACATCTAAGGCTCAGGGATCATTGCAGAAGAAGGGGCAGAAAAACTGCAAGAACCAGAGCATCAGGAAGTTGGTAGTGAGATTGTGTCTACTAGTAATGTCAGAAACTATACCCATAATGTCTCACCAACGTGACCGCCTAAACATGAACTGAATGAAGACAACAATAAACATACCAGAGTGAATGGGATCAAGCCCAGGAGGCTTCAATCCTACATAAAGAACTACAAGCAAATGCCGAATGCTGACTGTGGGAGAAGTAGTCTTCTCCAGGGAAGAGCACACCAATTGGTTGTCCAGGGCCCAAAAGTAGGCCTGAAATCATACATACAAGTAATATACAAACTGAACAGGGTATATTAAGGAATACATACATGTACACATGCAATAATAATTGGTGAATAAAAGAGGCCATAAATTTGATGGAGAATGGGGAAGGCTATATGAGAGGACAGGGAAGGGAGAAATGTTCTAATTATATTATAATCTCACCCTCCTCAAAAAAAAAAACAAAACAAAACAAAACAAAAAAAAAAAACAAAAAAAACCTAATTGGATGATGAGTGTTAGATAGGCAAAAGAAAGGAAAAACATCCTGACATCCTGATAGTATCATGTGAGAATAAAGCACTGAGGACTGAAGCATTCTCCACTTCTCCTTTAGCAGAGGCAACTGCATATACTGGAGAAGGGCGTGTTTTCTGCTTCCCATAGAATTGTGGAGAAACGTATTAGATAGTGAATATCAGAACAAATAGCACCAGGTTTTCAGACTAACAACGCATAAAGAAAAACAGAATGTATTTAAATATGAAGAGCTTCAGGTCAAAAAGTAAACTCTTATTTTATCTTAAATATCAACTTTTTAAAACATCCTGGGGGCCAAAGCAAAAGTTCAGTGGATTAAGCACTTGATATACATATGTGAAGATATGCAGTTTGCATCCCCAGACCCCATGTAAAGGTACAGCATACACCTTTATATACTATATAGTAGCCACATGTAACCCTAGCTACCTGGAGGAAGAGACAGGGGATCCCTGAAAGACTCTAGCTAGTTAGATTAGTTGGGATTAGTATAGTCTCAGTTCATTGATAGATCCTACCTCAGTAAATAAGGTGGAGACAATCAAAGAAGGCACTCAACATCAACTTTGGACCTACAAGTGCACATGCACATAGGTGAACTCACATACACCCAAATAAATGTGGGCATTCACACACGTGCACAAAGGAACATATAAAAAGAAAGTACTGATTATCTTGTTTTAAGAAAAGTAGTTTAACACGTGTGTAAATTTATGTTTTCTATTTACCTATGTACCTATTGATCTGTCTTTTTACCTACATATGTATTTATCTACAGAGAGTTAAGATATTATAAAAGCTAGGAGTGATCACTCATAAACAAAGTTGAATTCAACAGACTTTAGCAGAAAATTCCTTTATATTCTAGAATATTCTCATGGAATATTTTCTTTGGGGAATATTTATCAGATCTGCCCTACCCTCAGTGAACTAACTCAGAATATGCTTACAACTGAAATATCACTTTTACTCACGTAAAACTTTCTCACAGATGTCCTTAAGAACTGGCTCATACTTAGCTTAAGAACTAGCTCATACTTAGCCATACCCAAACATTTTTTTTGTTTTGTTTTTCGAGACAGGGTTTCTCTGTGTAGCTTTGTGCCTTTCCGGGATCTCGCTCTATAGACCAGGCTGGCCCCCAAACATTTTTTTTATAAGCAAAGAACTTAGCTATTTTTACGTTATATAATGAAAATAATATATGAGTATCCCTGTTTAAGCAATATAATTTGGTTTTTATGCTTACTCAACAATAAAAAAGAACATCATCTTTACATTTTAAAATTGCCATCTGGATATAGATCACTGATAAGTAGACTGGACACATGTCCTCACCACTTTTATTCTGCATATTGTTTCCTAATAGAATACAGACAGTAATTTTTACTTTAAAATAAAATTTTCTCCAGAAAATAGCATGGTTTATTTAAAAACACTCTTTTCTGTATTTGTCAAGCAAAAGAAATTTTAAAAATGAAAAAGCAAACAGTGAGAGCAGAGACACATCAGAGTCAGAAAGTTAATCCACACAAGGCACAACTCAGTACTTGACTGAAAACAATTTACTTGGTACAGTCTAATTTGTAACATAGCAAGATAATAAGATAAAATGTATGTCTAAGTCACTTGAAATAACCTAAGTGACACAAAATAGCCCTTTATAAATGATATTATAATCCCACTAAATTATATATCCTGAGATACGAATTATGATCCTTTTTTTTTAAAGTGGCATACTAGTACAGTACTATCATAATCCACATTTTCTAGTAAAAGTCATGTAATTAAATACAGGCCACACACTTACTTTAGATATGAAGCATAGAATTTGAATATAAAACACATAAAATATGTTGGTATATTATCCTTCAGTGTGAAGGTTATTATGTATCCTTAGGTTATTTCAAGTGACATAGCCAAATATTTTATCTTATAGTCTTAACAGATTACAAATTAGACTGTACTAAGTAAATCATTTTTAACAAATACTGAGTTCTGATTTGTATAGATAAAAAGTTTTATGCTTTTTATGTAAGTAATGTACCTGTAAACAAAGAAAGTACACAGTAGTAATAACCCACAATGTAAGGTTTTGATCCAAAAGAAATAATTTCAAATCTGAACAAAGAATGCCTAATAAATAAACATGCAAGTATTAATAAACAATGCACACTTAATTTAAAAATTTACCAGCCTAGCCTCAGTGAACTAGACTATGATTACAATTGAAATATTATTTTATTCATGTATAACTTTCTAGCAGATTTGCTTAAGAAGTATCTCATGATTAGTCATACACAAACATTTTTGTAAGCAAAGCAGTTAGCTATTTTTATATTATACATATGAAAAAAAAGTATGAGTATTCCCGTTTAAAGCAACACAATTTGATTTTTATGCTTATTCAACATTAAAAAGATCTTTACATTTTAAAATTGCCATATGGATATAGTTCACTGAAAATTAATTTTTACTGAAAACTTGGAGAATTTCTGTTTTACTAAGTGATAAAAGCAACAGATGATAACATAGATCATTTATGTATATCTTATTACTGTTCCAATTTCTGAATAAAGATTTTAGATTTCTAGAAAAATAAAAATATTAAGCAGAACAGCAAAAGCACTATTTTTTTTTTTTTTTGAGACAGAGTTTCTCAAACTGTATAGCCCTAGCTGTCCTGGAACTCGCTCTGTAGACCAGGCTGGCCTTAGACTTACAGAGAACCACTCGCTTCTGCCTCCCAAGTGCTGGGATTAAATGTGTGCATCATCACCGCCCAGCTTGCGAAAACATTATTAGTTACAAAAAATTCTCTTCCTAAATCCACTAGTAATAGTTTTGAATATTTGAGCATTTTCATGTGCCAGACACTGTGCTCAACAAGCTATTACATTTATTTTTAGCCACTTAGTATAATTAATCTCATTTAACTTCCATTTCTTGTTTCACTTGAAGAGATCATATGGTCAAAATTATAGCACAAGTTTGGCTTCAAAATCTGTACTCTAAAAATGAAGCAAAGGTTGTATATTAAAATCATTCATCTGTAGGCTATGAGTATAGTAGTCTTTAACAATCAGACAGAAAACAATGCACCCCTCAGTGAGGTGATGAGGCCATCATGCTGAAAACCACAGTAACATCTGTAACCACTGAAGCCTTAGAAAATGTGAAGTAAATTATCCTTTTCTAGATAATGTATCGGCCTACTTGTTACTCAATATTTAACACTACCTTTCTAAATGCACAGAATATTTCATTTTTCTTAAGATAATGGAATACTGTCAATTTTCTTGAAAACGTAAATTCATTCTTATGAAAACTGGAATTTTTGGGGGATTATCAACTGTATTGAATGTACTATGATTGTAGTGACCTTCTCTGTTAGGAAACATATTTATATTTGTCATTATTTTAATAGGACTCAAATAACCATGCTTTTGATTTTTTAAAACATTCCTAGTGATTTTCCTATTTCATAGTACTAGTTGGCTATAGTAAACATAACTACTACTGCCTAGTAAGACCATTATATCATAAAAAAAAACAGTAATAGAAAACAAACGAAAAATTTCAACAAGTGTAGAATATGCAAAAGATAAAACAAGCTGCTCTATCATCCTTTCTATACTCCCTTTCTTCCTCTACTCTTTCAATCAATATTGTGTGGCTAGTTAGGTGGCAGGAGCAATGTTAGATATTGGCTAGAATTAGGATGTATGTCAACAACTACCACAGTGGCTAAGGAAGGACAAAGAGATGGTCCTCTAGGCACAGGTGCTAGCTGCTCACGAAGGCCTGAATACAATCCTGGAATACACTTAAAGTTAACACAGAATCAACTCCTGCAAGGTCTGTGTCCTGAGGAACACACGCTGTGGCATCTGTGTGCCCAAGAGAAAACAAATGTAAAAACATTAAAAAAAAAAAATGACCAACAATGTTTCTAAAATACCAAATTCTGTCAAATTAACAGAGTAGCAACATAGAAATTATCCTTTATAGTGAGAGCTACCAGAGAAGATAAAACTTTACAATCTGCCCTAAGCATTACCCTTTTTGCCAGACAGCATCTCTTCCGAGATGATGACGTAAAGGACAAGACACACAAGGTGGACTATGTGTAAAGGAATTCTAAATGAAATATGAAAGAGACGAAAGGCCACCCCATTAATCTTTCATTAAACATTTTTGAATAGGGATGGCTGTAAAGATTTAAGTAAAGGTTTGCCTAACATGTGTGAGACATGTGTGGTACAGGTTTGTCTAGTGCCTTGATTCAAGTCACAGTACCACATACAAATCAATCAATCAATCAATCAATCAATCAATCAATCGTTAACTAGCCAATCTGTATTTACAGAACATTCATTATCTGTCACAGTGTACCTAGACAGAGAAATATAAAAATGACCAAGAGGTATTTCCTGACCTGAAAACTAAACAAAAATCTCTAGATTGTCTACTGTTTCTCAAGGCAGCAAACTGAATGGTATGTCAGACTAATATGCCCTTATTAAGTTCTGTTTTAGAGTATGGAAATGTGAACATTACAATCAGCTTATCATATAACTTGATCCATATTTCTTCATAAAATTTGCCAGAAATAAGACTTCTTTGATAAAAACGATATTGATATTGTTATTTTATGTATTCACATGTATGGGGTTTTGACTGTACATATGTCTGTGCATCACATGTATGCCTGGTATCCATAAAGGCCAAAAGAGGGTTTCAGATACCATAGGACTGGAGTTAGAGATGCTGGGAGTCACCAGGTGGGTGCTGGAAATGGAACCCAGGTCCTCTGGAAAAGGAGCCAGGTCCTAACTACTGAGCCATTTCTCTAGTTTCTATATTGTGTTTGAACACAAGGAACTCATTCATCTGTTATCAAGATATGTTAACAGATGAATACTGTTTTGAGATTAAGTAAAGCTAACATTTATTAAATACTCCAAATATTATGGTTTAGCAAACACTGTAAAATATATTAAGTATCAGCTGCTCTTTCTTACCTTACTAACTGAATCATTAACCAAGACTGAGTAAATTCCTACTACGGTTTACACTGGACTGTGCACTATGAGAAAGAGCTGAGTATCATGTAAACCCTATCATTTCATCAGTTTGTTCATGGGACTTCTGACTGGTGCCTCATACTTTTCACCACTGATTTCTTTTACAGTGTCTTAAGCTGCATGTATGTCCCTTCTGATCACAAGTCCGAAAGGCTTCTTGGGTGTAGTCATTTTTCTGAGCTGTAAGATGGGTTTTGAGGCAAAAAGGTAAAAAGTCCATTTGTATAACATTCTTTGCACTTTATAAAACCATCTTAGACAATATTTTCAAATTTGGTGAGAATTTTCTGCATGCTTACTTCTATTTATATATTTATAAACAGAAATGTCCTTGGAACCAAGAAATTAATGATAACTTTGCATGGTTTATGTGACTTCTCCAACACTTACTAGATCAATCTATTTTCCTACATCCAGAGATCCATTTAATTCATGGAATAACTTTAAGGAAGGCCTACAAAAGTGAGCAAAATATATGCTATGCTATAATTTACGTAAATTTGGAAATGGGCCACAATCATCTTAACAATGTGAAAAATTTTTAGTAAAAACAATGTGATTGTGTCAATTAAAAAGGTAGCCCAAATTTCAAAAATATTTTAAATTATGTATAAATGGAAGTTAATAAAAATTTAAAAAATATTTAAAAGCCTACTATTATATAATTAGTATCAAATTCTAACTTTTTATAGTCCCTTATTCAATGTGATGTATGTATAATTTCTGATACCATAATATTGTAAAAAGAACATGAAGCAAGAAGATGAAGACTTAGTAAGTTCTTATGTGTTCATATGTATGGGTGTTTTACCTGCATGTATGTCCATGTACAGCATGGTTGCTTGGTGCCCCCAGAGGCCAGAAAAGGATGTCAGATCTACTAGGGCTGGAGCTAGAGATGGCTCTAAGTAATCATGTGTATGCTGGGAATGAAACTCAGGTCCTCTGAGTTTATATGCAAAAGCGGTAACACTTAGGGCACACTCTGGGGACATCCTCTCTGGTGGCTGTCACAGACTCTAAAGGATGCCTTCCATGCTACTGTGAATTATATGTTAATTATGACAGTTGATATTTTAGAAATGTTTTATTAATAAAATTTTATTATATTTTCATTAATATAACAATTTATTACTTATTACCAGTAAAATGTCTCGTTTTAAATATGCAATAACACTTCCAGTACAATGGGTCACAATCTTCTTTGTACAATGTATCAACAGTACTTTTACCAAGTATGTATTGCTAAGGCATGGACTACAATATGAATCACTATTTTGGTTAAGAACTTCTTTAAGTATCCCTTAGCCATTTGTTCTATTATTCTGGACTGCTAATAGTAATTTGCAGCTTTTAATTCTCTTGGAATATGTTAAGATCTTTAAAATCGGGGCTAAGTGGATTAAAGTATTTTTTAAAGATTTATCTTAATTTTATGTGTGTGCGTTCATGTGTGCGTGCCGTGTGTGTGTGTGTGTGTGTGTGTGTGTGTGTGTGTGTGTGTGTGTATGTATGTATGTATATACTATTTGCATGGAGTGCCCATGCAGGCCAGAAGAGGGTATCAGATTCCCTGGAAAAGGAGTTATAGGTGGTTGTGAGCTGCCATGTGCATGCTGAAATTGAACCTTGCTCCACGATAGCAGCCAGTGTTCTTAATTGATGAGCCACATCTTCAATGTCAATATTAAAACACTTTAAAAACCAGAATAATAATGTCAAAAGCAAATTGAAATTGCTAGCCTAAAGTAAATAAATGTAAAGGTTCAACTCATAGATATAAAAACTTAACAGATTTTACAGTTCCACTAACAGGAATATTCAAATAGATGTTGGGCTTCTTTTCTTTCTTAAAATGATAAGTCTCATTTATCCCAGATGGGTTATTTTTTTAATGAAACAAACTGTGAAGATAAATGCAAACATGTCATACACATCAAATACATTAATTTTAATTAAACCCTACCCCAGCATGAAGGTGGGAGTGAAGCCTTAGATATTTACTAATAGTGGCAATGTATGCATATGTATAGTGGCAATGTATGCTGTACATGTTTTGTTCAGAACTTGGTTATAAAAATTTATACATTCCAGTTTTATGTTGGATGCCATTTTAAGTTCATTACATGGACATGAATTATTAAGGAAAACACACAGGCCCCCAAAGCAAGGAAAATGGTAGTTAGTTTCTCTTCTACTTCAATTAATGTGGCTTTAGATCACTACTGGTCATTGGACGTCACCATAACAGGACAAAGAACATCAAAACTTCAGGCTTATAAGGATCAATAATATACTTATGTTTTTCTGTATGTATTGTAAGTATGATAAGCAATATACAATACATGTTAAATAAGGATTCTCACTAGAGTGTTAAATTAATTTGATACTAAGAATTAAGTTTAGGTTAGAAATCTTATTTTTAGTCTACAAAGAATTCAATATTATAGTAACAAAATGAGTTATATTTTCTGTCTTTAGTTTTTCTCCTCTCCTGCTCCAGCATTAACTACATGCTTACATGCTTTTTTTAAGCGAGTGTAATACAAGTGGCTCCTGTTCTTCATGTAGTCAAATGGGGTAAGAGCTGGACAACTGCTGTTTAAATATAAAAGGCTTCAAAAAAGATGGCATTACTATCATTGTTCATAGTATTACAATAGTCCTGGTTAACGTGGGAGGAATGTGGGAGGGAAGCACTTGTGAGGAAACATTCACTATATGTTGTGGGAGCTAACATCAAGAGGGTGGTTTTCATGCAAAGAAGGTAATATTTAACCTCGAACATATAAAATTCTATTTTCTTTTATTGAAAAGAGTTTTGTTTGCAAAATTACCTACTTCGTGACCTACAATTCTTAATGTCTTATCTTGGCTAGCTAATAAATCTCTCCATGTATCCTGACTTCAGTTACTGAATTTTTTAAAAACACATTTTAAAGAATAAAGCACATACATATACTTCCAATAAATTCTTTGTTTCTTCCTAAGGTAGTCATGTACATCACTAAATCTCCATTTTTATTTTAATTTTAATATATCAAATAACTTTACATTACTCATCTTTAAAAATACATGGAAAAAATTCATAGATATTAGGAAGTACTTTAACACTCACTTAACTGTCCAGGGGTAGCTATATAATCCTAGTCTTAAGGAAGCCTCGTACAAGAGAAAGAATACTACACAGGAAATCTGCAGAACAAAGTGCTATGAATCAACAGAAGTAAAGCATGTGTACATGTGTGTGTTTATGTGCATGTACATCTGTGTGTAGGTCATCAAGCTACGTTATAGGCATCATTAAGGTTGAAGATAATCTTTACAGATGTTATCAAAGTCAAATTTTGACATCATAAACAAAGTAAAAAATTAGGATATTAGGATATTTCTATCAAAATAGTTACTGTATGAATTACATAATATAGTACACATTTTTCATGAAGTTTCCTTTAGGAAAGATGACTGAAGCTACAACGTGGAGAGTCAATCATAAGAATTATGAAAAAACAACAACATAACAACCTAAACTAAACTTAACAAAAATATAACTGTTAACTCATAAAATGAGATTATAGTAGTTTAAAATTTTTTCTTTTAATAAATAAACTTACATTATTGTAATGAATTTACAAAAACATTATATGGCTAGATTAGGTTAGCTACTCAAACAAATAATTGCCAAGTCCCAATCTCTACATATCTCAATGAACTTATTTTTTAAATTTTATGTATATGAGCGTTTTGTCTGTATGTCTGTGTACCATGTGCACACAGTGCCTTTGGAGGACAGAAGGTTTGTGATCCTTTGAAACTATAGTTAGAAATGGTTGTTAGTTGTCATTTGAGTGCTGAAAAATAAACCCTGGTCCTCAGCAAGAATAGAATGTGATCGTAACTGCTGAGCTATCTGTCCGGTCTCAATGGACTTCTGTATAGTTAGAAGAGCCACTGTGAAGTGATGAAGTCAAAATGAATGAAAATAAAATAAAATGGAAGACTCACAGAGTAATGTACAACAAAGGCAAAGAAGTAATCACTACATTTCAATTGAGTCCCAAATGCTAGCAGAATCAAATATAATCTGTATTCAAGAGATTAACATGTGGAAAACTACATCTCAGAATTGAAGTAATATATTTTTATGTATAATGGTCTCTATTTTAAAAATGTTTTAAAGCATGTTTTAAATAGCATACATATATATTCCTGATCTCATTTATGCAAGGTTTTATGCTTCTATATAATTTATATTTGTACATATATTTAGAAATATTATGTATATCTAACACATTACATTTATTTACAATCAACACTCATTATTTTTTGGGAATTAATTTGAATCTCTTGAACATACCCCAAACCAAGGTAGTTCAATTTCCTTATAAAAATCTACATATAACCTACATACAACCTACACATTTTAACTCAACTCTAGATGGCTAATAATATCTAATACAATGTACATCATTTATAATAGTTGCCCTACTATACTGTTTAGGAAACCATGACGGTGATGGGGCATGGGCTTGCCCATGATCAGAGCATACTTTTTTTCCTCATAACTGTTTCCAATCTGTGATTGAATGAATTCATTGATATGGAACTCAAGACTACAAAAGTCTGACAGCAATATAGCTTCCCTTTACATTCTATGAATATTCATTTCTCCTTTTTTGATTTTCAATGTCAATCAATACCAATTTCTTTTGGGGTAAATTCCATTAAATGTAACATATCTTCCAATTATAAGCAACCAACATTTCAAAAGTATTAAATGGGAAATTTTTTACATCTTATAATAGAATATAGTAATGATTCCATAAGAAAGAAAAATAATTTGGAAAATGGAAAAGAAATTTCACATGAACATTTTAGGGAAGAACTTAATGGGAAGAAGGGCACTTACATTTATTTTTTATTTTATTTGAGACAGGTTTCTGTTTAGCCTTGGCTGCCCTGGAACCCACTCTGTAGACCAGGCTGGCTTTGCACTCACAGATCCACCTGCCTCTTCCTCCCAAGTGCTGGGATTAAGGGTGTATGCAACCACTGCCTGGCTATCTTTTAAATCAGGAAGTTTGTGGCACAAATCTATTCACTTGGATATTAAATTTTCTTTAAGCAAATAAAAGCTAGATGATTTCTAATTACTCCCAATGTGTAGTACTAGACCCTTTCCTTATGTGATCTATTTCTGGTCAGAGTTCCTCTACTGAGGTTCTATCAAATCACCTTCCTCAGACCCTCTTTCACCAACAGCATTATACGTGTGTGTGTGTGTGTGTGTGTGTGTGTGTGTGTGTGTGTGTATATGTATGTATGTATGTATGTATGTATGTATGTATGTATATATCCCACATCTCAGTTCACAGCAGTCTTTCTTGTAGGTATATATCTTCCTTTAAGACTTAACCTATTTTAAAAGGTCAAACACATCTATTAAAAATATGTTTCTTGGTTTATTCTCATATATATATACATAAAGTAGGGGGCCCATTTCAGATTGTCTGGTGGACAATTCTAAATGAGCTTCACATACTCAATGCAGAATTAACACATCAAAACATACTCCAATTATATTCATCCTATATATTATCTTGATGATTGTTGTATATCTTGGGCTAACAAAATAAAGAATTGTAACAACAGGTCAGAATCATTTCTGATCCTGCAAATTGAAGTAGCTAGGCTTTAAACAATATTGAATACACTTTTGGATTGCTTTTAACTTCTACCCTTTGGAAAATAAATAACCCTAGAGGTCTTAAAAGAGATTATTTTTTTGCAATAAATGAAATTTTCTGTTGACTTAAAAGAAAAATCCCATGACATACCTATGTCTCACTTGGATTACAATACTGTTCTGAGTTCTTTCACATGCCAATATTGAAACTTTAAAAAGCTTTTTACAACAAAGTTCAAACTTCTCAGTTTTTAATACCTTTATAATCATTTCAACACAGTATACTCTGTACCTACAACTGTTAGGGCAGCAGGTGAAAGATAGAGAAAAGAGACCTTGGCAGAATGAAAGCTACCTGTCTCCCTTGTCTACTTAATCTAGCTATCTTTGGTCATTTTTGATTTTGGACACTTAAATGGCCTCTCATATTTTATGTCATGTATATTACAAGAAAGTTACAGTGAAAAGTAAGATAAAAATCACCTCTGCAGTGATGAAAACTGCTTAGAATGAACTTTCTGTTTCACTAAATAGTTTACAAACACTATTTTCATATTTACGAGCTTAAATATAATTATGGTCCATTTATCTAATGTTTTTAGTTCAAGATAACACACTTTTTTTAAAAAAATTTTACAATTATTCAGTTCTACATAACAGCCACAGATTTCCTTGTTCTCCCCCTTCCTGCCCCCCTCCCCTTCCCCCCAGCCTAAACCCCATTCCCACCTCCTCCACAGCAAGGCCTCCCCTGAGGACTGCGATCAACCTGGTAGACTCAGTCCAGGCAGGTCCAGTCCCCTCCTCCCAGATTGAGCCAAGAGTCCCTGCATAAGTCCCAGGTTTCAAAAAGCTAACTCATGCAATGAGCCCAGGACCTGGTACCACTGCCTAGATGCCTCCCAAACTGATCAAGCCAATCAACTGTCTCACCTATTCAGAGGGCCTGATCCAACTGGGAGCCCCTCAGCCTTTGGTTCATAGTTCATGTGTTTCCATTCGTTCGGCTATTTGTCTCTGTGCTTTATCCAACCTTGGTTTCAACAATTTTCTCTCATATAAACCCTTCTCTTTCTCGATAATTAGACTCCCGGTGCTCCACCCGGGGCCTGATAACACCCTTTTTGTTTGTTTTGCTTTATTTTGTTTTTTGTTTGTTTGTTTGTTTTTGTTATTTTTTAAGACAAGGATTTTCTGTGTAGCCCTGGCTTCCTTGGAACTTACTCTGTTGATCAGGAAGGCCTAGAATTCAGAAATCTGCCTGCCTCTGCCTCTGTGGCACCACAACCCAGCTTAGCATGCTTTTTCTAACCAGAGGAGAAGTAGGTCAGTACAAAGAACTGCTGATTTCATTAAGAAAACATTAAAAAAAAATCATTCATGCAATTTTTAAGAAAATGAAGTATTAGCTGATGTTCTCAGTAACTACATCTTCTCAAATTTATAAATTCACCTTTTGAGGGAAGAGATTCATCATTTAAAGTCATATATATCTTTTATCTTCCTAAGGTAAAAAAATGATTTTAATTTTCCTTGATAATTAGTCTATCTATGGATAAGAAATTATACTGTATCATTTATTTCTCATTTTTACATTGCTATTTTAATATAAACTGTTTCTTTCCTGCTAAAATGTATTTATAAATATCTTTATTCACATATCATTTTTGCATTGGGAAGATAAAAAAAATATATTAAAAGTAAAAAATTAGTGAGGACTTAAAGAAATGGATAAGGAGAGTTGATATAAGAAAAAGCTTTAGAGGTTAATCTATATTCTGCATCTTTATAAATTTTATTTCTGGGTTAGGAATTGTATTCAAATAGCTGCATGTACAAAATTGCATTACCTATTAAAATGAGGTCAGTTAAATCTAGACTTTTTAAACACTACGATAGTAAGTCAAAGGCAGTGTTCTTCCCTAACATAAGAAATCTGACATGCTGTAGGAGACCAACCCCCACACTTATTAACCCTAGGAACTCTTGAGGAATGAGGGATAAGAGACTTAGTTAGAAATAGAGAGTAAAGAAACAGAAAAAACACAGAATAGACTCAAGTGGGCCTGGATCCTTACCCAACGCCCCAGAACTATATTCCAAAGGTCTATTTACAACAATGCCAAGGGTGGAGCAAAAGACTTCCCCTTTGCTAGTTACAGTCACCCAGGTACCCAGGCCCCTGGTCCAATCAACCTCTTATCCAGTCTTGTTGGATACAGCCATGAGGAAAGCTAGTGGGCTCCAAGGAAACCTAATGAGCTCCAACAGATCCCTCTTTATATTTTAAAAGAAATTCTTGATGTAACTGCATCAAACTTAAAGACAAACAGGCTAACATAATTCTAATATAAATATTGCTATGCATAGTTATAATTATCTCAATCTTACATCTTAAATCAAACTCTTAATATTTCTTGCTAATAAAACATAGGATAAACTTATGATGTATACATCTTAAATTTAAATACTTTCTTAACTTCACCAAACCATGGTGCATCAATATCAACGGTTAACAAAATAATTTATATAAGCCTACTCTCACCCTACAAGCCTACTCTTAACCTACAGTTTAGAACTATACAAAATATAACATTAATTCACTCAAGTAATACAAAAATATTTTTTAAATTAAATATATTGAGGATATTAATACTCCCCCTTTTGTTTAAGAAAACCAACTTCTCTATTTAAACAGTTCCATTTTTATATAAACAGTTTCATAAGCAGTTCATAAGTTATCACTATTGATAGTCTATATGCATAAGCAAATTGAAACTGTCCCATTGTAAGGAAATCATTATTGTCCATTTTATTTTTTAAGTCAAAAGTTCAAAAAAAGTTTCGGTACCATTCCTAAAAGTCCTAAGCCTAAATTTTTCTGACTAAATCTATGACCTATTTAAACCTACATTCTATAGAATTACATTAGTAAATATACTTACATAAACTTTACCTAAGTTTTAGTTACATTCTATAAGTAATTTTTTTCTACATAACCTTATGCTTCTAAGTTTTTCCTGTGTTATATTGTTATATTCTTCCTTCCTTATTTTTTATAAGTGAGAGAGAGAGAGAGAGAGAGAGAGAGAGAGAGAGAGAGAGAGAGATATCTATAGAGATAATTCTAATGCTGCAGCCTCATGGCATTTTGCTGTGGATATCGCTCTGTATAAATAAAATGCTGATTGGCTAGTAGCCAGGCAGGAAGTACAGATGGGACAAGCAGAGAAGAGAATTCTGGGAACAGGAAGGCTAAGGCAGAGAGATGCTGCCAGCCACCACAATGACAAGCGAGGTGTAAGGTACTGGTAAGCCACGAGCCATGTGGCAACTTATAGGCTAATAGAAATGGGTTAATTTAAGATATAAGACCAGATTGCAAGAAGCTTGCCATGGCCATACAGTTTATAAGTAATATAATTCTCTGTGTGTTTATTTGGTTGGGTCTGAGCCTTTGCGGGACTGGTAGTGAGAGAGATTTGTACTCACGAAGGGCAGGCAGGACTGGAGAAAACTCCAGTTACAGCATTTTATTGCCTTCCCTATACACCTGAGAATAAAATACCATTTCCTTCATTTTTCAATTCCTTATCAGCATGTGTACACTCCCAACACCCTCTACAATCCTTTTGCCAAGTTCCTGGTCCCTGTTCATGACACCATCTGTAGAGGACCAGCCCCCACACTTATTAACCCTAGGAACTCTTGAGGAATGAGGGATAAGAGACTTAGTTAGAAATAGAGAGTAAAGAAACAGAGAGAAAACACAGAATAGACTCAAGTGGGCCTGGATCCTTATCCAACGGCTCAGAACTTTATTCCAAAGGTCTATTTATAACAATGCCAAGGGTGGAGCAAAAGACTTCCCCTTTGTTAGTTACAGTCACCTGGTACCCAGGCCCATGGTCCAATCAACCTCTTATGCAGTCCTAACTGGGTACAGCCACTAGGAAAACTAGTGGGCTCCAACAACATGCTAACAACTGAAGCTCTCTTATTTTACTCAAAATAATTCCATTATAAACTTCTCATATCTGTCTAAATCATAACAAGAACTAAAGCAATTATAATCTCTGTGTTCATTCCTTCAATTCATAATCAAAGGAATTCTCAGGATGGAAAGTGATTGATTGAGTCTGATAAAATGGCCTATAGAAAAGTAGCTTTACAAATTATAGAATATTTTTAATTAGTCTGGCCCCTCCAAGCAAAAATATTGCTTTGCTTTGCTATTCACTTGGGTTGTCTAAGGAAAAAGCATGGGTAACTGTCAGAACATGACCTGTGAATGAAGCTGTGTGAGAAGAATTCTGATTGCTTATGAGAAAGCGCCAAGAGAACAGGACAAGAGGGACTGTGATTGTACACTTTACTCACCTGACTCCCCTTAACTCCCAGAGTATAAATTGTGCGATGCTCTGAATAATGTTGGCTACTGCATGACACTTAGGTCTGCCTCATTTTTAGGTCCCGCTACCCCACGTTCATGCTGCCAACTAGAGCAGTAACAGGTGAGTATGAAGAAAAGCCATGAGAAGTGTTTGCCAAAGTTTTAAGGCTTAGAAAATAAAAAGGGTTTCAAGAGAAAATATTTCTTAAAATTTGAATTTATTTATTGAAAAAGGCAAAATATGAACAAACAAAACTAACACTTTCCCAAATTGTATTTTTAGTCTTCATTTTAAACAATTATACTAAAATGTTCTTTCTTTAGAAAACTATACCATTCACTAACTTTTCTAAAAATATTTTCCTAAGACAATTCAACAAAACTTTATACTAAATGTTTTCTACTTGTTGAAAAGTCAGTGTTGTCACACGGCTTTAACACATTGAAAAGAATGAAGTATGAAGAATTATGACATGAACCTCTTTGCAATTGATGATGTGTAGTACTTAAAAATAGTTTTAAATGCTACCTCTTCTTTTAAAAAATTACAGATTTCAATGTTTGTTGTCATTATGTACTTTACTCTTCAGTACTAATTACTATTTAAATCTGTTTCTCATTATATTCTACTTCTGGCTTGCCGGTCTCTTCTGCTGAATTTGAAAAAGAAAAAGCTTTCAATCTAGGGTCAGAAATCCCAGGAGGCCCAAGTTCACCCCCAGCTCTCAGTCTCAGCTATGTGTTAACATTGGAAGATTGGAGTCTACTTGATGTTCTACTAGACAGGTTACTCTAACACATATAAAGTTGCTCTTAATCTCATTATTATATAGTTTCCTTGGAAGTTTCTAATCTCCCTAGTGTAGCAGATAAAAATGAAACTGAAACTAAAAATTCATGTCTATAGTATACTGAGTCTACCTAAGTTTTTGATATTTTTTTTAGCAGACAAAAAAGGTGCTGAACAGTCCTGAGAAATTTTCCCCTTAGAACAACATACAGCATTTTCAGCATACTAATTAAGATCACATCTAAACTCTTTTTAAAACCTTAATTGAAGAGTAGCCCATACTTTTTTATTTACCCAATTCAAAGTTTATAATGCAATAATTTAAATAAATGTGAAAAAAGCAACTGTGTCAAGAGGCTGAGCAGACGGCTCACTGGTTAATAGTATTTGGTGCCCTTGCAGACAACACAAGTATGGTTCCCAGCATCCAGAAGAGTGGCTCACAAGAACCCCTTACCACCAGAACCAGGGGACTTTGATGTCCTCCTTCTGGCCTCTGTGAACACTTGCACACATATGGTGCACATACAGCCAACTGGGCACGCACACACACATAAAATAAAAGAATCTTTAACAATAACCCATTACCTGTACCCATTACCAATCACTCCCTTCTCTCCCATGACACAACCTGTTCCCAATTATTCAACTACTTAAGCTATTGTCTTTACCTAAATGGATATTTAGGTAAAAATTATATTTTTACTAATTATACTTCCCTACATGGATATTTCATTAAAAATTATATGGTATCAGCAGTTGGGAGATGGCTCAGCAGTTAGAAGCACTCGCTGCTGCTCTTCCAGAGGACCAAGGTTCAGTTTCCAGAACCTACATGATGGCTCACAGCCATCTCTAAATCCAGTTTCCCAGGATCCAATACCCTCTCTTGACGTCCATGTGCACTGTACACATGTGATGAACAGACATTTAAAAAACAAAAAACAAAAAACAAAGAATTGTATAATATGTGGTTTTTCAGGTCTGACTCCTTTCACTTATCTTTTCTTAGTTAATCTGTGTTTTAATGTGTCTTCACTTCATTGCTTTCACTGACAATACTCCATGTTTGCAAACATAACATTTGGTTCATCCATCCGTTGATGGGAATTTAGGTTTTGCTATTATTATATTATTATTATTATTACTATTATTATTATCAGTGCCATTTTTATTATTGATTAATGCTTATATAAGTGTTGTGTATGTGCATTTGTGTGTGTGTATGTGTGCACGTGTGCTTTCTCTTACATAATTACTGAGGAGTAGAATGACTAAGCAACATTACATTCAATAATTTGAAGAATTTTCAAAAGAAGCTACATTTCTAACAGCTCAGGATGCCACTTCCTCTATGACTTCATGAAGAGTTGTTAGTATCTTTTAATTATAAGCAGCTTGGTGAATGTGAAATTATGTTATAGTTTTAATTGGCATTGCAATAACAATGCTGAATATATCTTACTTTGCTTCTGTGCTATTTCAAACTTCTTTAGAGGCACTGAAAAGATGGGTCAATTGTTAAGGACCAGAGTTTATTTCATAGCTCACAAGCATGTATAATGCCAGGTTCAGAGAATCCCATACCCTTTCCTGCCTCTGTGACCCACTTGTATGTGTGCATACACATACAGAGAACCCCCCGCAAACTTAAATAAATAAATAAATAACCTTTTTTGAAAGATAATTATTTATAACTTTTCCCAACTTTTCAGTTTGGATTGTTATTACTCTTTTGTAGAAAATATGTGTATATGCTGAATAGGAGTCCTTATGTGGTTTTTGGTTCCTCACTTACGTGTTTTTTGGGATTTAATATGATATCAAGATGTATAAATTACAGCTTTTAGGATTATCTGGATAATTATTACTTTAAAATGTTAAGTGACATGCTATCCATAATAGGCAATTGCTAGAAAAACAAGTATTTGAACAACTGACAAAAATATATATAAAACACCAGCTGAGCAGGCCAGGGAAACAGATGCTTAGATGCCATCTTAAAAACATAATCAATACAGTCAGGACACTATGTCTCCACTGAAAAAAGCAACAATATCATAGCAGGCCCTTAATATTCCAACATAGCTGAGGCCGAAGAAAAAGACCTGTATGAAGATGATAAATGACGTTAAAGAGGGAATTAATAAATTCCTTAAAAAAAATCCAGGAAACTATAAAAAACAAGGTGAGGAAATAAATAAATCCCTTAATGAAATTCAGGAAATACAAGCAAATAGTGCAAGAAAATGACTTAAAGTGTTTAAGACCTCAAAATGGAAATAGAAACAATAAAAAAACACAAATTGAAAGAAATCTGGAAATGAACTATTCAGGAATTCAAACAAGAAGTAAAAAGGCAAGAATCACCAACAGAATACAAGAGAGGAAGAAACAATCTCAGGCACTGAAGATATGATAGAAAAAAATGGATGCATCAGTCAAAGGAAATGTTAAAGAAAAACAAAACAAAACCTCCTGACACAAAACATCCAGGAAATCTGGCACCCTATGAAAAGACCAAACATAAGAATAATAGGAATAGAAGAAGGAGAAGAATACCAGCTCAAAGGTCCAGAAAGTATTTTCAACAAGATCATAGAAGAAAACTTTCCTAATCTAAAAAATGAGATACATAAAGGCACAACAAGCATGCAGAACACAAAATAGATTGGACCAGAAAAGAAAGTCCCTGCACCACGTAATAATCAAAACACTAAACATACAAAACGAAGGAAGAATATTAAAAGTTGAAAGGGGAAAAGAGCAAACAACTTATAAAGGCAGACCTATTAGAATTACACCTGACTTCTCAATAGAGACAATAAAAGCCAGACGGGGCAGGACAGATGTGGTGCAGACTCTCAGAGACCACAGTTGTTATCCCAGACTACTATACCAAGCAAAACTTTCAATCAAACAAGATATTCCATGATAAAACCAAATTTAAACAACATTTAATCACAAATCCAGCCTGACAGAAGGTGCAGGAACAGAGACTCTCAACTTTCCGAATGCTGTGACCATTTAATACAGTTCCTTATGTTGGTTAACCTCCAATATAAGAGGTTAACTAAAACCATGAAAACACAGGGAATAAATAATCTCAGAGCAGCAAAATCAAAGGAAGGGAAGCTCTCACACACCACCACTACCAAGAACAGCAGCAACAGCAACACCAACACAACAAATAAAACATCAGGAATCAACAATCATTGTCAATTAGTACCTCTCAATACCCATGCTCTCAATTCTCCAATAAAAAGACACAGACAAACAGAATGAATCTGAAAACAGCACCCATCCTTCTGCTGGATCCAAGGAACTCACAACAACATCAAAGACAGATATTACCTCTGTGACAATGGCTGAAAACATATTTTAAGCAATGGACCTAAGAAGAAATCTTAATTTCTAAAAAAACAGTCTTCGAACCACAACTAATCAAGAGATATGGAAAGCACTACATACTCAAAGGAACAATCCACCAAGAGGACATTGTAGTTCTTTACATATATGCTGAAAACACAAGGGTACCCAAGTTTATAAAAGAAACACTGCTACAGCTTAAATCACATACTTCTGGTCAAACACACACGCCAGGAACCCGCTAGTATTTCAAACCCGAGTTTTGTGGTGTCTAGCAGCCCTTATGAGACATGAAGCAGGAACCTGGTTTTGGCTCTGTTTAGAATTGGTTATTAAATATTCTCAGGTTTAAGGTGGAAACTCGAGCAGTTGGGCACCATTTGTTGCTGGAGGGCTTCTCTCCAGGTTCCACCAAACCCCACAGTCCCACAATCCACGTATAAAGTAATCACTCAGATGCTTATAATACTTATAAACTGTATGACCGTGGCAGGCTTCTTGCTAACTGTTCTTATATCTTAAATTAACCCATTTCTATAAATTTATACCTTGCCACGTGGCTGGTGGCTTACCGGCGTCTTTACATAATGCTTGTCCTGTTGGTGGCTGTAGTGTCTCTCCCTCCTTCTTCCTGTTTCCCCAATTCTCCTCTCTCGTTGTCCCACCTACACTTCCTGTCTGGTCACTGGCCATCAGTGTTTTATTTATATAGAGCGATATCCACAGCAACATATTGACCCATACTCTACTGAATGAAAATAATAGGTCAGAACAGAAGTAAAGAAATTAAGACTTTCTAGAACTGAATGAAAATAAATACATAACATACCCCAAATTATGGATTACAATGAAGGCATTTTAGAAGCAAGTTTATAGCACTAAGTGTCTACCTAAAAACAAAACAAAACTGGAGAAACCTCACATTAGATGCAGAAAGGGCTTTTGACAAAATTAAACACCACTTCATAATAAAAGACTTGGAGAGACAGGGATTCAAGGGACATACCTAAACAAAAGCAAGCTCATAGCCAACACCAACTTAAATGAAGAGAAACTCAAAGCAATTCCACTAAAATCAGGAACAAGATAAGGTTGCTCACTCTCTCCATACATATTCAATTTTCAACTTGAAATCTTAGCTAGAGCAGTAAGACAACTGAATGAGTTCAAGGGGATACGAATTGGAAAGGAAGAAGTCAAAGTATTGTTACTTGTAGATGATATGATATTACACAAACAAATGTGACCCTGAAAATTACACTGGAGAACTGCTATAGCTTATAAACACTTTCAGCAAATAGCTGGATACAAAAATCAACTCACAAAAAGCAGTAGCCCTCGTGTATTCAAACGACAAACAAACTGAGAAACAAATCAGTGAAATCACACCTTTCACAATCTCCTCAAATAATACAAAGTATATTTGTGTAAATGTCACCAAACAAGTAAAAGACTTGCATGATATAAACAGCAAGTTTAAAAAAAAATTGAAAACATATTAAAAGTCAACATATCCCACGTTCATAAATCAGTAGTATTAATATAGTAAAAATGGTCATCTTACCAAAGCAATCTACAAATTTGATGCAATTCACATCAAAATTCCAACACAATTCTTTACGGAATTTGAAATAACAATACTCAACTGCATATGGAAAAACAAAAAGGCTAAAACAATCCTGTACAATAAAAAGAACTCCTGGAGGTATCACCATTTCTGGTTTCATGTTTCACTACAAAACTATAGTAATAAAAACAACATGGTATTGGCATATAATCAGACACATGATGGAATCAAACTGAAGACCCAAACACAAGTCCACATACCTATGGACAACTGATTTTTGATAAAAAGCCAGAAATACACACTGGATAAAAGACAGAATCTTCAACAAATGGTGCTGATCAAACTGGACATGTGTATGTAGAAGAATGCAACTAGAACCATATCTGTCCCCATGCAAAAAACTCAACTCCAAATGGATCAAAGATCTCAACATAAAACCAGATACACTGAACCTGATACTAGAGAAAGTGCGGGACAGCCTTAAACTCACTGTTTTATCTTATTATGCTTTATTTAGTCAAAAAATAAATAAAATGGGAACAGGTTTAGAGCAAGGAAAAAACAACAATTCCTTTTTTTTTTTTTTTTTTTTGGTTTTTCGAGACAGAGTTTCTCTGTGTAGCTTTGTGCCTTTCCTGGGACTCACTTGGTAGCCCAGGCTGGCCTCGAACTCACAACAATTCTTTAAATTATGAAAAAATACATGTTAAATTAATGTTTCTTAGAAAATTGTATTAACATTACAATTAAATTTAATATGCTTTTCCTATGACAAATATCTTTAGGAAACACCTACTTCTGTCTGTTGTCTATCTATTCAGGTACTATTTCAGAATCAATTTGGGATTTAGCCTTTCTTCTGGAATGTATTTTTTTCCCTATAAACTGAGTATAACTTAAGAATTATTAAAACTGAGTATAACTTAAGAATTACTAAAATATTCAGATAAACTATGAACAAATTCTCTCTTAAATTTACCCATGAGCCACCAAGAAAAGTTAGGAATACTGAAGACAAGGTCAATGAAGACTAAAATACTGGATAGTAAATCAAAATCTTAAGGTTTTAAAATTTTTTTTTTTTAATTTTTTTTTTGGTTTTTCGAGACAGGGTTTCTCTGTGTAGCTTTGCGCCTTTCCTGGAGCTCACTTGGTAGCCCAGGCTGGCCTCGAACTCACAGAGATCCGCCTGGCTCTGCCTCCCGAGTGCTGGGATTAAAGGCGTGTGCCACCACCGCCCGGCAACAACAACTTATTTTTAAATAGCACTACTGTAATACTCACCTAAGAGATCAAGTAATCTGCTCAGAACAGTTGAATCAAGATGTAGCTGTGTACTGACTAAGCACTGACATGCTCCTTGACAGTTCCCCTGTTCCTGGCCTGGCTCTTTCCCTACAGGAAACACCGGGAGAATCTCCTGGAAAACTGTGTCCTTGGAAAGGTAAGAAAAATACTCTCTGAGCAGCTAAAATCCCAGTTGTTCTCAATGAAGTCTATAGTCTGAATCCTCACTATACTTCTTCAGGCTGTAAAGTCTTAGGCCAAGATTTTAAAGTGGTACTACATTAGTAGAATTTTAATAATATTGTGTGTTCTTAAGCATTTGAAAGAAATACTAACATTTCCTTCAAAATTCAACTTTAATTACAAGTATCAAAATATTTTCAAATATAAAGTTCAAAGAAAAATGCTTAACCCAATATGGAAAATCTTCCTTTGGTAGAATATAGAACACTCACTATATGTACAATAATAAAATAGTGACAAAAATTTACCTAAGATGTTAGTATTAGAATTATTATATTCTGTACATACAATATAAGATGATTAATATATTCCAACAATAGGGTTAACAAAATAACATGACCTCTAACAAGATAATCGTCATTCTAAAATCACAGAGGATGAATTTTACAGCAAAAGAACAAAACTATTGAATGGCTTGAGGAGCTAACTGCCACAGTACAGCTGTAAGTCAGTAAGAGAACCAAAATGGAGACCGAACAGTCAACCAAATAAGATCTTTTTGAACTAGAGGGCATGTAGAACAATATGAAGAAATCTTGCATATGCCTGAATGAGAATTACAGAAGGGTGAGAAGGAAGCAGACAACAATAGCAACATCTTCATATCTGCTTTAAAAAACCTTGAGTTCAAAATTCAAGAATCTCATTGTGTCCCAAAGCAAAATAAATGAAAAGTCTCTACTACGTTCCTATAATGAAACTACAGAGAAATGAAAGTAAATCAAATTAAAGTAAATTAAAAAGAAAAGAAGTTAAAAGTAAACATTAGTATTCACTGATGGTGGGAGTGCAAACTGGTGTGTGTGGTCACTATCGATTTCATGGTGGAGGTACCTCCAAAAGCTAAAAAGACTTCTACCATATGCTATAGCTATTCTATTCCTTAGCATATGTCCAAAGAACATGATATCCTACTACAGAGATATTTGCTCGGCCATGTCTATTACTGCTCTATTCACAAAAAAAAAAAGAAAGAAAAAAAGAAAAAGTAATGACACTAGATGTTCACCAAGTATTGAACTTATAGAAAATGAAAATGAAGTACATAAACACAAACGAATTCCATTCAACTGTAAAGAAAACTGAGATAATGAAATTTAGCAGGAAAATAGATAGAATTATTAAATACTGTACTGTGTGAAATGACGTATAGCCCCCAAAGGACAAATGTTACATTCTCTACTATGTGTAAATCCCATATATGGATCTTTAGGTTTCATTGTACTACTTGTTGTCTTAGTTACTTTTCTATTGCTGTGATAAGACACCATGACCAAAGCAATGCACATAATAAAGAGTTTATTTGGGGTTTACAGTTTCAGAGGGTTATTGTACATGGCCACCATGGCAGGGAGCATGGCAGCAGGCAGGCAGGCACAGTGCTGCAGCAATAGCTGAGAGTTTATATACTGATCTGAAAATAGGAGGTAAAGAGAGAGAGAGAGACAGACAGACAGACAGAGACATACAGTGAGCAAGTGCTAAATGGGAATGGCAAGGGCTTTTGAAACCTGCCCCCAGTCACATGCCTTCTCCAAGGAAACCACACCTCCTAATTCTTCCCATACAGTTCCACAAACTGAATCAACGAAGAGTTGAAATGGAAACTGAATCAACAAAGAGTTCCCCCCTCCCTCCACGCCTCTCAGTGCACTGTGGTCAGGAAGTAATGTATGAGAGAAGAAAAAAGTTAAAAAATGAAAGAAAGGGATTGGATGAAAATAAAAGTTAATAAACAAAATTCAGCTTTTAATTTAAAATAAAATCAAAATATACAATTACACACACACATAAACAGTATACAGTTTTAGAAGTTTGGGATTGTGCTTCCTCCTAGAGTCATAGACTATCTAACAACAACAACAACAACAACAACAACAAAAAAAAGTTACAAGTAAGGGAAATCTCTCTTTAAGATGCTGGTAAGAAGGCTTAAGCGAACCCTGAAAAGCACAGGCTCCTGCCATTGCTCTTGACTGCCTGCTAGAACATGCATGTGAACTCTACTGCTGAAGACACAAAACAGTTTGGTAACAGGATTTGGAGAAATCAAGCTGGATCTGACCTGCAAGCTTCCTACACAAGGGCCGACTCAGTGTCCGAAGGTGCTAGCTATGCAAGCCGCCAAGGGAGAACGGACAACAACAGTTTTATCCAGCTATGAAGCCTGTTGCATTAGCTACTTTCCTATCGCTGGGACTAGACCCCACGACCATGGCTTCTAAAACCAGGAAGGATTAGTTGGGTTTATGATTCCAGAGAGGTAGAGTCCATCTCCATCATGACAGAGAGCTTGGCAGCAGGCAGGTGTATAGGCTGCAGCAGCAAGAAGAGAGCTCACAACTTAGGCCACAAAAAGGAGGCAGAGAACAAATGGAAAATGTTCAGAATGTTTGTTTATAGTGTGTGAAGACTGTGAAGACGTGTCACTGTGACAGGTTTAATAAAGAGCTGATTGGCTAATAGCTAGGCAGGAGAGCATAGGAAGGATTTCTGGAGAAAGAGAAAAGGAACTCAGGATGAATTGAGGTACATGGGAGACATCAGCAAGACAATGAAGAAGGGTGAAATACAGTACAGAGGAGAGGTAACCAACCTATGTGGCAGGATGCAGATTAATAAAAACAAGTTAATTTAATATATAAGAAATACCTCAGAAAAAGCTTAAGCTAAGGCCAAGCTCTCATAATTAGTAAGTCTCCATATTGTTATTTGTAAGCTAGCAGTCCTGACAAGTAAGTACTATTACATTAACTACATGAACGGTTTGAGACTTCTGAAACATCAAATCCTACCCCCAGTGACATACATCCTCTAGCAAGTTCACATCTCATAAACCTAAGTATCTCCACTAACCAGGGACAAAGTATTCAAATGCCAGCACCATGGAGATATCTCATTTGAACCACCAAATCTATAAAGGACAACAGTGACTGAACCAGCAATGTATCTCCAATGACTCAATAGTAATACTTATATCTTTGGGATAACCAACAGCTGTCTAATTACACCTAAGGCTCATGCAATACAACACTCATGTCTGTGGTGGTTTGAATGCAATGACCCCCCATAAGCTCATGGACAGTGGCACTATTAGGAGGTGTGGCTATTTTGGAGTAGGAGTGGCCTTGTTGGAGGAGGTATGCCACTGTGGGGGTGGGCTTTGAGGTCTCCTATATGCTCAAGTCACACCCAATATCTTCATTCACTTCCTGTTGCTTTGGATCAAGATGTATTCTCAGCTCCTGGAGAGTTTCTTCTAAGAAACCGACATGAGCCAGGCGGTGGTGGCGCAATCCTTTAATCCCAGCACTTGGGAGGCAGAGCCAGGCGGATCTCTGTGAATTCGAGGCTAGTCTGGTCCACAGAGCGAGATCCAGGACAGGCACCAAAACTACTCAGAGAAACCCTGTCTCGAAAAACAAACAAACAATCAAAGAACAAAAAACACAAAAAAGAAAAGGAAACTGACAAGAATAACTGAATTCTTGAAAAATAAAAGACAATGAAATATTTTTTTTGTACATTACAGAGATTCTTTCACTCTATAATTTCAACACAGAAAAAATTATTGCAAAAAAAGGTAAGCCGGGCGGTGGTGGCGCACGCCTTTAATCCCAGCACTTGGGAGGCAGAGCCAGGCGGATCTCTGTGAGTTAGAGGCCAGCCTGGGCTACCAAGTGAGCTCCAGGAAAGGCGCAAAGCTACACAGAGAAACCCTGTCTCGAAAAAACAAAAAAAAAAAAAAAAAAAAAAACAACAACAACAAAAAAAAAAGGTAAAACAAGATTAGTAGAAAGACTGAGAGGACCAATTTCTCTAATCATTGATATACTTTCAGCCAAATGGAAAATAACAGATCTGAAATATTAGACAACCAATGTGGAAAAGCATGGTAAATATATTTATAAATAAAACCAACATTACAAAACAATTATAAATATAACATAATTTAAAATGACAACAAAATAAAAAATAAGAATGGTTGTACAGTCAAAAGATTTTGTTGTAAGACCGTTGTTTTGCTTGGCTAGGTAATAAAAGTATACACATAACTGAATAGTACATATAATAACATTTCTAGGGTGATCCCCTAAAAATAGAGTCCTTAAGAACCATTATAGAAAAAGAGCAAGCCTATGGGAGTTGGGAGGATGACAAACCAAGTAAGAAAAAAGAAGTTAATGAAGACGACAAATAAATGGTGGGTAATTAATACAACATACTTGAAATATGAAGAAAGGCTATGAAAAGCCCCAAGGAGAAGACCAAGAACATACAAAGGCAGGCCCATTAGACTATATAGCACCTGGCTTTTCAATGAAGCTTTTGAAAGCTAGAAGGGCCAAGATGATGGATGTCTACAAACTCTGAGACCACAGATTCCAGGCCAGACTACTATACCCACTAAAACTATCAATCACAATAAATGGAGAAAGAAAAAAAAATGCACTTTAAAACCAAATCTAAGTAATTCATGTACACCAATATAGCTTTACAGAAGGCCCTAGAAGAAAAACTTCTATCAGAGTAAGTTAACTACACTGAAGAAGACAACTGGAACATATAATCCAGAAACAGTAAATCAAAAGGGGTAAATAACCACACCACAACAAAATAACAAAAAAATAATTAAAACTGCTCATTAATAATTCTCAATATTGATGATCTCAATTCTCCAATAAAAACACAGATTAAAAGATTAGATTAGAAAACAGGATATACCTTTTTTTTAATATATAAACTACTCTTGGGCATATACTCAAATGACTCAATATCCTCTTACAGATATATTAGGTTATCCATGTTCACTGCTGATCTATTCATAACAGCAGAAATTGGAATCATCTTATACATCCATCAATTGACGAATGGATAATGAAAATATGGTATATTTATACCATATCTGGAAAATTATTTTTTACAAAATAAATTTACACCATAATGGAAAACTATTCAGCAATTAGGAAAATAGAATTATAAAATTTTGGAGATAAAAGAATACAGTTAGAAATAATCAACTTGAGTGAGGTAATCCTGGCTGAAAAGACAGATATTTTATATTTTTTAAAATGTGGATATTAGCTTTTAAGTTTTCAATGTGTATGATACAATCCAAATGACCTCAGAGCTTAGACATATTGTGAGGGAGGAAGGGAGCTCCCAAGGAGAGATAGTATATAGTAGTTCGGTGAGATTAAGGGGAAACATGGAGGATTAAATAGGGAGGAGAAAGAGAGAAGGTTAAAGGAGGGAGTACAGGGAGGGAGAACTAACACAATATGGGACACAAGCAATATGGAAAACTATTACAGCAGAAGTTTCCTAAAATATATCAATATATGAAAGGAATCTACATGGCGTCATCCAATAATAGGAGAGACAATGTGCCAACTAGACAACTTATGTCACAAGTAAAATCTCCAGTGCCAGGATGAGTTAATCTTATTGAGTGACTGGCCAAAAGGATTCCATGGAAAGCCCATAATATAGCAGGCTATTATCAAGGCTATTGTAGCTGTCCACATATTGATGTTAAGTGATGTAAAAGATGACACTTATATCATTGAACATGGGGAAGTCAAGCTAGTGCCTAACTAGAAGTATCACCTCTAGTCACTAGTGTTCCTGGTACTGAATGTTCACTGCACAGCACTGGAGGACAGAAGTAATCATCGATGTTACCCATGTAAAATCCCTGCCCTACAACAGCAAACAGTGAACACTATCCATTTTCAGTCAGTGTACCAGTAGGCCCTTTTCAGGGCTGTGATTTTGAGATTTAGCCAAAATGAATAAAAACAACAGCCTGTTTAACTGCAAGCATTGTCCAAAATTCTTCCTACAATATTTCTGAGATAGGAGTAAGGTTGAATACAATGGTAAAGTTAACATTAAAAACTGATGCATGACTTTTAAACATATTCCTTAAATTTAAATCAGAGTTTTTTACATTCTTTTAAAAATCAGTATAATCAGCACATGAGCTAAGACAGTAAATGAAGTTTCTTCAGATTTATGGGATGTATATACATAGACAATGTTCAATATATTTGAATTAACATGACACATTAATTTCAAACCCATCTAAAAATCAAAAGTATGCATTAGACAATCTGAACAAACAAAAAAGAATAAGTGAAAGTTTTAAATTTAGCATATATTTTTCTAGGAAAATACAATATTCTTGTAGGTTTATAGTATATGAATTGTGCTGAGGTGAGCAGACAGCATAATGTAATAAAGTTGGATACACACACAAAAATCCACGCCCATACACTGTCCCATATAGCTAGAATGTTTGTGAAGAACATAAAATACTGAAATTTCTTTACCTAAAATTACAGGACCAACAATGATTTTTCTTATTCCTTTAGCCTTCTTTTCACTCTGGCACATGGTAGGACAGAGCTACTGAAATCTACAATATATCCTTAAAAAAAAAAATGATGAATAATGAGATAAAACCAAATGACAGTAACTAAACCACTTACTAGCACCTAGGTTTGTTTTTAATTGTGAGCATTCTTCATTATTCTATATTTATTCTACAGAAATGGCATTTCACTGTGTTGTCACCTTAAGCAAGCTTCCAGCCTCAGTCTTTCAAGCAGCTGTGATTAAAGGTGCATCCCATTTCACTCAGCTAAAGAAGAATCATTTTTGTGTGCTAAGCCTGGTACATACTAAATAAACATTCTGCCACCAAGTTACAACCTCAGACCTCATTTGTAAACATTCTTGAGCAAGACTGTACTTTACAAAGGTATCAATCAAGTAGGCCCTCACCTATCTGTTTCACATTGTACTGGCACTCATTTCACACTGCACTGGAGATACACACATATATACATATACACACACACACACACACACACACACACACACACACACACACCTCCCCAGCTTCTATATACTTTCCTTTGAATATAGGTGAGAACTTGTGCCTATGAGTGAGTATGGCAAAGGCAATACTCTCTGATTTCAGAAGCTACGTCATCAAAAGGACAAAATTTCCATCTAACTTTAATTCTCTAGAGACTCTAAAGAACTGGACTTCATGTTATAAGGAAGCACAGACTAACACATAAGAAGACATTATATACACAGGACCTTGTGTTGAGGAACTGAGTTCTGGACTAAAAGAATCATCTTGCTGGAAGTGACTAACAATGCTGCAGGTAATTTCAGCTTCACAGCTATCTGAGTTAGTTACTATTGCTGTGATAAAACACCATGACCAAAAGCAAGTTGGGTTAGGAAAGGGTTTATTTGGCTTATACTTCCATGTTGTAGTCCATCATTGATGGAAGTCAAGACAGAAACTAAAACAGGACAGGAATCTGGAGGGAGGAGCTGATGCAGAGGCCATGGAGGGGAGTTGTTTACTGGCTTGCTCCCTATAGCTTTTTCTGTCTGGTTTCATTTTCTTTTGCTTTTATTTATTCTTCTCTCATGCATTATATCCCAACTGTAGTTTCTCCTTCCTCTTCTCCTCCCAGTCCTTCCCCACCACCTCCCCTTTCCTCCTGATTCACTCTTCCTCCTATATCCCCAGAGTCTTCCCTTCAGAAAAGGAATGACCTCCCAGGTTTATCAAGAAAACAGGCTGCAATAAGACTGGACACATCCCCTCATGTTAAGGCTGGACAAAGCAACCCAGCAGGAAGAAAAGGGTTCCACAAGCATCAGTCTGCTTTCTTAAAGAACCCTGAACTACCAGCCCAGGGATGGCCCCACCCACAATGGGCTGGGCCCTCCCACATTAATCACAATTAAAAAATACTCTAGCAAGGCAGTGGTGGTACACACCTTTAATCCCAGCGCTCTGGGAGGCAAAGCCAGGCGGATCTCTGTGAGTTTGAGGCCAGCCTGGTCTAAAGAGCGATACCCAGAACAGGCACTAAAGCTATAACAGAGATATCCTGTCTTGAACCCGCCCCCCCAAATAATCTATAGAGTCGCCTACAGCCCAATCTTATGGAGGTGTTTACTTATTTGGGGTTCTCTTCTCTCAGATTACTCTAGCCTCTGTCAAGTTGACACAATTAGACAGCAAAACGGACCCTTTGTCAACTTGACACACACATACCTCACTGCCAATCCACAAACTTTCCTTTCTTGTTCATCCCAGGATCATAAATAGATATTGACATTAAAATATAAAACATTTCCAAACTTAAAAGTCCCACAGATTTTTGAAAATCCAAGTACTAATAAATTCAGTCTCTTTAAAAAAATTCAGTCTCTTTTAAAACCCAACCCTCTCAACTGTGGGCTCCTACAAAAATAAAAAATAAGTTAAATACTTTGTTACTTCAAGCAGGAAAAAACCAGATCCAAGTCAAAATCTGAACAAAGCAAAAGCAAACCCAGCTCCAACTGTAAACCTGGGATCCATTAATCATCTGGGCTCCTCCAAAGGACCTGGGTCACTTTTCTGGCTCTGCCCTCAGGCTCTGCACACACAGAATCTCTCCTTGGATCAGTCCAGCTTCACTCCACACCTGCTGCTGTCCTTCGCACTCATTCCATGGTAATGGAATCTCCAAAATATTGGGGTTTTCTGCTGCAACTGAGCTTCACTTTCACCAGTAGCCTCTCCTGGGCTCTATTCAGGGACTCCAGCTCTGTCACACAATGCCAACCTCAGCTGCTCTCCATGGCACCTTCAAGCCTTCAAAACTAGTACCACATAGATGACTCTTACACCACCAAGATTGGCTGCCAACAGGAGGTACAACTTTGGCTGCTTCTGGAACACAACTGTTCCCTGAGGAAACATTTCCCAGAAGACTTCATCTCAGTGATGCTGGTCTCTCCTTAATCACATATGATTCTTCAGCTGAGGTGACCAGCATTCAGAGGCCCAGCAAAGCAGGGTCAGGTCCATTTTAGTGGTCCAGGTCTTTTGTTAATCACAGTCAATTTTCCTGCTGCAGCTGTCCAGACACCACAGATCCTTCACACAAAAGGCCTGGGAGAGTCTTTGCTTCCATCTCAAACTTCACAAACCAGGCTTTCATTGTCTTTACTGTTTTCAACGTTCTTACCTTCTATGCTCTTGTCTTTTCTAACCCAAAGTTCCAGTCTTTGCACAATCCTAAAACAACACAGTCAGGTTTTCACAGAAATACCCCACTATCCTGGTACCAACTTGTCTTAGGGTTATTTTAGCAGCAATGAAGCATCATGATCAAAAGCAAGTTTGCAAAGAAGGGGGTTATTTGGCTTACACTTCAACATTGTAGTCCATCACTGAAGGAAGTCAAAACAGGACCTCAAACAACAGAAACCTGGAGGCAGGAACTGATGCAGAGGCCATGGAGAAGTGGTGCTTACTGTCTTGCACCCCATCGTTTGCTCAACCTGCTTTTTAATAGGAGCCAAAACCATTAGGCCAGGGATGGCCTTACCCATATCAATCACTAATCAAGAAAATATTCTACAGGCTTGCCTACAACCTAATCATATGGAGGTATTTTCTCAATTGGGTTCCTTTCTGCCTGTGTCAAATGAGATAAATCAGCCAGTTCAACAATACACCAGTCCTGTACTTGAGGCTTCAAGCATCATGCAACTGACACATGCTGTCCTGACTGAATTCTTCATCCAAAATTTAAGTATATTAAGTACCTCTTGTATTCCATTAATTTAAGGCAATTTGACATGTAGCACTGGCTAACTGCACTAAGGGGTTTGGATACGAGCAAGTTTGAGACTTTGATATTTTAGGTGTATATGTACATATTTGGAGCTGGAAAATCTGAGTATTTCTTTGACAACAGAGACAGAGAAACCAAGGGGAGGCCAAAAGGTGATCTAATTTTAGCCAACACTTGGCTTTTGGTTTTCTCTTGCTTTAAGGACATTATCTACTAATACATACAGGTGTATGCCTATTATAATCCCAGGACATGAGATACAGAGGCAAGAGAAGTAAGGAATTCAAGGCAGCCTGGGTTAACATAGCTAGATCTGTTCTCATGCTTCCAGCCTTTCCATCCAAATGAAGGTAAAGCACCCTTTGCTAGATGCATCTCTCAGCAAGAGACATTCATCCTTTTATGATGACCCAACTTCGCTTCCACTTTTACATGGTTAGAACTCTACTCTGCTGAAATGCTTTAGGATACATTGCAAATGTCACATTCATTGATAAGGAAGGGAGTGGGGAGTTCTATCATATTTTAGTTAATTTACTGCCAGATTTTGATTTTTTTAACTATCTGTCTGGCCTATTAAGTTGTAAATTCCTTCAAGCAATGAAGTTAACTGCAGCATAGCCAGTACTAAAGAGTGATTAACAGATATCAGACAAATGGTTGGCTGTGTGAACAAATTTCTTTCTCTCCTCTGCTGAAAGGTACACAGACTGGAAGGAGAAGCTGAAAAACTGGAGCTAGTGATACTGAAAAATAGTAAGATTAGATAAGCAGTATATACTGATATTACTGCCCATCTAATCAAGTCTTTCCTAGTTCAGATCACCTAAGATATACCAACCTCATCAGAGCTGATGAATTTAAAATAGTAAAGTAGTCTGCATTTTACTTCTGGAAAGTAAAAATTACATAGTCGACGAAGTTCTCCAGGGTTTGTATTCCCCATTTCCTTAGTCTTTAGGCCCTCATGACTCCTGCAAGACCCAAGTCTCATGATTTATGCAGACCAGCCATAGTAAGTACCCATATTTATAAAATCATATACCTTGTCTGTTTCAAGACCATGAGGCTCATAAATGAACTGGTAAGGGTTTCCTCTCTAACACAGATAAGTGTTCATTTTGAGAGAACAGGAACATCTGACCAAGCATTCCAATATTACTTTCTCCAATTGTTCTAAGATTTTACCTTCAGTCTTTAATACTGATTAAAATTAAACACTGATTTCTTCATAACAAATAACTAGAGTGCATATCATTTCCTCCTTTTCAAGTGTTATCAACAGATGAGAACCTATTTATCCAGGTGAATTACCTGCAATTGAATAATGAGAAGAAACACTCTGAGTTATCATTATCTCTCACTATTAACTGTACCTACTCTAATTGCTCTAAATAAATAAAAAAGTCTGCCAGGGAGTGAAAAACTGTATTCTTTGTTTGTTAGTTTTTCAGGCCCCTATCTCCTTATCTTCCTTGCTGTAATCTACCAGGTAATTTCTTCAAAAATCCTTTCCATCTTTTAACCTAAGAGTCTCTGAACCATTCTCATGCTCTTTCCCTCCTATCCAAATACTGGAATCAAGTAGGCAATGTTAGTACACTAAACAAACAATCTAGACTTATTTTCCATTCTTGATTTGCTCAGAAACTACTGACTCTCCAACTATCAGTAATATCCAAGGGTATATTCTGAATGTTATTATTGCCACAACCTAAAAATAGTAAGTTAAGATATCCTACTCAATGACCACGGCCTCCTGATTTTCAATTTTCCAACATTTTAACTTAGTTAAGAACCAATACATAGGTTCTTGGAGAAGCTATCTCCTGAACAAACAAATAAGACTTAAAACATTTTTTTATTTGTATTTTTCATAATTTGTTTTATAATTTGTTTTTGCAAAGGCTATATATATAAAATACACATGATATTAAATGATATCTATTTTATATAAATGTTGTACATTTTACAAAGTTTAGTGACAACTTTTAGACTTCTTTTAATTTATTTCTCTCTTTTTGCTGGCTTTCTTACTCGGATTTTATTCCATTACAGATTGCTTTTTTTTTTTTTGGTTTTTCGAGACAGGGTTTCTCTGTGTAGCTTTGCACCTTTCCTGGAACTCACTTGGTAGCACAGGCTGGCCTCGAACTCACAGAGATCCGCCTGGCTCTGCCTCCCCAGTGCTGGGATTAAAAGCGTGCGCCACCACCGCCCAGCCTACAGATTGCTTCTACCACTTAGCTACCAATATCATCAACACCCCCCCCCCCCCCGATCCATTCTTCCATTCTTCTTCCAATGCACCTGGGCTCTTGATAATTTTTGTTAAAACACTATGAAATATAAACTCTACTAATATTGGAAAATAACCCTGCCAACATTGCAGTTTTGGCCTAAGTAATGCCTGTTAATACTATATATCAACTGCCCTTTCTTCAGGCTCTCTCACATTCCATAGTGATTGGATAACAGCTCTTGAGTCAACTATTTCTGTAAAATCTCCAACATGTTGTGGAATAATCTTTTTGTACACTGTGAAGATGTGTCACTCAGACTAGCTTAGTAAAATGCTAATCAGCCAATAGCTTGGCAGGATTTTCGGGGCAGAGAGAATGCTGGGAAGAAGGTGGAGATGTGAGGCGGCATGGCCGAAGCAGGAAAGCAGGATGGACACTACATACATCATGTAAATGAGCATCAGGGGAGCAGCATATATATTAATAGAAATTGGTTAATTTAAGTTATAAGTGCTAGTTAAAAACAAGCCTAAGGTATCAGCTAAGCTTTCATAAATAACGAGTCTCCATGTGGTTATTTGGGAGCTGGTAGGTGGGATAGAAACATCTGCCTACACCAACATTTACTACTTCCCTTCTCTTACAATGGGAAAAAATGCTTTTCTTTCTGGGCCCTGGTTTTGATTTCAAGTTTCTTTCTTTCTTTTTTTTTTGTTTGTTATTTCGAGACAGGGTTTCTCTTGTGTAGCTTTGCGCCTTTCCTGGAACTCACTTGGTAGCCCAGGCTAGCATCGAACTCACAGAGATCCGCCTGGCTCTGCCTCCCGAGTGCTGGGATTAAAGGCGTGCGCCACCACCGCTCGGCTTGATTTCAAGTTTCTTATCCTTTCTCTTTCTAATGCACTTGGTCTCTCTTGATTACTTTTCTTTCTCTTCATTTTCACAAATTCAATAAAGGAGTTAAAATATTGTTTTTTTGGTCGTTTTGATGTCTAATTTCTTGAGTGCCTTATATATTCTGGATATCAGTCCTCTGTCACCTGTGGGGTTGGTGAAGATCTTTTCCCATTCTGTAGGCTGTCGCTTTGCCTTGTTGACCGTATCCTTTGCTCTACAAAAGCTTCTCAGTTTCAGGAGGTCCCATTGATTGATTGTTTGTCTCAGTGTCTGCGCTACTGGTGTTATATTTAGGAAGAGATCTCCTATGCCAATGCGTTCAAGATTACTTCCTACTTTCTCTTCTAGCAGGTTTAGAGTAGCTGGATTTATGTTGAGGTCTTTGATCCACTTGGACTTAAGTTTTGTGCACGGTGACAGATATGGATCTATTTGCAGCCTTCTACACGTTGATATCCAGTTATGCCAGCACCATTTGTTGAAGATGCTTTCTTTTTTCCACTGTACACTTTTGGCTTCTTTGTCAAAAATTATATGTCCATAGGTGTGTGGGTTAACGTCAGGGTCTTCAATTCGATTCCATTGGTCCACATGTCGGTTTTTATGCCAATACCAAGCTGTTTTTATTACTGTAGCTCTATAGTAGAGCTTGAAGTTAGGGATTGTGATGCCTCCAGAAGTTGTTTTATTGTACAGGCCAATTGAGAAATGGGCTTTAGAATTAAACAGAGAATTCTCAACAGAGGAAACCCAAATGGCTGAAAGACATTTAAGGAATTGGTCAACATCCCTAATCATCAGGGAAATGCAAATCAAAACAACTCTGAGATACCACCTTACGCCTGTCAGAATGGCTAAGATCAAAAACACTGAAGACACTTTATGCTGGAGAGGATGTGGAACTAGAGGAACTCTCCTCCACTGCTGGTGGGAATGCAAGCTTGTACAACCACTTTGGAAATCAATATGGCGCTTTCTTAGAAAATTGGGAATCAATCTCCCCCAAGATCCAGCTATACCACTTTTGGGCATATACCCAAGAAATGCTCAATCATACCACAAGAGCACTTGCTCAGCTATGTTCATATCAGCATTGTTTGTAATAGCCAAATCCTGGAAACAACCTAGATGCCCTTCAACTGAAGAATGGATAAATAAATTGTGGCACATATACACAATGGAATACTACTCAGCAGAGAAAAACAATGACATCATACGGTTTGCAGACAAATGGATTGATCTAGAAAAAATCATCCTGAGTGAGGTGACCCAGACTCAGAAAGACAAATATGGTATGTACTCACTCATAGGAAGATGCTAGATGTGGAACAAGGATGACTGGACTGCTACTCACATCACCAGTGAGGCTACCTGGAAAACGGGACCCCAAAAAAGACACGGAGAAATGGATGAGATCTACATGAACAGCCTGGTCATGAGTGGGTTCAATGAAGAGCGACGGTCGAGGGAAAGAGAGTGGGAGATCCTAGCTGGATCAAGAAAAGAGAGGGAGAACAACGAATAGGAGACCATGGTAAATGAAGACCACATGAGAAGGGGAGGAAGCAGAGAGCTAGGGAGGCCCACGGAGATCCACAAAGATACACCCACAAAAGACTGCTGGCAATGGTCGAGAGACGGCAGGAACTGACCTACTCCGGTGATGGGATGGCCAGACACCCTGTTAGTTGTGCCATAAACCCCATCCAAGGAAGGTCTGAGGAATCTGGATGCAGACATCCACGGCTGGGCCCCTGGTGGAGCACTGGGAGTCTAATTAGTGAGAAAGAAGAGGGTTTATATGAGCGAGAATTGTTGAAGCCAGGGTTGGATAAAGCACAGGGACAAATAACCAAATGAATGGAAGCACAGGATCTATGAACCAAAGGTTGAGGGGCCCCCAACTGGATCAGGCCCCCTGAACGGGTGAGACAGTCATTTGGCTTGATCTGTTTGGGAGGCAGCCGTGTGTTGGTGCCGGGTCCTGGGCTTGTTGCATGAGTTGGCTGTTTGAATCCTGGGACCTATGCAGGGACACTTGGCTCGGTCTGGGAGGGGGGACTGGACCTGGCTGGACTGAGACTACCAGGTCGATCCCGGTCCTCGGGGGAGACCTTGATCCGGAGGAGGTGGGAATGGGGGTGGGGTGGGGGGAGGGGGAGGGGAGGCGAGAGTGGGAGAACAGGGGAATCTGTGGCTATTATGTTGAACTAAATGATTTTGTAAAATAAATTTACTTAAAAAAATATTGTTTTTTTTTTCTATACCTATCACTTACTACTCAATTATATTAGCTAGGACCCTGACCATTAGTGCAGGTAACTAGTACATATTCATAACAGCAATCTAATGGCATCAGACTCTTGATCATTACTTGGGTTGGAGAAAGATGACAGCAAGGCGTCAGGTGTTATAAATCAATCTCATTAGCTTATTGAGAAATAGTGTAAATGCTAAGAATCCCAACCTTAAATGCTTTCCCACAAACTGAATATACACTCTTATAGCATGCAACCCTCCCTGCTAGGCACAGAACCTAAACTACCAACCACAAATTATGATATGTATCTTGCTAAATACAAAATCAATACACTCAGTTCAAAGTTCTCATCTCTATATTCAAGCTCAACTCTTTTGTTCAGACATAAACACTGACATCCTGTATCTCTCAAGCTTGACATATCTCCACTGCCAATATTACCCATTCCCCTTATTATTACTCACCTAAATTCAAATATTATACCTAATAAACATCCTTCCATTTTTTCTATCTACTCCATTATTCAATAATTGTTTACAGAAATTGCCATTGCTCAGTTAAGTTAAAACTCCTTAACTAGGTTCCCACCTTTGCGCTCCTCCAATCCACATTACTCATAGCAGTCAGAATGAGCTTTCTCAAATTCAACCTTCATCACATTTTTCCCTCACTACTCAAATTCACCACACTTTAAACATTCAATTGGCTTCTCAACTGAATTGTTATCAGACTCATATGTAAACACCCTGCCACAGATTGCTAACTGTGGTCCTGCCCACCATGTGTCCATGTTCATTGTTGAGGTAGGGGTTCTCTTCCTCTTCCTTTTGACATTGCCATAAGATTACTGCCTGAAATAATCTGTCTTTTCCCCTGATCTATGTAAATACTGAGTTTTCAAGTCATAATTTGAATGCTACGTATCTGGGAAAATCTTTTCTGATTTATAATTTGTGGTAATGACTAGTGGCAGGGTTTTGGTATCCAACCAAATAGACAAGTGCAGAAGCTCTACATTTCTCAGACCGGCTTTCAGGTAGATTGGGGGAAATAAAGGTGGTTTGGTGCCAGTAAGGTGTGAATAAAAACTGATGTCCAGCGTTGGTCCTTAAATGCATCCTGTGGGAATATTCTTACCCTGTCAATTTGAAAAGCCAGTTCAGGAGCAGGGGCACTCTAATATACTACAAATTTGAAAAACAAATTCCTTCATGATCTTTTAATTATTTCTGGATTAACTGGTTACTGTATCTAAGTTTAGCCTATGCTTACTAATAACAATTATGACTTGAAAAATGTGTGCTTACATATACGAGGAGAAAAAGAGAGAGAGCTTGTTTCAGGTAATAACTGTATGCCAATGACTAAAGAAGAGAACTCCCACAGGACTCCTTTATTCCTTGACCCAAGGTTGAGGCTTATTTGTCTGTAAAACCTAATTAAGGAAAAAAAATAGGGTTTTCTTGCCCAATTCCTATCTCTAGGATTTAGCAAACTGCTGTAAGCAGAAAGCACTAAGAAGACAGGCTCACAGGTTGGTTAATTTACACTGTATAGTACCATACAGGTCGACCATTATGGATAAGGAAACACTGCATACTAACCACTCCATCTTCTAGTAGTTTTCAATGTCTTTTAATCTTAGTTTAAAAATAATTACATAAATACACCATATTTTTAAAATTAATAAGTAGGGGTCTGTTATTCACCAAAAATCATTTGTCACAGATATAAAATTTTTCTTTATATAACAATAATGAAGCCCAAATTAATTCCTGTTTCTGGATATTTAGAATTTTTATATCAGCAATTTTAGATATATTATTTCTATATCTATTCAAGACATAATATTCATAAGTTTTCCCATATTAGGTTTCATTTCCTTTTACACTGTAGTTTCCATAAACATTTGAATTTTGTCTTAATATTCTTATACCCTAAGGTATTCTTGACTTGATACAAACACTGTTAATATGAACTGAATGACTTTCAAACAAAGCAATCAATTTCAAAATAATGGATATATCTTGGTGTTGTATCAAGAAGACATCTGAGCAAATAAATTATTAACTCTATGACTCTGCAATTAAACGGCATATAACATCCAGGCATGGTAACTCACATAGACAATCATAGCAGACACAATGCTGAGACAGAAGCTTGGCCAGCCAGCCTGTTCTATACAGTAAATTTCACCTAAACTTTGATTACAGTATGAGATCCTCTATTAAAGGCGAGAGAGAGGGGGGGAAAAAGCAAAAACAAAATAATATAACAAATGGAGACATTACACTGGCTGTGGTGATCTGAGGTTCTAAAGAAAAGGTAGCCAAGGAGGGTGATGGTGTGAGGAGATCTGGGTCTTTCTACTATTTTTGAAGTGAGCAGTGTCTAAAGTGCGATTCTGCAGCCTCACACTACTGACATTTTAAAGTGGGTGATTCTTCTTTTGTTGGGTGACTGTGCTACTCACTGTATAATGCTTGGTAGCACTCCTGATCTCCACTAAACTGGATTCCAACAGCACTACCTTGAGTCATTTTGGTTTACTCAGATAAAATAATCACAAACCTTTTATACATTTCCCCTTAATGCAACCCAGTTGCTCTAAGGTGAAGAACAACATAATCTGATAACTTTACAGCTTCCAATTTTCTAGCTGAGTTCCTAAGGGGCTAAGAAAAGTTAAAGCTATATATGAGAAGGCAACAGCCAACATCAACCTAAATAGAAAAAAGCTTGAAACCATCCAACTGAAGTCAGGAATGATACAGTCACTATCCCTACTCCTTTTCAATGCTGTGCTCAACTACTACCTGCATCAGTAAGGCAGGTGAAGATCATTAAAGGGATACAAATAGGGAAAGAAGTCAAACCATCACTGTTTGCAAATAACATATTATACAATAGAGATCCAAAAATATGTAAGAAAGCATCTAGAAATAATAACTGGAGCAATGTGACAGAACACAGAATTAATAATTTTCTATACACCAACAACAAGAATAGAGAAAAGCAGACCATGGACACACTCCCTTTACAAACAGCCTCTAATAAAACTAACCAAGGATTTGATAGATCTTTACAATGACAGCTCTAAACCTCCAAAGAAAAGGAGGAAGACACTAGAAAATGGAAAGCTATCCATGCTCATTGATTTATAGAATTAATATTATGAAATGATAATTTTTTCCAAAAGCTATTTACAGATATCATACAATCCCAATCAAAATCCCCATCAAATTCCTCACAGAAATAGAAAAAAAAAAGCTATCCTAAAATTTATATAGAACTGCAAAAGATGTTGAATAAACTAAAACATTAGTAGCTACCAACAACAAATGCTGTAGATTAACATTTCAATATTAAAATCTATTACAGAGCCAAATATGATGGTCACATAAAAATAGACACGGAGAACAAAACTGAAGACTCCAACATGAGTACATATAACTTCAGTCCGTTAGCATTCTGGAGAAAAAAAGGCATCTTCAGCAAAGGGTCCTGGTGAAACTGGATGTCCACATGCACAAAAATAAAATTAGACCCATATCTATCGCCTTGCACAAAAACTAACTCCAAATGCATCAAATGCCAAAGTGTGAAACCTGAAACACTGACTTTTCTTAAATAAAATATAGGCAGTGTCCAACATGATACAGGTTGATTTCTCAAGAGGATTCCATTTTCGCAAGAATTAAGACCGACATTTGACACATGGAACTTCATAGAAGTAAAAAAAAATGTCTGCACAAATAAAGAAACAATCAGTCAAGTAAAAAGGAAGACCATAGAATGGGAGAGAACATTTGCCAGTCATACATCTGACAGAGGATTAATTTCTAGAATATATAAGGATCTCAAAAAAGTGGTCATATTTTACTTGTGTTGAAATGTGGTGATATTTTATATGTGCTTTAATAAAGCTTCCCTGGAGATCAGAGGAAAAAGAACAGCTATTATAAGTAAACAAAATAGTCAGGCAACGCTAGCACACACCTTTAATCCTATCACTTAGCAGGCAGGAATCTGTCTGGATCTCTGTGAGTTCAAGGCCACACTGGAAACAGAGCCAGATGTGGTGGCACACGTCTAAAATTCTAACACTAGTTCACCATGGAAGTCTGGAGGTGTGTACAGACAGACGGGAAGTGACAGAGCTGGGCAGGAAGAGGAAGTGATGCAGCTGGACAGAGAGAGCAAATCAGATGGTAGAATAGCAAGGCATATAGGCGTGGCTAGACAGGAAGTATTTCTCTTTGGAAGCTGAGGTATAGGTGAGGTGAGGTTAGCTTGTGGCTGTTCCTATTCCTCTGATCTCTCTCAGACTTTAATCCCTATATCTGGCTCCATGATTTGTACTTAATATGATCACACAGAAATTAATCTACAACTGATAAAAAAAAAATAGGATGGTGACCTGAACAGAGAATTCTAAAAAGAAAGAAAACTGCTAAAAAAAAGAAATACATTTTTAAAAATGTTTATTGTCTCTAGCAATTAGGAACTTGCAAATCAAAGCAATTGTGAGATTTCATCTTGCTCCTTGCAGAATGGCAGAAGATCAACCAACCAGCCAACAAAAAATGTTGGAAAGAGAGTGAGGGGAATAGGGAACCCTCATGCACTGATGGTAAGATTGGAAACTGGTGTAGTCACTATGGGAATCAATGGAAGAATTCCCCAAAAGCTGAAAATAAATCCACCATATGACCCAGTTATACCACTCCGTAGCATATACCCAAAAACTCAACACTTTATTCCACAGATTATCTGCTTAGCCATGTTCCTTGTATCTCTATTAACAACCATTAGGAAATAGAAACAATCTAAATGACCTTCAACCAATGAAACGATCATGAACATTAATAGATAAATGGATGGAACAAGGAAAGATCATACTGAGTGAGGTAAACCCCACCCAGGAAGGCAATGGTCACATGTTTTCCTTCACTTGAATCTACTAGCTCCAAGTCTTCAGATGTGAGTACATATCCTGGAGTAACTGTAAAAACCAGGAAAGTATAAAGGGACAACTTCCAGGGCAAAGAGGTGGAGAAGCAATCACAGAGGGAATATGAGGGTACAAGTGATAAGAATAATAGAAAAAGAGGGGGGTAGGTGGGCTCTAATAATTGAAGTGGGAGGGAAATAAATAAGGGACAGGGAGCGTAAAATAACAATAAGGGTCTCTGAAAAAGTACAAAGAAATCATATTATTAACTATTTACCTAAGAGGAAAACTGATAATACCTATAAATTTATATATAAATATACATATATAGTTTAAAGGACATTTTCTTATATGGACTGACAATGTTCCCTCCAAGAGCCAAAGACAACATAACAAAAACTCAACAGCATACATGAGAAGCCCTCTTTGGAGGTGTTGGTCACATCTGTTGAAGGACTCCCCAAACATTACAAACTACTGATATGCCTTGGGTTGCCAACCAGGGTGAAAGATAAGACCCTATTGCTAAGACAGCCTGTATTTCAGAGGCCCCTTGGCAGGAACTGACTTGAGTGCCTCCTCTCTGAGGATCAGCTTTCATGGTATGAGAAGGTGCCAAAAGCTTCCAAAGGAAGTTATCAACCAATAGTCCTAACCAGCTATGATGCCTATAAACCACAACAACAACCAGGCTGGCATAATAACCACAGAGTGCAGTAGTGATAAGCTTACCTTGGCAGTAAGCAACAGTTTCATTTTATTAAGAAATTTTTTTATTCACTTTACATACCAATCACAGATCCTCCTCTTCCTTCCTCCCAATCAACAATTTTCTAATTGGATATAAGATTCATTCAAAAAAAGGAAATCATTACTAGTGCTGGAAACCTAGTCAAGTACCCAGGGCTAATGAAGAAGTCATGAATGTTGGAGGAGAATCTACAGCTACCACTTTACTAAACCAGCATAATCGCTACGTACACTAAAAATATCTGTCCTCATAAGCACAAGTAAGTATAGCCTCATTCCTCCTCAAAGAAACTTCTCTTTGCAACAGTCAGAAATGCTGTGGAACAATCTTTTTGTACACTGTGAATATGTATTACTCCTTGGTTAATAAAAAGCTGACTGGCCAATGGCTAGGCCAGAAATGGTTAGGCAGGACTTGTGGACAAAATGAGAGTGCAGGGAGAAAAGGGCAAAGTTGCCAGGAGATGTGGAGAGATGCAAGATGAACATGCTGGACTGAAAAAAGGTGCTGTCATATGGTTGAGCGTAGATAAGAAATATGGGTAAATAAATTCAAGTTGTAAGAGCTAGTTAGTAACAAACCTAAGTTATTTTATAAGCATTAATTTTTTTATTTTTATTTTTTATTTCCCTCTTTTTTATAATTTAATTTAATTTTACATATCAGCCATGGATTCCCCTGTCCTCCCTCCTGCCACCCCCCTCCCCCCAACCCACCCCCCATTCTCATCTCCTCCAGCGCAAGGACTCCCCTGGATTCAGCTCAGCCTGGTAGATTCAGTCAAGGCAGGTCCAGTCCTCTCCTCCCTTCACCCAGGCTGAGGAAAGTGTCCCTGCATAGGCCCCAGGTTCCAAATAGCCAGGTCATTCACTAAGGACAGGTCCTGGTCCCACTGCCTGGGGGCCTCCCAAACAGTTCAAGCTAATCAACTGTCTCACATATTCAGAGGCCTGATCCAGTTGGGGGCTCCTCAGCTATTGGTTCATAGTTGATGTGTTTCCACTAGTTTGGCTATTTGTCCCCGTGCTTTTTCCAATCATGGACTAAACAATTCTCACTCATACAATCCCTCCTCTTTTTCACCAATTGGACTCCCGGAGCTCCACCTGAGGCCTGGCCATGGATCTCTGCATCCGCTTCCATCAGTCATTGGATGAGAGTTCTAGCACCAGTTAGGTTGTTTGGCCATCCGATCACCAGAGTAGGTCAATTCGGGCTTTCTCTCGACCACTGTGCAAATAGTCTATTGTGGAGGTATCTTTGTGGATTTCTGGGGACCTTGCTAGCACTTTGCTTCTTCCTATTCCCATGGGGTCTTCATTTATTATGGTCTCTTTTTCCTTGTTCTCCCTCTCTGTTCTTGATCCAGCAGGGATCTCCAGCTCCCCTAAGCTCTTTCCCTCGACCTTTGTCCTTCATTACCTCCCCTCATGTCCAGTTTGCTCATGTAGATCTCATCCATTTCTCTGTCACTGGGTGATCCCTGTGTCTTTTCTTCGGGTCCTGTTTTCTAGGTAGCCTCCCTGGAGTTGTGAGTAGTAGTCTAGTCATTCTTTGTTTTACATCTAGTATCCATCTATGAGTGAATACATACCATGTTTGTCTTTCTGAGTCTGGGTTACCTCACTCAGGATGATTTTTTCTAGATCCATCCAGTTGCCTGCAAACTTCATGATGTCATTGCTTCTCTCTGCTGAGTAGTACTCCATTGTATATATGTACCACATTTTATTTATCCATTCTTCAGTTGAAGGGCATCTAGGTTGTTTCCAGGTTCTGACTATTACAAATAATGCTGCTATGAACATAGCTGAGCATGTGCCCTTGTGGTATGATTGAGCATTCCTTGGGAAAATGCCTAAGAATGGGACAGCTGGATCCCAATTTTCTAAGAAATTGATTTCCAAAGTGGCTGTACAAGCTTGCATTCCCACCAACAGTGAAGGAGAGTTCTCCTTGCTCCACATCCTCTCCAGCATAAGCTGTCTTCAATGTTTTTGATCAACATCCCTAATCATCAGGGAAATGCAAATCAAAATGACTCGGAGATACCACCTTACACCTGCCAGAATGGCTAAGATAATGAACAAGCATTTATAATTAAGTCTCTGTGTGGTTATTTGGGAGCAGGTTGGTGGGACAGAAAACCCTGCCTACACAGAAAAATCACAAGCAATCAAAATGTAGAGTGTGGATCCCAGTACCAAAGGATACATATACAAATAACTCCTGTACCTAAGACTCAGGGAACATTGTTAAAGAGATGTTGCAAAGACTGTAAGATCCAGAAGATCAGAGAGTATGCTGTGACACTGCATCTCCTGGTAATGTCAGAAAGCATGCCCATAAAGTCTCAGCAACATGACTACCTAAACAGAAGCTGAACAAGGATAATAACAATAGACATGCCAAAGTGGACAGGGGAAGTCCAAGAGGCTTCAACCTTACACAAAAAAGTATAGGCAAGTAAAAAGTGCTGAGAGCAGAAGAAACAGTTTTCACAGGGAAGAGCACACCAATTGGTCATCTAATGCCAAATGATCAGCCCTTCAAACATTCATACAATTAATATTATACAGACCAAGCAGCTTCTATTTAAGACTATGTATGTATATACATATGTATATGTATATAGTATAACAACAACAGATGAAAAAAGAGGCCATGAATTTGAGAAAGCAAGGAGGGGTATAGAGAAGGTTTAGAGGGAGGAAAAGGAAATGATGTAATTATATTATAACCTCAAAAATAAAAGATAAAGAGAAAACCAAAATAACCCAATGAATAAGCAAACAAATGAGCTATGTTTAAAGCTTAACTTCTTTTTCCAGTGTCAATGAATTTCCTTTAATGGAAGAGCTAAAAATGAACTTTCAGTGTTTTTTCTTTCTTTTTTAATTTTTTTTAGATATAAGAGAAATGCTTTGATTTATTATATAAATTATGAACATTTATGTAATATACTATTATATCTTAATATATATAGTGTGCAATGACTAAATTGGGATCATTAACATTTCAATTCCTTAAAACATAATTTTTGATTCACTCACAATAATTATATATGATATATGGCTAAGTATGGCATTCCAATACATGTTTATCATAAATACTTTCAAATCTAGGTAATTAACATTTGCATTTCCATCAAAGGTTATGTAACATTCATTCTTAAATGTTACGAATTGTGGTTACTGGTATCCAAAGCATGTAGCATTAATTAAAGTGACTCCTTTAAAACCAAAAAAAGGAAAGGAAACTGAAATCTGAAACTTTTTTCTGTGCCATTACCTTTCTCTTATCTGCTCTTCTGTAATTTACTTTTAAAGTTTCAAAAGCCTATTAAAGAAAATGGAAAAAGTGTACATGTTAAACTGATTATGGCAGGCTAACTGATTTGACCATAGGTAATTAAAAACTGAAAAGAGTGCTTTTTTAACTCATAATAATATTTCAGTTAGGTTTTCTCTTTTCTATTCTCTTTTAAGAAAAAGAAATCTCAATTTTTCCCTCTCAAAATAAAATGGTTTCAGATAGATTTATAATCCAACAAATTTTAAGTACATTTAACATTCAAACCCTGCACATCTGATGAGAATATGCTTTTTTATTCAAAGTGCTTTTTCCAAATCTGTTAAAGATAGCAAGATGAATCCCAACCAAGTCTAACTTACAAATGTAATTTAAAAATAGGTATTGTGCATATGTATTGGCATTAACAAGTAATTTATATTGATATGTAACATATACTCTAAAAAGACTATGTAAATGTTAAAGTAAATAATTAAATGCTACTACTGCTTAAAAGAAAAAAATTAGTTTTATATGAGAAGACTTAAATTAATACTATGTAAATAAAAAGAATTTTTACATAGAATTTACATATAATCATAGATTATATGATTACTAATGGAACTACAGATTGTAACCAATAATATAAAATATGAAGTGATCAACTATAAATCATCTCCCAGATAACTAGACTTTTGTTTTGTATATCATTCAAGATCTAGTGCATAATAACATAAGAAAATAGTTTTTGATAAGGAAAAACCTTGAGTACTTTTAGAAACACCATGTCAATATTCTCTATATTCTTTTAGGAACTTGAAAAGGCACTAGTCTATGACAGAGAACATTCTCTAGGCTGCTCAAGTGATCAAGCATATCCTGTTACTCTTTAAGAGTTACTCAGTGATCAAAGAGCAATCACTAAAAGTTTATTAATGATTATGTATATTTTGCTAGGTTCCAATACTTTAAGATGATTCAGCTGACCTTTTACATTCTAGGCTTAGGAGGCAGCAGGGACAGTGGGGAAAGCTGTCTTTGGAATCTGACCTTTTGCAATCTGAACTCCATCAGTTGCACAGGATCTTCAGAACCTTGGTCAGGTCACTAGTGGAGAATAATAGACCATGCATCAACTGGCTCACCACTTGTTTGTGCCTGGCTTGTGAGTTACCGTCATAATGAGCTATCATCCTTGTTCTTTAAAATGCTTACATATTTAGAAATATATATTTATTTTTCACAGTATTCTCATCATATGTTATGTTAATAGGGCTAACAGGAAAAGCATTAGGATTTCAAAATATCAATACATACTGGGCTCATTCTTGTCTGTTAATACTTTATGAAGTCATGCCACTCAAAGTGGTCAGAAAATACTTTATGAATACATATGAGAATGAGTTCCTGGAAGTCTTCAAGAAAAGTTCTTGGAGTAATTAACATTTCAAAAACCTAGACCTGACTAACATGACCCATCTATCCAAGGCCAAATGGAAAAGTATTATTAAGTAATTATAATTACTTGCATTCCTCAAGGTTGTAATGAACTTGGTATAGCAAACAGTGACAGTTCAGTTGGGATTATTAATGTAGATTGCCAAATCAAGTCTTTCAGGCAACATGAAGAGTTTGGAGGTTTCTATGCTGTAGAAATGATGCAATGTGCCATATTTAAAAACAGCATTAGAAGCCGGGGGGTGGTGGTGGCGCACGCCTTTAATCCCAGCACTAGGGAGGTAGAGGCAGGCGGATCTCTGTGAGTTCAAGGCCAGCCTGGTCTCCAAAGCGAGTTCCAGGAAAGGCGCAAAGCTACACAGAGAAACCCTGTCTTGAAAAACCAAAAAAAAAAAAAAAAAATTAGCATTAGAATTTATCTTTTATATTCTATCTGTAGGAAAAGGTTTCCTATAGAATAATAGAATACATTTCTAACTGGTTAAATGATAATGTCAGAAGCAGTAGGCATAATCTAAAAAATTTAGTTTTAAAAAGCTAGAGGCTTGAGTCTGCCACTTATAAATATGTAAGTTAAGACACGTCACTTATGTTCTCAGGAACTCAGTTTCTGTAACAAATGAATAGAAACAGAATAAATGTCTATAAAAATTCTTGTGCACATTAAACAACCTCAAGAACATATAATATAAAAATTAATTTAATTTGTGGGTGGTAAATAAATATCACTAATATTATTTTTATGAATACAGACCATTTCATTCTTTCTTATTTTGGGGAAATTACAAGTTGGTTTGTTTTTGATTCACGATTTCCACATGTATCTCAAACTTGTGATCTTCTTGGTTCAGTCTCTGGTGTACTATGATGATTGACTGGCATGAGATATCATGTTCACTCTTTCAGATACATTCATGAGTTCAACAACCAAAGAAAAACTGTAGGATGATAGGTTTTCTAGCGAACTCTTTCGCATATAAATTGCCATGTTAAATGACATGCAGTATATCTCAATAATTATCAGATTATTAGGTTTGCCATGGCATTCTTCAAATGAACTTGTGTGTATGTTGCAAATCTAACTACTTAATATAGTCACATGATAAATTCTTTAAAAAGTCATGATTATGGACTTTAAATAAATATACAAGAACCTATACTCCAGATGATCTAGTTAAACTACAGGATTCATAAAACCAAACTTTTCAAAGTAGTCTGAACCTTCTCTTCTCTAGCTATTACAAGAGTAAGTTGAAAGACTCTATGGTGTACTGATTTTCAGTTTTTCAGTATTTCGGGTCACAAAACAAAGAAAGCTGGAAAACCCTAGCTTATCAAATATTATTAATTTTATGTGTAAAAATCAGTCACAATGTAACAACTCAGATGGGTCATATAAAATTAGCAGGTAAGAATAAAATAGCCTCATCCTAACAGAGCTTAGCCACTAAAATGAATGAGAAGAAAGACAACCTTCAAATTAATATTACAGATAGCCCAAATCATTTCCAAATTGTTTAAGCAAAGCAGCAAAATGTCTAAGCAAAGAACTCAAGAGGTCTCCAGGCAATGCAATAAGAACACAGCCTCCTTTGTTGTAACTGTCCTATAAGACAGTTGGCATGGATCATGGGTAGTTTCTAACACAGTTGCTTAAAAGCAAACTATCTAAGTGTATATAATATGTGTTGAGTATAAGATAGAATGAGAGTAAGGAAGACTTAATGAAAATGTTTTACATGAGCTTGCTTAGGAAACTGATTCTCATAAAAACTAAAGACCTGTAAGACAAATTGTCACAAAAGACAAAACTAGCTTTTCTACTTTACGCCAGCAGTGGTCCACATTCTTTCTTAAAGCCCAAGTTTCTTTTTTAATTTCATTTTTTATTTATATTACATGTGTGCATTGTTGTTTTGCCTCCTTGTATGCTTGTGTGAGGGTGTTGGATCTCCTGCAACTGAAGTTAGAGACAGTTGTGAGCCGCCATGTGGGTGCTGGGAATTGAACCTGGTCCTTTGGAAGAGAAGCTAGTGTTCTTAACTGAGGAGCCATCTTTCCAGACCTAGTGATGGTTTCTTAGCACTTTTAATAACATATCATATATTTTTGAATCTCATTTTTCTCATTAGCAGTAAATTAGTTTTACATTCTTCCTTATGAATGGAAGATAGTGAGCCAGAAAAAGGTAAAATGAGTGATTCAAAATCAAATGTAAGTAACAGATGAAGAAAAAAATTGCAAGCCCAGATATACTCCAACAGATACCAAAAGTATCAATGTCACTAAGTGGGAAAACACTTAGAAAGAGAAGCTTTGAAGAATGGAATGAAAATAATATTGCAAATAAAAGAGAGAGAAACAACACTATCTCTAGAAGGGCACAGAGAATTGTCTGCACATGTGGGACGCTGAGACAGGAGGATGGCTAAGAAGCCACATTGAGTATGCAGAAAGGAAAAAAGTCAAATCTGCTGCGACACGTTAGCTATTTTCTCTGCTTACTGAAATGCTTATACTTATTGCCTGAACTGGCAAAAAGCCTTAGCAGTCAAGTGAAGGCTGTGCAGATATATTTACGTTTAGGGGTCAGGATAAGATACAAATGATCACTTTCAAAATGGTTTCCATACAAACACTGTCAGAATTTATCAAGAACTGCCAATAAAAGAAAATGGTAAGCCTATTTTATAAATAGCAAGAAGATACCTTGTTTTAAAATAACTTTGCCAAAAATATCACAGTGATATATTTTTTGTAGTTATGACAAGATAAAGAGAAAAAAATGTAAACTTGGGTAACTTTTAATTTCAATTTTTTTGTTTATTATTTTATGTGTACGAGGGATTTGACTGACCACATGCATGCCTGGTGCCAGTAGAAGACACTGGGTTCCCTGGAACTAGAGTTACATAATACTGTGAGCCACCAAGTGGGAACTAGAAACTGAACCTAGATCCTCTGTAAGAACAAATGCTCTTAATAACTGAACCACCTCTCATGCCCCAAGTTTGAGAACTCTTAAAAGTATATAATAGCCATATATTTTAGATAATTTCTTAGCCATGAAAAAACCAGAACCTATGGAATGTGTAAAGATGTTACTAAACACATTTTCATCAAAAGATCCAAATGAAAATGTTGAAATATATTTTAAAATAGTGACTTAGAAATAAATTAAATACTGAAATATTATGAGAAGTATATTTTATATGAGACTGTATATTAGGGTAGCTACTACTCAGATATATCATAACTGTTTTTCCTTATAACTTCCATGATGCTTGCTATTTATAAACATTTGCTTTTGGAACACTTTTAATTTTACTGTGGCAGAATAATCTCAACAACTGCCTGAGTCTTCTAGTTTGACATTTCACAAGAGGTTGGTGACATCCTTACAAGAGAATAGAATCAGAGAAAAAGTTAAGTGTTCTGTCTAACATTAATGATGACACAAGATCTTGGTCTTAAGTGCAATATGATTAAACACTACATAAACATATTCTACAACATGATACTATCTTCAGTTTTAAACATATAAGATTTTTATGAAGAATTTCTACACTAGGTTTTCAGTCTTTTCCTGTAATTTTTATCTGTAGTGGGAAAGCATGCCATGTGAAGTATGATCAATATAAAATTAAACAAAATATTCTAAAAATATATTAGATAAACAATGTAGAAAAATTAGAAAAACAATGTATAAAATAGGATCTTGCCTGGGATGCTTGAGCAAATATTCTAACATTGAAAAATGGGTAATGCTCTTTGGCAGAAAACACAGATACAATTTTCATCTTAATTAAAAAATATGGTAAAAAAGCCATGTTTATTGATCCCCAATCAGTCAAATGGAGATAAGATGGCTCAGCTGCTAAGAAGCCATGTTTACTGGTCCACAATCAGACAAAGGCATTTCCTGAGATAGAATAAACCACTGACAGAAAGTTGTTCACTGACCTCTACACCCAGGGTGTGGAACACATGTATACATGTAAAAAATTAAATAATAAATACTATCAAAATAAAAATCAATCTTATTTATAAAAGTTTAATATTTCATAGTTATATGTTTTTCAATAACTCAAAAGTCTTGCCTTTCATAGATCAAACAGACAAAACTGTAACTTTGTTAAGATGATTCTGTCTATATAGTTTTTTTTTTTTTTTTTTTTTAGAAACTAAGTTTCCTATTCTGATTTAAGACACTCACTCCAAGTTGCCCATTTACACTATTCCTCCAGACCAGACAATAGCTGCATCCATGAGTACTCTTGGTCCACGCCCAGATAGAAGCCACATCCACACACTCCCTAGCTGAGTCTGATCCAGGACTCTCACTCAAATTGATGAAATTAAGGATGAACAGGAACCTTTATACCAGATATACAAAAAAGAAAGACAAGCAAATTATAAAGTATTTATCAAAACTTTAAAAAGATAAATTATATTAAGGTGACAAATGAAATGGATGAATTTCCAGATTCTCAAAACCAAGAAGAGAGCAATAACTTAAAGAAACCTGTAACAAATACAGAAATTGAAAGAGTAATTAGAAGGCTTCCAACAACAAAAAAGCACAAGTGCAGATACATTCATAGTAGAAGGCTACCAGACGTTCAAAGAACTACAACCATCACTTACGGTTTTAACAGAAGTGAGACAGACAAAGCCCTCAAACCCATTTTACAAAGTAAGTATCATTCCAATATCAAAAGCAGCTGAAGTCACAACAACAACAACAAAGAAAACTAAAATTCACAATCTCTGTTCAACATAGAACAAAAATCCTCAGTAAAATACTTGTGAATTAAATGCAGGCTTATATATATACATATATACATATATATAAATGATTATCCACCACAATCAAGTTGCTTTATCCTGATGATGTAGGGATGGTTCAAAATATGTAAGTAAATAAATAGGATGAGCCATATAAATGAACGTAAAGACAAAATACCACAATCATCTCAATATATCCAGAAAAGGCCTTTTACAAAATCCAAAATGCTTTTCTGATAAAAGACCTAGAAAGACTTGGACTGGGGGGAACATACTTCAATGTAGTAAAGGGTATATATGGCAAAGCCATAGCCAACATCATATTAAATGTAAAGAGACTTGAAGCAATCCTATTAAAATCACAAAGAAAACAGGGCTGTCTACTATACTTAATCTTTTTCAGTAAAATGTTAGACGTACTAGCTAGAGCAAAAAGACAAGAGAGAGAAGAAAATTAAAGGGATATATGTAGCTAGAGTTTTCCTGCCTAGACCACGGTCAGGACAAATCTCTCTCACCCGCCAGTGCCGCAGCCGCTCAAACCCAACCAAGTAAACACAGAGACTTATATTGCTTACAAACTGTATGGCCGTGGCAGGCTTCTTGCTAACTGTTCTTATACCTTAAATTAACCCATTTCTATTCATCTATAACTTGCCACGTGGTTCGTGGTTTACCAATCTCTTAACATCTTCTCATGGCGGAAGTTGGCAACATCTCTCTGCCTCAGCCTTCCACTTCCCAGAATTCTCCTTTCTCCTTGTCCTGCCTATACTTCCTGCCTGGCTATTGGTCAATCAGTATTTTATTTATTAACCAATCAGAGCAACACATTTAACATACAGAACATCCCACAGCATACAAATAGGAAAATAGGAAGTCAAATTATCCCCTATTGTAAACACTATATTACTCATAAGAGATTTCAAAGATTTTATCAGAAAACATCTAGAAGTGAGCAACACATTTAGGAAAGTGGTAAGATACAAAATCAACTTACAAAATTTAATAGCATTCCTATATACATTAACAACAGACATGCCAAGAAAGGGATCATAGAATTATTTCCATTCACAATTCATCAAAGAAAAATCAATCTAGAAAAAAAAAAACAACTAAGAAAGGATCTCTACAATGAAAACTTCAAATATTCTAAGAAAGGCATTAAGGAAGACACTAGGAGATGGAAAGACCTCCCATGTGCATAGATTGTTAGAATGCACACATAAAACTTGACCCAGACCCAGAAAGACAAACACCACTGTTTTCTATTCTTTGTGGATTCTAGCTGAAAACCCTTAGAACTGAATATAATGTGTGTGTGTGTGTGTGTGTGTGTGTGTGTGTGTGTGTGTGTGTGTGTGTGTGTACACACACCCACAGAAGCCAGTTAAATAGAATGGGAGAAAGAACTCATGAGAATATCGGGACATGGATGCTATGAAGGAGGAAAGGGATAGGACAGAGGGGTACCTCTAACTGGGGAGAGGGGACTAAGGAGAGCAAGGAAAATCACATTTATTTGATGTTTGAAAAAGACACAGAAAAAACATTATTTGTATAAGCTAACTTTAAAATATATTTGGTGGTGGTGGTGGTGGTAGTGGTGGTGGTGGTGGTGTGTGTGTAGTATAAATGAAATTATGCTGCATGGGTTGATAATTCTCCCCAAAAGAATCACTGGCTTTTGAGTAACTGGAGCAAACCCTGGCTCTATCATGGGAATCCTCTGTTGGCATTGTTACTGCAACAGGTTGGGAGATGGGGACATGAAACTCGCAATGTAATATAGAAAACTGGCACTGGCCTTGTTACCTCTCTGAACTTGAAGGTAAGATCCTAATACTGAAGACACTATACAATTTGGACTCATGCCTTAAAGGAATCAAACTGGAACTGACCAGAAGTCTCTTCTCTAAGGATTAGCAGCACTGCATAGAATGATGCTATCAAGGTACCAAGAGAGAAAAGCAATCAAAAGTCCTACCTAGCTGCAAAATCTATAAACTACAACAATGACTGTCCTGGCAAGATAGGCCCAACGGTAAAATATTGACATTATTTATGGAGGTAACCAATAGCTAACTGGACATAAGGCCTGCTCAATAGGAGGGAACTAGTGACTTAAACTTTAAACCTAGCCAACTACTGATTAATGGAGAGATCATAGACCCTAGAGGAGAACGTACTACTGCCATTTTCCTAAACCAGTATAATTCTCAACTGCATTCCAAATAGTTATTCTTACATCACAGGCAACTGCAGCTTTCAACTCTCAACAAAGAAAGCACTTTTTTTTTTTTCCTGGCACACAAAAGCTGCAAAAAAAAAAAAATCTACAACTGGTCAAGAAGCATCCCCAATTGGTACATCTACAATGAAGCCCTCCATCTAAAGTTCAGAGAACATCATAAAGAAGAGGATAAAAACACTCAAAGAGCCAGAAGACTAGGATTCCTCCTGCTAGACAGTGCCTTCTACAATACAGGGATGCTGCACCCATGAAATTTCAACAATATGGTTACCTAAAAAGGACTTCATAATGACAATACAATGTGACATGTAGACAAAAAATAGGGAAACTTCAAAAATGCTAACTCACTGAGGAATAGCTTATAGGTAAACAGTCTCCTCCAGAGAAAATCCCCCCTGGTAGGTTAACCAATCCCAAATGGTCAGTCTTAAGCACACCCATATAACAGAAACATTAGATTAGATGGGTTCAGGAGAGAAAGGGAGAGATAGATTAATAATATCTATAGAAGTGGAGATCATAAACTTCTGAGAGGCACAGCAGAGTTGGAGGAAAGAGAGGATTATATATATATATATATATATATATATATATATATATATATATATATATTTACAGAATGATGTACATATAGAACTGAAAAAAAGTAAAGATTAAAATAAAAAACAAACAAATCCCTATTCTTGTCATGGTATATGAATGACATTAAACAAACAACTCTGTACCTTTGCTTCCACATGAGTATTTTGTGGAAATCATATTTATCAAACTCACATACCTAACAAATGCTAGCATAATTATTAGTAAGATGTTCATAAAGACAATATATTCATTTTATTAAAAACACATTAACTATAAGTTTTGCAAAAGCTATCAGAAAAAAGATAATTTAAAATAGGAAATGCATATAAATATCCTTTCTACAAGATTATATACAAAATCAAGAAAATGAAGTTTCAATTGTACATGTTTAACATATGTTTTTATTCTTCAATAGAAGAATAAGCACGAAGCATAGTATATTCAGGTATATGAGGTGGTAAATAAGTAATTGGTGAATGACAATAAATAAACCAACCAATACGTGAAGAAAATGGTGGGGCAGAGAGCAAAAGAGGGAGACGGGGAGAAGAAGAAAAGGAGGAGGAGAAGAGTGGAAAATGTGAGTATATTAAGAAGTAATCAAGAATGAGATGCTGGCAGTTCTGGGGAAATGACAAAGCTGGAAGACCTAGCAGAACAAATGGAAGGAAGAGATTCAAAGGAAACTCGACAGGTAGATGGCTATGTAGTATAGAAGACACTGGATGGAAGAATGGAAGAATGGATGGATGGAAGGATGGGTGGATGGGTGGATGGGTGGGTGGATAGGTGGATAAATGGATGGGTGGATAGATGGATGGGTAGATGGATGAACAAATGGTAAGAATTGTAAAACTCAAATCTGCTTCATTATTTTGTGTGTTTCTGGAGGGAGCAGTTTCAGTATAAAACTACAGGGAGATCTGGAGCTAGAGAAGTTCTAGCTTCAATAAAGGATCTTTCAAGAATACTTATTTTCTGCAGAAGTGGAAAATATTTCCTTAAACACAAAAGAAGTATTGAAGGATAGCAAGGAAAAAAACCCTCACATAATGTCACTGCAGAATAAATGCAAGTACAATGACTCAGAAAGTCTAAGAAGAATATATACAGAATCACAGTGAAATGATAAAAAGAAACAATGAGTTTATATGCTCTGGCTGAGATGAAATGTTCACCTATCAGATCAATACACTTTGAATATGGTAAGTTACTAGTGTCCTGTAGTGGTTTGTATTCTAAGACAGTTGGAATTCTCAAACATAAATATTTGTTACAGTGCAGTAGATGCATTGTAAAATAAATGAAGAATGAAACTTTGAATATGGTAAGTTAGTAGTGTCCTGTAGTGGTTTGTATTCTAAGACAGTTGGAATTCTCAAACATAAGTATTTGTTACAGTTCGGTAGATGCATTGTAAAATAAATGAAGAACGAAAGCCAGGCTACCTTAAGAAGTCCAGTAGCAAGCTTATCAAGCCATTCCCATGTGTGCAGGGCAATCTGGAAAGTCAAGGGTACATCTGTATCAAGCAGCCTAGGATTGACAGGATGCTTCTATCTCCTTTATGCCTCTCTTAGGGTACTCACACTTCTCACTGAAGCCAGTATGATCTTCTGAATAAAGGGCACACTAATTCTTTATTGACGTTCATCTTGCTCAGCTCCTCGTTGTTACATTCTGTGGTTGGTGGTTTAAGGCATCTTTAACCATTATACTGTATTTCATATTCCTTTAATTTTATATTCTAAACTGGAAGAGATGGTGAGGGAACACAAGTAATTTACCCTTGAAATATCCTGTATATACATAACTGGGAGTTAATTACATCTCTCTGTCATCTGTTATTTATTCCTGGTTGAACAAATACTTATCAAGCTCCTGTTTTGTTCTAGAACTATTCCTAAATGCTAGGGAAACAACAATTTAAAATGGCAGACATGAACTCAATACTTGAGGTTGTTTTTTTTTTCCTTTTTTGAAATGTTATTTGAGAGAATGAGAGTTTAAAGGAGACAATAAAAATACACCATTTATTTAACCTATTTTGTATTTGATATTCAATGTGGACTATTAAAATTGCCTAGCACCTTGACACTTGGTGTTTGGGCTGCCTCTTATTCTGTAATAAATATTAAAGAAAGTACAGATCTCTGGGTATATTATATACTTGTATTTAGTAAGTGTCTTTCAAACACTTTGAAGTACCCAATGATTTCCTACATTTAACCTTATCTTTCTACAAAGCATTAAAAAAAATTAATCTCATCATTAAAGTATACTATGTAAAAATATCAATCTAGAAGAAACGGGCCCCAATCTTACCATTTTAACATAATCTTACCCAGCATTTCAATAAAGTTTTATCTAACAGTTTAAATATATAAGTATTTAAATTGCTGTATACTTAGTGGTCATACTTCATATTGATTTCCAAAATATTAGACTTAAGTTTTATTTTAAGTATTTTCATTACTTCATTTTATTGAAAGTAGAGACCCATAAATAGTAGAATATGTATTCCCCCCGACCACAGACCATTTAGAAATTTCAACAATGGTAATAAGAGAGTCTATTTTTTTTCTTTTTCTTTCTCTTCTTTTCTTTTTTTTTCTTCTTTTTTTTTTTCTTTTTTGGTTTTTCGAGACAGGGTTCCTCTGTGTAGCTTTGTGCCTTTCCTGGAACTTACTTGGTAGCCCAGGCTGGCCTCGAACTCACAGAGATCCGCCTGCCTCTGCCTCCCGAGTGCTGGGATTAAAGGCGTGCGCCAACACCGCCCAGCTAAGAGGGTCTATTTTAAGCATGGATAATTTTTAAATTGAGACCTAATGCCAAAGAATTTACTAACATTTGCCAGATATTTTTAAATGCATTAGCTTATTTAAAAAAACACACCCTGTTCATATTATCACAAATTCCTGCTTTAGATTTGCAGATGAATAAAAACAGGAAAAGTAACTTGAACAAGTTTTGTAAGCATTTAGCAACTAATAAAATGTAAAGTTTCAAATACAGAATTCAGAAAATAATAATGCTTTTGAAGAAAACAGTATTTATCTAACCAAACATACACTTCTTTACATCTCAGTATTTCTAGGTCAGTTTTAAATGTTATTGGAATCCAGTTATCTGGAAAAATAATCTAAAACTAAATACAAAGTGCACTGCCTTTTTACTTACTGGAGTGTGATTTTAATACTTCTTTTTTCCCTAAATTTAGCAACTGCATGGATGCCTGACTGCTTACTTGAGAAAAAGATTAACCACCTGCCTCTAATTCTGTACAGCTACACCCATGGTCATCTTAATCCTTAACTTCCTTTGTATAAGAAAACATTTGAAGAGATTGGTATTAATAATTCTAATGACTAATAATAACTTCAAGAGTTATTATTTTATTCAGAGGAAGTATTAAACTGACAACTGGTTTTAATAAATTAATAGGGAGTACAATCACACTTAAACTTGAGCTACTGAAGCAGAGAAGGAGTAGTGTTACCCCTCTGACATCAGAATTTCAGACATGGATGATGACACGTTCTCGTGTAAATTCACTAGACAAGATGATTCTATGAATCTTTATTTTCTCAGTTTGTTCTGTCAAAATGAATGATTTTCTAAAATATTGGAAAATCACTGACATAGTAAGTAAAACTGGATGAGATGAGGGCAAACACAGTATTCATGACATTACCATGTAAGGGCAGTGGCTCTAAATTTGAAAGGTAGAGGTACACTAGTCATGGTTTACAGAAATACCAGCTTAGCACTTCGTGAGTTAGAACTGATACAGGTGGTATATGAGTAACTTCAGACACCTGATTATTTTGTTTCTATTTTTAAGACATTAATCATATTGAGCAATAAATATTTCAATGGACAGTCAAAATGACAATAGAAAAGTTACAAAATTACATGAGTGCCAAATCCAAGAAAGAAATGAGTCAACAATACTAAACATTTTCCTATAAATATCTTAAGAAAGTTGTATATGGGGCTGTTTTAGTTACTATATCAACATATCCATGCATAAATGAAGTATTTTGATATCAAATTCACTTACTATTTTATTACATTAAAATTTCCAATTTAAGGACAAAATTGTTGAAGAACGCAAATGATTTCATGGTTACTAAACCAAACTGTTTAGTTACATTTTCAAAAGAAATTAACAGTTACCAATTATAAAAAGGCTATATTTGTAGTGTGAAAGGAAGCACCAACTTGTAATACAAAAATATTATAGATTACTATAGCTACTGTGGAAAGGACTGTTTTAAGACATTGTTATATAAGGGGGCATTTACCAAAGTTTTGAAGTAGAAAATAATAAAAGGAAATGAGATTTTAAAATGTAATCTCTGAATTATATAGTAAAAATTAATAGCTATAAGTGAATTGTACATAATCTGTAGACAACACTGACACATTTGTGTTTATAGAACCATCTCCTGCTTCCAGCAGAGAGGGTTACTAAAATACGATGTCAATGTGATATACAAGTAAACAAGCACCCACAGGACAGAGTATCCATAGTACATGGGTCCAGAATCTGGTCAGTATTATTGGAGGCTGTCACATAATTTTAATCAGACAAGAAATTACAAAGACTTTCTGAAGTCATTTGATAAAGCATGCTTGTTGTGTCAGAGACACATGACAGTTTTATCTCTGAAGCAGCATATCTGAAGTTTTATCTCTGAAATACAGTATCTGAAGGATTTATCCCAGTCTACCTACTTCCTATTAACACTCAACAGAACACAAGGATGACCTCAAGATTGGGATTCATCTAAAAATTTTATTCATATTCATGTTTTAACTGAATGTATGTATGTCTACCATGTGCATGACTGGTGCCCATGGAGGTCAGCTGATCCTCTGAAGCTAGAGTTACAGATTGTTGTAAAGCAGTTTGTAGTGCTGGGAATAAAACCTTAACCTCTGTAACAGCAAAAAGTGCTCTACAGATCAACATTAGAATCCCGCAGTATGTTAGACAAGTGTTTTCAGAACATATTAAGTAAAGTGTAAAACTGAAGTCTATAAACTAACATGGCCCTCAAATAGTGGAGATATGAGTGAAGCAGAAACTAGGAATTATTTTGGGTCAGGGACATACAGTTCAGAAGTTAATGTAACTGCAATATAAGGACAATGACAATGACAGGAATTCAGACCACCAGAGTCCATGCAAATGACAGGTGGGCCTGGGGGCCTGCTGTAATTCAATTAGAGATAGCTTCCGGGTTAGGGATGGGACATGAGTCAGGATGCCTCAGGAACCTGGCCAGCAAGATTCTGGATATAGATAGACGCTGGGTTTGACTGAGAGACATTGCATCATAGAATAAACTGAAAGAACAATTAAAGATCATAACCGACATCAACCTTGGGCCTCCACGTGCACGTGCACACATACATATGCATACAAACCCACATGACTCCACATATATGTACATCCCCAGTATACACACACATGAAAAATGGGAAAAAATTTACAATATCTTTTCTTTCCTGTGGCTTACTCTATCTTCATGCTATAAAAGTTACATATGTTGAAGGCCTTTGCTCCAGAACTGCTTTAGAACAATTCCTGATTTATTTTATATAATTACTTCTCTCAATCTAGGCAAAACATCTTCTCTTTCTCTGGACTTGGTATCATAGTGATTCTTGGTATGTCCTTATATCTCAACTACTTCATGCAAGTCAAGATTTCAAACTACCCTTTTAGAACACTACACATTTTGAACCACAACATTTTACTGTTTAAAAATATAATTTTCCAAGCTGGGTGGTAGTGTACACCTTAAGTCCCAGCATTTGGGAGACAGAGCCAGGCAGATGTCAAGTTTGCAGCTAGTCTGGTCTATAGAGCGAGTTTCAGAACAGCCAGAGATGTTAAAGAAAGCCTGTCCCATATATATATATATATATATATATATATATATATATATATATATATATATATATATATAATTTCCCATATAGTAGCTCAGTCCACATTACAGAATATAAAAACTAGTTTTATGTGTGTCCCCATTACCTGTTTCAGACATTTTTTTTCTAAAGAAAGTGTTTAATTTGGCTTAGGGTTTCATAGAGTCCATGGTGGCAGAGGAAAGGCATGGCAGCAGGAATAGCTGATAACTAACATCTTGGTTTACAAGTAGGAGGCAAAGGGAGAGAGACAGAGAAAGACACTAGGAATGGCTTGAGTATTCTGAAGCCCTAAAACACCTACCAAGTGACAAACCTCCAACAACATTACACCTCCTAATTCTTCTAAATCAGTTTCCCTAAGAACAAATATTCAAATACACGAGGCTATGGGGGCCATTCTCATTCAAACCACTGCAAACAGCATCATTTACCTTCATTATGACACCCCAACAGGCCTTGCTTCTCGGGGTCTAATCAGTCACTCTTGACTATCCCTGGTTGTTTCCATGCATGCTGAGCACAGTAGACATCCCTAAGTTCTCCAGAGTCTCATATGATCTTCCCTACCACCTCCCAAGGCAGCCAAATCCCCTTTTTCAATTTCTAAACTGATCTTAGCCAAGGGAATGAAGAGGCAAAAGGGTGGTATAAGTCTTTCTTTGTCATCCCAGTCAATAGCCATTATACCATTATCTTTCTCTTTTCTTCATTCCCTAGCCCAGCAAGCTTTGGATACAGTTAATTAAGTGAAGGTAAAGAAAGCACTGTTTTGATGCTTAACCTGTTGTTCTACATCTACTGTTTAGACTGGGGTTTGAGCGCAATACTGCCAAAAGATCCCAAATCTTATAACTCAAGAATTCTTTCTATTTCAGGTGTGCCTTGTTCATCCTTTTTCAGAGAAACTTCCTAATTAGGAACAAATACAGAGACCCACAGTCAGACAATATGCAGAAAGTAAGAGAACCTTGGAACACTCGCCTCAAAACTGGATATCCCTATCAAATCCCCTACATGCAGGATCAGTGGGGAAGAGAGGTGGGAAGAGTCTAAGAGCCAGGGAGATAGAAGACACCAAGGAAACAAGGCCTTCCAAACATCCCAAGACTGATGCACATATGAACTCACAGAGACTAAGGCAGCAAGCCAGGGCCTACACAGGTCTGCACCAAAAGGGGCTCCGGAGCTGAAATGAGAAGTGGACACATGTCCCATCCCTAACCCGGAAGCTATCTCTAATTGATAACCACTTGCAAGTACAAAATTACTTTTATCCAAGGGAGTCTCACTGGGGAGACAAACCATTCTTCCAGGCAGGCCCTATGACCATCAGTAGATAGGCAACAGAAAACAAATGTAACAGCATCTTTAGAGGTTCCTTATCTCATAATGTCATTTCAGGGCTTTTTTTTTTTTCCCCAAATCTTTAAGTCAAATGTATTTAAGTCTTATTTTTCTGAAAAATGCTGTTATCCTAATTTTATTTGCTGTACTAAAGCAAAGCATCCCTTCACATTTCTATACAGACATCATAGGTATCTCATCACTATCCATGCATCAAATCAAATAACAGTGCTACATCTCTAATGCCTAGTACCAATAGTATCCAAGAAGTTAATAAACATATTTTAGTACAATGAGAGATTCATAATCCCATAAAATTTCTGTATCATACTAGAGAAGATACACTCTTAACAGATATAAAAAACTTATTAGGTAGTTTTTCACATTATTAGGTAGTTCTTCACATTTTATCCTAGAGTTACCTAAACAGGAATTTGTTAGAGTGCCTTCCAATTTAAGTTCAACTATAAAGCAGAGTTTTGACAAATGGTTTCTGTAAAACTTAGTACGTTTTCTTTTCTTGGCTATGCAAATTGCTTAAAGTCTGCTGAATAGTCTTCATTTTCCTGTGTCCTTTAAAAAATGTGTAAGAGGCATTTTGACCTTCAAGTTAAAAAATAAAAAAAAAGGCTGCAGGCCAGATATGGCCTCTGAGCAAGAGTTTGTGATCTTTACTACAGCATCACTTCTTTTGTTCAGACTACACTATGAGACTCTAGGATCATTCAATGCTAGTATGGTAACCCCAAACAGTTAAGTATTCATTAAGAGTAGTAAATGAATAAATGAGGTATGTTAGCAATGGAAAATAGAAATATCACAACTATTCTAACTAATATGTTGCTCACCAGGATCTTTCTGCTAGACACATAATGACTAACTTCTCAGCCTACTTGAACTTGGATGGATGTGTGATGTCTGAGCTGGAATGTTATTTTGCAGATGTGAGACTATTTTTCCCCCTATGTTCTCCAGCAATGGGGATCAGCAATGTTTGAAATAGTTGGTGTTCCAATAGGTTCTTTAGGCGCTTATTATGAACACATTTCTTGCTGATCATGATCAGACATACATTGGGAGCAAGAAATATACCTCTGCTGCTTTTAACCACTGAGTTTTTGTGGTTGCTTCAACACAGCCTATCCCGACTGATATATTACCAATTATTATAGCAACTTCTAGGCTATTGGCTAGCATGCAACCTATTTGAAACTTATATCTGGCTGCAGTACAAACCAGAAAAACTAGGGCATCTTTATCATTTCCTAAAAGAAAAAGTATCCTGGATTTTTAACCACATAGATACTGGTGATCTAGGGCAAGCGAATAACCATTTATTCTTTATAATGCTTTTGTAACCACAATAGAATAAAGTTAATGTTTATTTTTAAATATTACATTTATAGGTAAACTGAAAAACTAAACAGATGTATTATGCTATGGTCACAAGAAAACAGCTGAATAAATTTATTTCAAGTTTATTTGGTTCCATCATTTTAGAGGTTTTAATTCATGACTGGTTGGCTCTAATGATTCTGAATGGAAGGGCAGTAGCAGCGTGTGTCAAAACATCTCATCTCTTGATAGAGACTAGGAAAAGCCTGGAGCCCTGCAATCCATATCAAAGGCATGCCAGCAAAATCACAGAATAAGCACTGCATCCACCTACTAAAGATTCCACCACGTCCCATGACTGCAAAGTTCAGAGATAGTCTTTTTTGGCCTTTTAGGAACAATCAAGACATAAACCACAGCAGATGCTATATATAGTTGAATAAGTTGACTAATTACTATTGGCTCTGCACTTCTCAGAAACTAATTAATCATTAATATATTTATGTCGGCACTGATTTTTAAAAAGTGGTCAATATTCCAAGTATAATGTATGGAACTTATTTAGTTTCATATAAAAAACTGTTAGAAAAAAATCACACAAAATGTTATAATATAGTTAGAAAAATCTACAAACATATGGATTTATTATAGCAGTAAATGAATTTTTTCATTGGTAGAATAATAATATTACAGCAAAATTTGAGTCTGTCACTCATACTCAGGGGTGGGGAGTTTGGTGCAGCTTGATGCCTTAATCCTTTCAGGTAGGTTATTCCCATTTCTCTTAGTCCAGTGCTTTAGACATAAGACAAGAAAAAGTTGTAGTGTGGCCAAATTTCTAGACCACCATTCTGCTTTCAAACAATAAACCAAAAAAAAAATTGTTGTTGTTTTAGTTTTTCAAGTCAAGGTTTCTGTGTGTGTAGCCTTGGCTATCCTGGAAGTCGCTTTATAGACCAGGATGGCCTGGAACTCACAGAGAACGACCTGCCTCTGCCTCCTGAGTGCTGGGATTAAAAGCCTGTGTGCCAGCACTCCCCAGTAGTAAATCAAATTTTCTCTCTGTCAGTCTCTCTGTCTCTGTCTCTGTCTGTCTGTCTGTCTGTCTCTGTCTGTCTCTCTGTCTGTCTGTCTCTCTGTCTGTCTGTCTGTCTCTCTCTCTCTCTCTCTCTCTCTCTCTCTCTCTCACACACACACACACACACACACACACACACACACACACACACACACACCCCAAAAAGAGTCTTTTAATTACAATTTATCCCAGTATGCCTTATGACTCTCCTTCATCTTGGTCACATGCTGACTTGTAAACTCATTTCTCTTCTTTATGAAGTTTAGTCCTTTGTTGCTTCCTTGCTCTGCGCTGCTATTTGTTTGAGTCATTGCTGCAAGCATCTCTTCACAAAGTGCTATGACATCTCTATTAGTGCATGTGTAGTTATCAATTACCAGCTGACAATCTCTTATGCCTTTCTGTCCTCCCCTGGAGACCTCTATTTTAAGAGAAGTCCCAAAGGACATCTTTGTTGGTAGCTCTCTGTAAAGGAAGTCATTATTTTCATAAGACACTTACAAAACTCTACAAGATGTGGAAGGAAGAGGCTGACATTATTTCCAAATCATTACTTGACGTTCTTTTGAAGTTTACTATTTCCAGTACACACACTATTCCTAAAAAGAAATATTGTTATCTAAAATTTGATTTTTCTCTTTTTTTATGCAGGGTCACGTTTAATACAGGATGGACTGGAATTCAACATGTAGTTGAAGAAGATTCCGAACTTCTGACCCTTCTACCTCTACTTCCATCGTGCTAGAATTATAGGCATGAGCAGCCAAACCTGCCCCTAGGTGGTACTATGTACAAGCTAGACAAGCAAGCTACCAAATGAGCCACATACCTAGTCCCATAATATCTGTTATCTTAAAAAACAAAAATAACTGGAGTCCAAAATTTTATAAATAAAATCATGTTAAATTGGAAATGTTTTGTCTGTTATTTTAAAAATAACAGATTTCCATGCTGGCAGTATAAATTTATACAGCAAAGCATTTAAGACTACAGGCTCTAGAATGAGACCATACTCCTGTCTATAGACTAGCTGTGCTTCCTGACAGGTTAATGAGCTACGGTAAACTATCTTTCTTTATTCTCTTTTTATATTTGTTCCACTTCTATTCCATTTATTTGAAGATAGGGGTGTGTTTACACTCCCATATGGCATGCATGTGGAGGGCAGAAGACTACCCGAGGGAGCCAGGTTTCTCCTTCCACCTTATACAGAAAAGAATTCATCCAACAATGAAGGAAATAGTTATATCTCAATGATCTACTCTGGAGAAGAAATAACTTATTTTGCATGAAAATTTAGAATTATAAAACTTTAAATAAGCCCAATACATTCACATAGTAGAACCTGCTGTAGAGAGTACTGATTCTGCAATCAGTGCAAGCCAATCATTTCCACATTTACATGCATGTGTACATCAGTCCAATGTCTAAACATGTACTCATAAAGAGAAAAATCGGCTGTACATAAATATCAATGTACTTGCATGAGTAAACCAGTTGCAGTATGTTAGAAAAAGTATTATAGCTTACTTCTCTGTTTAGTAATTTTAATTTTCAAGAGAAATCATTATCACTATTTTAACATGTCTTTTTAAATATCTACTTATGGTAGATAATTTATGTTCCGATTAAAATTATTTATCAACAAATTACTTTTAAAGCTCCTATCTAATTTTTTTTTTTTTGGGGGGGGGGAGACAAGGTATAGCTTTAAAGCCAGTCCTGGAACTCACTCTGTAGACCAGGCTGGCCTCAAACTCAAAGAGATCTGCTTGCCTCTGCCTCCTGAGTGTTGGGATTAAATGCACCACCACCACCACCTGCCTCTAATATTATTTTTTACGTTTACCTTTTTTTATATCTATGACGTTGTCCATCTCTTCTGTTATCTAAAGTATCCCAGGTATTATTGGAGGAAAAACAGTATACCAAATGAATATACAAAAGAGGTCCTACAAAGTCAGGTATCATGGCTCACGCCTGTAATCCCAGTACCTGGGAAGCAGAATCAGGAGTATCAGGAGTTCACGGACATCCTCTGCTACAGGGTGAACTTAGTGCTAGCCTGGGATACATGACACCCTGTCTCAAAATAAAACAAGGGCCACCTGATGGTTGTGCAAGTTGAAGATGCTCTCCAGCAAGCCTGAGGACTTGAATTCTATCCCCGGGAGATATAGGGTAGAAAGGGAGAAACAAGTTCCAACAGCTGTCCCCTGACTGCCAAATGCATGCTGTGGCAAGCAAACAAAAAAATTTTAAGAAATGTAATTTAAGAAAACAAAGCAAAAAGGATTTTCAACTATGCTTTTGCAAAAAATAGTGATATGTGAACTAGAATTACAGACCCTGGGCTTTGTGTATCTAGTATCTTACCACTCTCCAACCTTGTGGAATCATGGCAAAACCATGCTAAAAGTGGTTGCTTGCTCAAAAATTTATTTTTACAGAGGACCTCTTCATGATTGAAGTTTTACCAATTGTGCTATTTTTGGAAAAGGCATTTAGGACTGGCTTGCTGGCTTGCTGACTCACTAAATAGTATGCACACTATCCACCACTTTGGTATTTGTGTGTGTGTGTGTTTGTGTGTGTGTGTGTGTGTGTGTATTATTTATTTTTAATGTGCATCAATTACTTAATCTTACCCTCCAAAGCATAGTTCACTATTTTAAGGTTCCTATTATCCAACTTTGTGGCATAGCTGCTGCTATCTAACCGTAACATAAGATAAAATTTATATAAGTAGTAAATCCATAATCAAACACTGAATGAATGATCATTTACTGCAAGTTGAGAAAAAAGACTGCTCTTAAGAAAAACAAACAGGGGTAATCTGATGGAAGCAATTCCTCAACTGAAAGTCCCTCTAAGGTGACCTCAGCTTGTATCAGTTTGATGAAAACAAATCAGCCCCAAATTTTATTAGTAAAATTAATAAATAAGACTTCAGTGTGACTCAAAACCAACATAGTAAATGTTATAGTATGCATAGTTATCAATTACTACCACCCAACTGCTCAGGAAGGGAAGTCTCTATAACATAAAACAACAAAAATGGAACCAACTAAAGATCAGAGTGAATATTTGATGACTATCCATCAGAATATGCTACTTGCTGTATACATGGCATTTCCTTTTAAACAACCTAACATAGAGCCCTTAAACTCAAAGATGTCAGCATTAAGACCACAAAAAAATCACTGCGACATAACGTGCCCTGGGTCTCTGCTTTATTTTGTTCCCTATCTTCTTTCAATAAACAAAAGGTAGGTACTCCTGCAATGTCTGTGAAGTCTGATCTTCTTAGGTTCAACTGATTCACAAATTAACAGAAGTACTATCACACATCCTGAGCACCAATATCCCTGGAACATTAGAAGACAAGACCCAGAGCAGTCTCTATCCTTCTGTTGTCTGCAGAAGTCCATAGGTGGGGCACACAGCCATCAGATTTGGGTGGCTTCCTAGATTGTGGCTCAAGTATAAGCTACGAATTGTATCCAGTAGGTAAAGGAGCTGTACTAACCTGAGACTGTATTCCTAACCACAACAATGACTCTTACAGCAACTCCAAAGGCACATGCTTTAGAATCCTTGCAAGGGGCATCCATTTCTAATAGTCATTATCCATTAAAAAAAAAAAAAAAAAAAAAAAAACAGATTTCTGACAGGTGTCTGTAGATATGTTAATGACCAGATGAATGCTACCAATTAAAGGTTATTATTACAATAGACAATGCTGCTTAGTAACTTAGGATACTTCCATTAGATGACAGAATGAACAGGTTATATTTTCACAGTGAGTGTAAACATTAAACCTGCTCCAAACATGGCAACATATCCTATTAAGGCAACTAGTCTAATATGAAATTAAGAATACTTGGTTACATGAGACTTGTAGAAGTAAAATTAGTGGGATGGGGATAGAGGCAAATTAGACACATAGGGCACTGAAAAATAAAGGAAAATAATTAAATTTCTTGTAATATTGAACAGCAATGTAGTTCAGGCCTGCTGTGGATTACCAAGCTGCCTTCCTAATTCATGATACTCTTGCACTAGCTTCTTAAGTGCCAGGATTAAAAGACTGCCACCAAGCCTTATATAAAATTCAATTTAACTGTCAGCAACACTAAGAAAAACAAACTTGAATTCATTTTTCATTTTTGGGTAAGCAGACATAAATTTAAGACTATATATTATATATACTCTAAATAATAATATATTGCAATTCATAGTTATCTGAATGCAAGAAAATTGACATGTCAGATTAAATAAGATGTATGTTGAAATTAAGATATGTATCTTGTGCAATTGATGGTTTGAATGAGAACTGTTCCAATTGGCTCATATAATTAAATGTTTGGTTTCCAGTTAGTGGAAGTATTTAGGAATGGACTTGGAGAAGATGTGTCACTATGGGTAGGTAGTGTTTGAGGATTCAAAAGCCTATTCCAGGCCCAGTCTCTCTCACTGCCTACAACTTGTGGGTCAGAATCAGGCTCTTAGTTATTGCTCCAGTGCCATAGCTGCCTGCTGCCATCTTCCTTATCATGATAGTCATGGTTTCACCTTCTGAAGGGTAAGTAAGCCCACAATTAAAAGTTTCTTTTATAAGGTGCCTTGGTCATGATGTTTCTTCACAGCAATAGAAAAGTAACTAAGACAGTCTATGTCTAATGAGAACTAATAAGAAAAGTAAAATGTAATAAAAAAAATGCCTTAGTTATTATTCTCACTAGCAATCACTGAAAGGCTCTTAATTGGAGTCCAAACAGAGGCTTTATATAGATAAATTTAAAACATATTTCAAAGTCTACCAAGTGTTTGATTTGGGGGATCTGACCTCATCCCCCTTCTCTCATACACATTAAGGAGAGCAGTGCTCAATTATAGACTAGACACCACAGAAACCACTTATTAACTGCACGTCAATTAACTGATATGCTCATGTTTTCAGTTCAGCTTTGTATTTCAGGAATGAACATAAAAGGACAAGAGGGTCAGAATGGAAAAGCTTTAAAGTCTATAATCTGAAAAATATCTAAATTTGGTTGTTTCGCTATTATGATCCCTCCCTTTCTTACAGTTCTCTATCAACTATGGTTTAACCTGTGAGTAGTCATTAACTTTAACACATTCAACCTTGAACCAATATGTAATTTCCCACTATGATGGCAAACTTTTATTCTCTACACTGTGGTATCTCTATCATTTTCATTCTTTGAGTTTGACTTTCTTGTTTTATTGCTGTTGTTGTCGAATCAAGATTTCAAATACTCATGGCACTGTCTCTAAGTTGTTATTATTAAAGGAAATTATAGGCTATAGAAGGCTCGTAAGGGAAAAGAAGCATAGATGCATTCCACAAACTCAATAGGTTTATCTTTCTAGACTATTAGCCAGAATCTGAAATTCACACAGAGCTACTGATCCAGTCTCCAATAATCTTACAGTAGTTCGCACATCATCTTCATCCTATCTCACCTTAAGAATGCTGGTAAATGTCAGGCTACTGAAGATGGGAGGGTCTTATTAGGAAGGCCAGAAAGAAGTCTATTAAGCCCTTCCTGGGCATGCCATAGAAGAGAACAAATATGTTTGTTCACCCTTTGCTTACAATAACTCCAAGCAGGGGCTGACTTTGATAAGACTAGGATGAAACAAGATTACGAATCCTTTAATCTTCATTATGGAAAATAGTGACACTAAATACTGACTATACAACTACCATTTCTATCAGACTCCAAAAGAGGTAAGACTCTCACTTGCCTATTAGGTTGTTGGACCTAAGAAAGACAAGATAAATAGAAACTGTAATTAAAGGTACTGGGAAGTGAATGTAATAAATATGCTTTCGGCTCTCAGATATGTTATCACAAATAAATTTAATATAAAATTGACCAGTTGACTATTAGTCAGGACATGCCTTTAACCCTAGTACTCTGTGAGTTTGAGGCCAGCCTGTTATACAAAGCAAGTTCCAGGACAGCCAGAACTGTTACAAAGAGAAACTCTGTCTCAAAAAACCAAGAAACCAAAACAAAATACTAGTTGGCTATATACAAGAAATAACTTCCAATAATGTAAGCTGATTTTCATACATCAGTTACTGAAGGAATAAAGAAGAAAAAGAAGATGGGAGGATGAAAGAAAAAAGGAAGTCAGGGACACAGGGAGAAAGAGAAAACAAGGCAATATTAAGCCTTCAACTACTGTGGGTGTGTTATCTCTGAATATTGTTTATATGATGAAATATATACTATAAAGAGAGTTAGACATTTGTAAATCGTGATAAATGACTCACCCTTTGGTTAAGATAAGTCTTAAAATTCAGGGCTGGAGATATAACTCAGCAGTAAAGGGCACGTGTTGCACTCAAAGAAGAATGGATTCAGTTACCAGAACCCACATGGGGCCTCAAAACCATCCAGTTTCAGGATTTCTGAACCCAACCCATCTTTTAGTCTATGGGCAATGCACACACATGGTGCACAGATATACATGCAGGCAAAACACCCATACACATAAACAAAAATAAACCTATTTTAAAAGATTATTAAATTTACTAATAATGAATGAAACCAATAAACTTCTTTGAAAGCAACAACCATGTACCTGTTTGATTTTTACAAATTAATAATCTAGGGATTATTGCCTGATTTTAGCATTTTAAAACAATAATTTGGTATCTGGAGAGGTAGCTGGGTGGGTTAGAGCACCAACTGCTCTTCTAGACAAAAAAGGTTCCATTTTCAGCACCTACATGGCATCTCACAACTTCTGTACCTCCAGTTATAGGCTATTCAATGCTATTTTCTAGATTCTATGGGTACTGGTATGCACATGTCACACAAACAGGAAGGCGAAACAAGCATATACAGAAAAAAAAAAATCAAAAAACAAAGCAACAAAAACTTTTCTCTGAGAAAAAAAAATTCCCTATTGCCAGGCAGTGGCGGTGCACTCCTTTAATCCCAGCATTCAGGAGGCAAAGCCAGACAAATCTGTGTGAGTTCAAGGCCAGTCTGGTCTACAGAGCAAGATCCAGGACAGGCACCAAAGCTGCACCAAGAAACCATGTCTCGAAAAAAAAAAAAAACAAAAAAAAAAAATACTAAAAAAAAAACCCAAACAAACAAAAAACCTCCCCAAATATAAAATGATTACATATGGAAAAATACATTGTTATAGTTATCTGATTGTAAGTTTTGGAGAGTAATAAAGAGAATCAGGTGAAAAGTCAAACTACTGTATAAACAAAATGTAAAGATATTTTACACCAATATTACAAAATAGTAATATATGTTATAATTATACAAATATTGGTACATATAAAAGAAACACCCTCAACAGACATAAACAATAAAGCACATGAATCAATACTTTATTAAATATACAAGAAATAACTAAAATAAATATTAAAGAAAAGAAATCCAAGTATTTTGATTACATAGTCTACACATTCTAACACAGCCAGCAAGACACATAAGTCAGCTTCATTTTTTCCTCAGGTAAGCCTATTATATAAATAAATATGATATTTGTCATATATTTTTAATTTATGAATTTCATTTTCAAAAATTTTTATTTTTGTAAATAATACATAGTGCCAAAAAATTATAGTTGTGTTAAATAAATGTAAACAAAAAAACAAGACCTAACAATATAGGAACTGTTAATTAAATTATGATGGCACCTATAAAATAACTGTGTATATGAAATTTCTAATAACATGAAATATACGTATGGTTGCAAACATTTCCCTACCCTTTCCTTGAGGAAGAGAAACAATGACAAAAATATTATTTGACAAAATTAATGCAACTTATCATTTAAAATAAAATTTAGAAGTAATATTCTTTTCTGAGCTGGATGTGGAAGGCTGAGGCAGGGCTTCAAAGTGAGTCCAATCAGGCCTGGGATGCATGGGTAACTGTCTCAAAACCACACAACAAGCAAGCAAAGATTTCTGTTTAACACAGAAATGAAATCATCAAATGGATCTCATTGACAAGGATATAAAAAACAAACACCTTTACCTTAAAAAATTCAGTATAATCTGGAATATCTAAGAACAATTCATATCTCAAGTCCTAAAACACTCATTTTCAAGTATATAAACTTTTTTTTTTTTTTTTGGTTTTTCGAGACAGGGTTTCTCTGTGTAGCTTTGCGCCTTTCCTGGAACTCGCTTTGGAGACCAGGCTGGCCTCGAACTCACAGAGATCCGCCTGCCTCTGCCTCCCGAGTGCTGGGATTAAAGGCGTGCGCCACCACCGCCCGGCTCAAGTATATAAACTCTTAATGAAAACAAATGCAACTCTGGCCACTGTGATAAGAAAACAAGCTGGAAAATTATGAAGTATCATAAGGAATGAAAAAATTTGATTTCATATATACCATATAATTAAAATATTTTGAAAGTATGCACATACAATGGGACATTTTCAAAATATGGCTCCATGTATTTGTGGCTTCCAAACACCCCAAACTCTATCACTAATTACCAAAACCATGGTTTTCCCTGTTCCTATGTAAAAGAAACCCTTAAATGAGTGAGGAAATATTTATTTAGTGTTTCTTAAATGAAAAGTAATTTTAAATGTATTTAAGTATGGATGACAAAATAGTATTTCAATTATACTTATATATTTACATAGGTGGTTATCAGTATTTATATTTGTACTAGCTTAACACATTAATGAAAATGTGCCTTGCTGCATGCAAACTGAAAAATAAACGTCATAGCAACAGGAAAGAAAACTTGTTTACTGGGCACCTCAGTTTTTAAATGCATTTATTTATTTTGTACAATTGGAAAAGGAATGGTAAACTTCTCAACTGTCAGTATCGACTTGACATGTTTGGGATATTTTCATATTGTAAAAAACCCACTGACAACTTTATTATTTATAAATGATGCTAAAATAGTGTGAGCAAAAGTATAGAGAGAACTTTTATAAGTAAATGTGACCAGAGTAAATGAGTTATAAGAAATTATCATCAAGATTCATTATCCAGAACACTCCTTTTGATATCGTCTCCAATATCAACAACATCACAAAGATACACACAGGACACTGATTATTGTAAACAATTGTATAAAAATGTTTACATATTTATCCAGTTACCCAGCCATTATCCATCTATCCTCCCATCCATCCATCCATCCATCCATCCATCCATCCATCATTCCAGTACATTTTATGAAACACTTCTATTTGTTACAAGGATTTAATTTACAGGTTGATATAGCAAAAATAATTTCTTACTAAGCTTCTTATGTATTTCTTCTATATTCCAATGACTTCTGGAATGCTTCACACACACAAGCCCTTTTCAATGAAGTCGTTAGACTGATAATTTGACCTAAGTTTTAAAGCCAGATACAAAGAATGAAATTTATATGAAGGAAACTTGAAATATCATGTCTGACCTATGCAGTACTTAAGAGTAAGGAGATAGATAGACGCAGAGTTTATGATGACAGTTTGTTCAATTATTTTGAATGAAGTAATGCAACTAAGGTAAATATCACTGGATAACATTAAGTAATAAAATAGTCCCTGAAAAGCCTCTTAAAATTAAATTTCAATGTAAATTAACAAGTATCTTAGAAATACTCAAGTAATCATATCTGAACACACTAACTTACTCCTGTTCTAAATATTTTCTGTTCCCTCCTGTCTCTTCTCCCTTGAATTCTATTCTCCATTGCCTTCTTTCACCATCCTTGTCTCCCCCCACCCCCAATATGGTTAGGGCTCCCTGTTTGTTGAATCAGCCTCCTTAAAGCCTGGACTACAGGTGTGCACTTCTTTGTCTGTCCTAAACTTGTTCCTTCATGACAATGCATACTACAAATGATCTACAAAACAAACAAAACTGTAATGCAAACATGTAAATATTATATAAATGCCCAATAACATATAAATCCCTAATCTGTCGAGTTTACTTGATAGACAATATATACTGAGTTTAAACACTACAAAGTATAAATACTCTCTAAGGAGCCCGTAGAAGAAAACACTTCGGGATAAAATGCTAAACCAAACCAAGGTAAAAATGAAAGTGTAAAATTACACCTTCTCCTCTTAAGACAGTACTCTCAGGTAAATATTCTTGGTGGGACTCAAATATTTAAGGTTTTGGTTTTTTTTTTTTTTTTTTTTTTTTTTTTTTGGTTTTTCGAGACAGGGTTTCTCTGTGTAGCTTTGCGCCTTTCCTGGGACTCACTTGGTAGTCCAGGCTGGCCTCGAACTCACAGAGATCCACCTGGCTCTGCCTCCCGAGTGCTGGGATTAAAGATGTGCGCCACCACCGCCCAGTGTATTTAAGGTATTGTATATCTAACATAATAAAAATATCTTCTGAATGAACTGTGAATCAGATTGAAGAGTTTAATTTCTGTTCTTTAATATCAAAACCTTAAATAAGATTTGTATTTGCCTCAGTGCCCAAAAAACAGAATCCAACAAGTTACAATACAACAATACCAAGATAACGTTTTTTACAATCTAACTTTATTTTAACATTACAAATATATAAATAAATTACAAGCTCAAAATCATGTACACACACAAATGATTAAAGCACACTGAATTTAATAATGGAAAAATTAATTCTGTACTTTGTAAGTTGACATTCTAAATTTAGGATCTTTCTAATAACTTACTGTCAATGTTTTCATATAGTCCAATGATGTGACATCAAATGACTTTAAATATATATTACAATCAATAGCAAATAAACATATCCTAATAGATGTGAAACAAATCAAAACAATTCCAAAAAACCCAAGAGTCAGTGAATAAATTACAGCAGATATTAGAAAGTATTATAAAGAAACAATTATAAAATTCATACATATGAAAGAATTACAAGTGAAGCAATACTTATAGGATATCTAATGAACTTAAATATTTACACATGAAGAGATGAAAGGCTTAAGGGTCCCACAAGAACACAAACCTATACTACCATAATGTATGTACAGAGGGCCTAGCTCAGTTCCATACAGGGTCAGTGATTGTTCAGTCTTTGCCTAGTCTTGTAGTAACTTGTTATGTGGTTGAAATCCCTGAAGAGACTGTTCTTTTTTCTTTTTCTTTAATCTTTTAAGGGAAAAGGGGAGTGGATCTGGGGGAGAGGGAAGAGGGGACTAGAAACACATGGAGGGAGGGGGAATTTGCAGTTGGGATGTAATGTAGGAGAGAAGAATAAAAAAGAAAGAGAGAGAAGAAAAGCTTAAATCAATTATGGGAGCTCACAGAGGCTACCTATTAAAGCCTTACTCAAGGTCAGAGAGTCTGAGCTTGCTTTACCCAGCAGGGGTATATAAGGAGATGATTTGGCCACAGGCATGTTTACCAGGTGTTTGGAAAGGTCTACACTTGGCTGTACGGTGTGCTTTGATCTTACAAGGGGGAGGTCTTTTGTCTCTCCCCTTGGCATAGTATAAAAAGATCTTTTGAATAAACCTCTGGGCTGTTGGGTATTGACCCAGGCCCTCCCAAAGCTATCCTGTGTCTCTTTCTCCTCTTCGTCTAGGTCTATCTTTCTATATGATATTTTCTCATTCCTTTCTCCTCCATCCAAGAACCCATCGAAAGGTGGGAGTAGGCCAGAGCTGGACTCCCACAGACTACCACAATAAATCTAAATAAATATGAAAACTCTAAAGAGAAAAGTTTAGATGATTACAGAAATGAAAAGGAAAAAAGGGAAAATTGAAAGTTTGAAAAATTATAGAAAAGCAGGATTAAGAGTAGAGGAAGAATAATATGAAAAAATATTCCTATTAAAAAGCAAAATGTAAAGAATGATATACGGAAATAGATAAAGCAATATTAGGAAGAACTTTGTGGCAACAGATGTAAAAACATGAATTTCTCTATAAATCATAATATGTACAGTATATAAAAAATATACAGAGTCCCTACCACTCCCTTAAAGACTTGTACATTGAGAGGAATGCTCTTGTCATGTGCTGAACATCTGACTTCCAGTGGATGCTGCTATTTTGAGACATGGGGAGAACACAGGAAGAAGCAGACCCATGGCGACCTGCCTCTTTAACATCCTTACATAGTCCCTCTCCTTTCTACCCACTATAGGTAACCTGCTTTCCTGCAACACACATTGCCCACTATAATGTTCAGCTTCAGCTTGGGTACAGAACCAATAAAGTTATTATGGAGGAAACCCTCCAATTTCATGAGCCAGAATAAATCTGTGCTACTTTAATTAATCTGATGTATTTTATTACAGAGACAAAAATTCCAACATAATGACTAAGCAAACATTAAAAATCTTAGCCAAAGCAAGCATCTCAGATGAATGAATATTACTAGATATTCGATAAAATTCTTAATACAGCTCCAAAATAATGGATTACAAAATGAAGTGAACTCCCCTACTCAGTTTTTGAAGAATAATTAAAGGAAAACAGTATCTTGAATAAGGAGTCATAACACTCAAGATAAACATATTCAAACTTAATTCAAGAATAGGACAAAAAGATATGACTGGTCTTAATTACCTTGGATTTAATTTGGGAAGTCATATAAATATTATATATTGCCTAACAGTCAAAAGTACAAAAAATAATAATTACTCCACGTATATTAAACTATTTGTTCTCAGTATAAAATAGAAAGAAAACTCTGGAACCTATATACAAATCATATTTCAAGATAACACTAGAAAAACATTGTTTTTAAGGACAGCAACATGAAGATATGGAGGCACATGCATCCAATCCCAATACTTAGTAGCTGAGTGAGGCAAAAGGCTCTTCAATTCAGTGAGGAGAAAAAAAACCAAACCAAACAAACATAAAAACAAGCAAACTTGTCTTTGAAAAATACTAGAAACATTATGAGAATGAACATTTCAAAACTGGTGTTTCTGGCAAGCACAAGAGCAAAAAGAAAGAAAAAAGGTATAAGGTTTGGGAAATTACAAAACAAATGAAAACAAAACATTATTGTTTGGTATAAATCATCAATTATAAATTCTCCAAGAATCTATACATGAATTGTTAAAACTAGAAAGAGTGCTGAGTAAACTTCCCAAATAAATATATAAAAGATGTTTACACTTCTATATAAAATAAGCTAAAATATTGCTAAAAAAAAAAAAAACTAAGAGTAATAAAAGTACAGAGAATATTTCAAAACCTTGTGATATTCAAGGTAAAATAGTTCATTATCTAGAAAATAAGAACTAAGTATTAGATCAATATCTCAAAATCCCTCACTGTAAACCACAAGGGATTATGACAGTTCTTCGGAAGAACTATATGACAAGGCTTTTCTTCCACTATCAGCTAGCAATGTTTTCAGTTACAGCAGGAAGCGGGGGCAAAGTGACAAGAGGAAGAGGACACAAGCTAATCCATACCTTTGTGAAAACTCAGTAAGATCAAGTGGGCATATGAAACCAAAACTGAAAAAGAACCTACTCAGTCAACAGTGATGTTTTTGTTTAAATCTCACATAAAAATAAAATCCATAGTCTGATGGCTTCAAAGACTTACATGTGGAAGACAGTATTTAATACAACACATACACACTATACATACATATATATTTATATAATTGTATAAAATTGAAAGAAATTTCTAGTAAATCAAAACTTAAAATTTTGATTTATCAAAGCATTCCCTGTTGCAAAAATAGATAGATAGATAGATAGATAGATAGATAGATAGATAGATAGATAGATATCACATACCACAAATTCAAAAACATTTATTACGGGATCAGCATCTAACACTAAGTATCCTATAAATTCAAATTATAATTCAAATGTGGTGTCCATATATCCAAGTACACTTAACTTCACTTTCAATCTGGGAATGCAAACAGAAATGGCAGCATGTCATTTTATATCTAGCAACTATCAAGAGTTAAATCCAAACATGGGTGGGGTGGGATTGCAACGGACACAGAAACAGGGGCAAAGGCAACTCTCAAATCTTAATAGTGAGATAGAAACTCTATTTAACCATTGTGGAAAACAGACCTACTGTATTTCACAAGGTTTAACACATGCATGAGACTATGACCCTCCAATTCTATACCAACATATCTAGTCTTTCTCAAATTATCCAGTGCAAATAACTAGGCAAACATTTTATGTCAAATCTTTTACTAATCAGTATGTATGTGTAATCAGAGTGAATTATTAAATCCTAACATCATTAAATTACTAAGATAGCTTACTATAAAGATAATCATGTACTTGAATGTGGCAACAATATCAAATTGCCATTTAAGTTTCTAGCCAGAGTCAAGTTAAGTTTTATTTTATTGTAGACCAGTGAGAGTTTTCAAATCAACACTGGTCCTTGAAACACCTTTTAAAAGGCAATTGTGCTAGAACAAGTCCTTCCACAAAAACTAACTGGATAATAGAAATTTTTTGTGTTCTTCACAAAGTCCACTACCACACGTGGCTACAAACAAACCAAAGAATTTAAAATTTTTCTCTTAAGTTGAAATGTAAAATGTAAGTTGCCACACATGGCCTAGTGTAACAAACAATACACACCACGAGAGACCCTCAGATACGGTAAGAAAAGGTCTACAGAACAACTACAAAAACTCTTGAAACAACACAAATGTCTATCATTACAATAGGTAAATAGGTTGTAACTAAGAGAATAATACTTTTAAAAAATACACATCAAACTAGTTAAATAAAAATATATGTATAAATCATGAGAATTGTAACATTAATTGAATCAATCAAGAAGTTCATATAGTCATGTAATAAACACTATTTCAGTTGAGGAAGAATGTCTCTATGATGGTGGTACCATAAGATTAGCTTACCTGCCGGGCAGTGGTGGTGTAGGACTTTAGTCCCAGCACTCGGGAGGCAGAGCTAGGCAGATCTCTGTGAGTTCGAGGCCAGCCTGGGCTACCAAGTGAGCTCCAGAAAAGGCGCAAAGCTACGCAGAGAAACCCTGTCTCGAAAAAAACCAAAAAAAAAAAAAAAGATTAGCTTACCTGCCGGGCAGTGGTGGCGTAGGCCTTTAATCCCAGCACTCGGGAGGCAGAGGCAGGCAGATCTCTGTGAGTTCGAGGCCAGCCTGGTCTACAGAGTGAGTTCCAGGACAGCCAGGACTGTTTCACAGAGAAACCCTGTCTCAAAAAACCAAGGGGGGGATTAGCTTATCTAGTGACATCTTTGTGTAAATATATTCTATGATGTTCACACAACAAAACAGTCTGAAACCACATTTGTGAGACTATATCACCATCATTAAATTATATAGGACTACCCTGACCCTTTAAATACAAATCATAATTAGACAAAATAAAATACACTGTTATAAATACACATACTAAAACATTATTTTTTAAGGCAGAGAGCTGGCAAGATTGCTCAGAAGGAAAAGGCACCGCAGCCAAGCCTGATAACGTGGATTCAATAACCAAACACTAACAAAAGCCCACACGGTTGAAGGGGAGGATTATTTCCTACAATTGTCCTCTAACTTTCAAAGAGGTGCCGTGGCACATGCATCACACTCATACACACACACATAAATAAATAAACAAATAATTGAATTTAAAATGGAAAAGCAGAGAATGACTAAACAAAAGTCACTTAGTAGGTTTCTCTAGAAAAAAGACAGGCAAATGGAAGGCTGGGGATGTGGCTTGATGGTAGAGCATCTGCCTAACTTGTGCAAAAAGCTCTAGGTTCAGTCTCTAGCTATGGAGGGGCTGAGCTGGGATGCAAAGGAGGGGGAATTAAGACTACGGTCTTAATCCAAAGTGATTCTGTAGATTCATATTCATTTCATTATTAAGCTTCAAAATTAATCATGCCACACATTTTACTCAATATATTAAACATTGTATAATGAAATATTTTAAGATGCACATGCTAAAATATCTTTTAAAAACACCACTGTTGCAAGTTTTTTTAAGAGTATAGGACTTATTCATAAACAATCTAACAGTCAAGAACATGTAGCAATTATATATCTATATGTACCAAACTACATGAAGCAAAAAATGAAATGTGAACAAGAACAAGAATAGCTGAAGATTTTAATATTCTACTTTCTTGATAAATAGAATCAACTAGATAGAGGATGGACAGAACAATGGAAGATGTGAGTAACACTGTAAATTAGTAAGAGCTAACATTTATAGAAGAATCTATCCAAAGCAGAATGCACATTTTTCTGAAATAAAAAAAAAGTGCTTCCAAAATAGACCGTATTGTGGTGATATTGTGTTCCCCAAAATATTGTGCACCGTAATAAACTTATCTGGGGTCAGAGAACAGAACAGCCATAATATTAAACATAGAGGTTAGGCAGTGGTAACACACGCCTTTAATCCTATCACTTGGGAAGCAGAGATTCATCCGGGTCTCTGTTAGTTTAAAGCCACACTGGAAACAGCCAGGCATGGTGACTCATGCCTTTAATCCCAGGAAGTGAGCCTTTAATCCTAGGAAGAGATGCCAGAAAGCAGAAAGGTATATAAGGTGTGAAGACCACAAACTAGAAGCTTTTGGCTGGTTAAGCTTTTAGGCTTTTGAGCAGCACAGTTCAGCTCAGAGGCACCCAGTCTGAGAAAACAGGATCACCCGAGGAACTGGCGAGGTAAGGAAGCTGTGGCTTTTCGGCTTCTCTGATCTTCCAGCATTCACCCCAATACCTGGCTCCAGGTTTGATTTTATTAATAAGAACTTTGAAGATTCATGCTATACCATATGTTTAGCCAAAAAACAAGTCTCAACAAAATTTTCAAAGAGTATAATCAGAGTGGTTTTCTGAGCATGATTGAACAAAATTAGAAGACAATTTAAGAAACTTAAAAATACGGTGTACATTACACATACATTCCCAAATAACCAAAAGGTTAAAGGAAAAATCATCAAGAAAATTAGAAATGCCTAGCGATGAATAAAAATGAAAGCATGGCATTTGAAAATTTATGGTGTGTATCCAAAGCAATGTTAAAAGGAAATGCTACAGCTGTAAATGTCCACATAAAACAGATCTCAAATTAATCTCCTAGCACCTTAACAACAGGAAGGGGCCAATCAAGTCCAAGCAAGAATAAAAAAGAGATAACAAAATTAGAAACAAAAAAAGAGAGAGAATAAAATCAGTCAAAACTACATAGGAACATTTCTCTAAAATAATAAACGAAACTGGCAAACCTGTGTCTAGACTGACAAAGCCAAACAGAGAACAATGAAGTCACTAGACTGGGAACAAATAAGGACCAACAACACTTACCTTACAGAAACAAAAGGCATGAATACCGTACACAGTGTGGGGCTGGGGAGATCGCGGTGGATAAAGCACTGAAAGATAAAGCACAGCTCCCAGAACCCACATCAACAGCCTGGCTCACATGGTAGCAGGCCAGCTATAATTCCAGAGGGAGAAACAAGGGGCGTTTAGATTAAGCTGGTTAGCTAGTCCAATGTCCCATCTCAGTGACTAAACTCGAGAACCAAAGAGAAAGACATCCTATGTCTACCTGTAACTCCACATATATGCACACACGTGTCCACATGTGTATGAACACACTCATCACAGAGTTGTATGGCAAAAAATTAAGTTATATGAAGTGGACAGATTTCTAAAAACACATAAAATATCAAAACACACTCTAGAAAAAAACAGAAATTCTTAATATACCTATTATAAGTAAAAAGAATGAGCCAATAATTTATAAATGCTAATATAAACTCACAATCATGTAGTTTGACTACCGAATTCTACAAATAATCAAGTAAAATTAATATCAACCTCTCAGTCTCTTTCAAAAAACTGAAAGGAAAATGAGCATCATCTCACCCATTCTATGAAGCCTCAATACCAAAGTGAAACAAGAAAATCATATTTTTCAAAAAAAAGTGTACATTTGTATGTCTTAGGGATACCAACTCAAGAGTCTTCAACAAAACTGATTAGAAAATTGAATCCAAGCTGGGCAGTGGTGGTACAAGCCTTTAATCCCAGCACTTGGGAGGCAGAGGCAGGTGGATCTCTGTGAGTTCGAAGCCAGCCTGGGTACAGAGTGAGTTCAAGGACAGCCAGGACTGCTTCATAAGAGAAACCCGGTCTCAAAAAACCAAAGAAAAGAAAAAAGAAAATTGAATCTAGAGGTAGTACTAATATACATGATAGAATTAATGTAAGGTTAGTTTAACACATAAAACTCATGAGCAGAATAAACGTAGTAAAACACGTTCATCTCAATTACAGCAGAAAAAGCATAGGACAAACATGACTAACAAACGACTACGAAAGGAAGACTAGGGAATTTCTTATTGTGAAGAGTATCTACTGGAAAATGTACAATAACTTTATAATTATATAGAGAAATCCCAAGATCAGAAACAAGAACTAGAGCTCTACATCTTTTATACTCTACATCAGCAGTTCTCAACCTGAGGGTTGTAACCTCTTTGGCAAACCTCTATCTCTACAAATATTAACATTATGATTCATAACAGTAGCAAAATTACACTTATGAAGTAGCAATGGGTGGGGTCCCCATAACATGAGGTACTATATTAAGGGTCGCAGTATTAGAAACGTTGAGAACCACTGCTCTACAAGGGTTTAAACATTCTAGCAAAGGAAAGGAGATAAAGAAAAAAAAATAAATATCTAAAGTAGAAAATAAAAACAATTTCAATTTGAAGATGGAATGATTTAGTGTATATTAAAAAATTTGAAGGTTTTACTAAGATAAAATAAAGGTTAATGAGGAGTTTAACAATATTGTAGGTTATAAGAGCAACACAGTAAAGATTAGTTGTATTTCTAATCTGTATCTATCAAAAAAGTAAAAATGAAAATAAAAATAAGTCCACTTATACTTACATCCAAAGAAATTCAATACTTAATAAACTTAACAAAGAACAATATATACATGCTAAATTCACAGACTGTTTAAATGTGTCAACCTAGTAATACCTATCTGTAAATCCAAAATTCAGGAGACTGAGGCAGGAGGATCTTGAGTTCAAGGCTACCCTGGGCTGGTGTGGGGGGATATGTGAATAAAATAATGGATAAGAACATGTACATATGTAAAAATATACCTGTATTTATGGATTAGATGAGCTGCTATCGTGAAGATAATAATCCCCAAATGATCAACTATCAGTACAATCCCCATCAAATTTTAAAAGCCTGTGTGTGTGTGTGTGTGTGTGTGTGTGTGTGTGTGTGTGTGTGTGTGGTGGAATTGAAAATTTGTGATTTTTAAACTCAGCATATGAAATTATATCAAAACAATATGGTACTGACATACATTTGGAGACAGATAAAGAACTGAGTCTGAAATATGCACATCTATGATCAGTGCATTTCTGAGAAATAGCCAAAGTTATTTAATGAGGGAAAAACAACAGCAAAGAGAAGTTAAATAGACAAAGGAATTAGTTTGGACTAAAATCTTATATTGTACACAAAAAAATGGAACATGAAAAAAAGAGCAAAGACACAATGTAAAGAGATAATATTTTAACTCATAGAAGCAAACAGAGGTATAGATCTTTAAGATCTTAAAGCAGGCTGGATTTTCTTACATTGACAGTAAAAGCTAAAGCAACAAAAGGCAAATAGATTAATGTAATGTTTGTGAATGAAAGGACTTTATCAAGCAGTCCAGGCATGACAGCAACTGCTTGTGATTCAGAACTCAGAAGATAAACAAAAGGTATTCACAAACTTGAGATCAGCCTGGGCTTCATGGAGAAACCTTGACTAAAATAAATAACAGTGTAAAAGAAAGCTATTATCAAGAATATGAAAAGGAAACACAAAGAATAGTAGAAAACACTGCCACCACCTATCTCATAAATGTCTACTTTCCAAAACATGACCAGAACCTTCACAATTCGAAAATGAAAAGACAATAACCAATTCTGAATAGAAACCATTCAAATAGACACCTCCAAAAATGATATTGAAATAACTAATGAGCACAAATATTTGGAACAGTGGCCAACAGAGACAGAAAATAAAACCTAAATGAACTACTATTTCATATTTTACAACAAGATAGCTATAGTAAGGAAGTATATAAAAACACCTTGGTTAGAATGTAGAAAACTAAAATACTGCAAGGTTTGAGTGTGTGTGGAGGAGTGGCTATTAAGTGCTTTGACCATGTTGGAAGTCTAGAGTTTCTCAATTGTTAAACAGAGATTCACAATGTGACCAGAAATTCCACCCTAAGTAGGTACTCAAAACCAATGAAAACATGTAGAAGACAACCTGTACGTGAATACTTATGGATATTACCCATAATATCCAAAAAGTGAAAGAATCCAAAATGTTCATCAAATATTGATGAATGGACAAATTACAATACAATCCTATAGGAAAATTTATTCAGTCACAAAAGTTGTTTATATACATACCACATGGATAAAACCTTCTGGCACATAACAGAAACCAGACACAAAAGGCCACATATATGACTCCATTTGTATGATCAGTCCACAATAAGCAAATCTTCATAGTTACAAAAAGGAAGAGAAGTGGCTGGAAATTAAAGGAAGTGAAGACCTGGACATTACTGCTCACAGGTACAGACAGGGTTTCTTTTAACAGTGAGGACTCCATAACTCCACACCTATACTGACAGCACTGAAGTGTATATGCTAAGGTGGTGAAGTTACAAAGTTTATGTTTATGTTATCTCAATACACACATACACACACACAGAGAGAGAGAGAGAGAGAGAGAGAGAGAGAGAGAGACAGACAGACAGACAGACAGACAGACAGACATGGAAGCCAGAACTACAGCAGCAGACATTTTAAAACAAATTTCAATTATTTTCCCTCTTTGCATTTTCATTCAAACAGACTGTCATATTCTTTACTGGATTAGAAATCTAGCTGAGCTGGGATGTAAAGCAATAGCACAGTGGTTATTATGTGGTCAGTTTCTACCCACAGATTTCTATGAACTTCCAAGTGTTCTCCAATTTTCTCCCTTGGCACAAAAAAAAAAAAAAGTGAAGGACAGATGAGTTCCTGGGATATCCTACAAAGTCTATTTGTCACGTGATTTTTAGTTCATGAAGAGCTACATGTATAATTTCTGAGTACAAATCAGCAGGTTATGCAAACCAGAAATACATATATTGACATTACCATCTAGTCAATCTATCATGCTATGGGAAATTTACAGTAATAGGAAAGGCTTCTTGCAAACTATTTCCCACAAGATGATCAGTTTCACACCTGTCCTGGTGCTACATCTTAGGCACTAACCTTTCTAATCAATCATTGCTCCTTACTCCTTCTGTCCGTTTGAGTTCTCCACATTTCCATACATTTTGGGAACTGACTCAAGTCACCAGATACGTATGATAAGTGCCTTTCCCTGCTGAGACAACTCACTCAACCCCATCATACCATTTTTCTTTCTCTGAACAAACGTTCTATCAACTTTCTGTTTTAATCACTAACTATCCTGAAAAGCATTATACACCTGTGTATGCTTCAACTCCAAACAAGCTATGGGCCATCCACATTACAGAGCTCCTGAGCATGGCTGTTCTAGTGGTGTGCCCTCCTCCCCTCAGGTATTTTTTTAAAAAATTCTCCCTAAAGCCATTAGCTAAGGCTGTTCATTTTGGACAGACATATGAACATACCCTCATGAAATCACCAAATTTATAAGGGAAGAGGTAGTATCATACTCATCATCGTTAATTCTAGCTCCAAATACGTAAGAAGCACTCTAAGGACAATTTCATAAATAAGTGGGTGAAGGAGAAAAAGCCTATCTGCAGATACATGTTAGCATTTGAGTCCTTTTGTTGAAACATTTTTATGAACCAGGCATTTCCAACAGCTTTGTCTCCATTATCTCAGAATCTTCCTGAAACCACTTGATGTAGATACATAGTAAAGTTGATACCTCCTTTGAATGAGTAAAAGATGCTTCACAGAGGTTGAATAATTCAGGATTTTAGTTTGAATTCAGGTCTACAAAAAATCATGCTCTAACCTACATTATAAATGAAAGCAAAGGTGTAACAAACAATGGATAAAAGATGGCACTCAAAAATTTCACTTGGAAGTTATCTACTGCACCTTGCTGGAGCTGATTTGTGTGAGGTCTTCATTTTACTTAGCTCGTCTTGATGTATCTGTACCCATGTTTCTGTACACAGAGCTCCTTTAATCTAGGAAGCTCTAATCAATCTTATTTGTAAAAAGAATTCAAATTCACAGTTGAATTTTTTTTCACTTCACATGTGAGTCCGTTTTGACAAGGAGAAATTCTCATCATGAGGTTGCTGTTCCTCACAACTACTTCAATTATACATTTCTAGATGATATCAGACTCGTTTCTATATCTGTCTCATGTATTCACTCTAAATTCCTTAAGAGGCAGAGACCCGCTCTTACTCATCTTTTTATCTTTGGTGCTGTGGTAGCATAAATCCATGTATATAACAAGGTATTTAGTAAAAATATTGGCTTATAATTTTTGTCCCTAGGTCTGATGTCCTGGTAGGAGTAAGATCTGTCTAACACTGTATAAGCATGATATGAAAACATCCAGACTTGTTATTACTCAGGGTCCTTTCTTTTAAAAACTCTCTCTACTGCCACATACATTGCATTCCATTCCCTTTGCCAAAGTGTCCTTACTTTAATCCAGGATTTTCTGAGTCCTTGCAAAGTTAAATGACTACAACAGTGCAAGGATGTGATGATGCTGGCTAAATGTGAAGGTTAACTAAAATCAAACATAGACCGGCACAATTTTGGGGGTGCAGGGGAATACAAGCAGATATTCATAAAAATGAACTATTCACAAATAATGAAGAAAGGGCAACTTAAGCTTAAGTAAGCTCAGGTGACTTATACGAAGTGACAACTGACTTAGAGCTTTTCAGGAGAACTATGCTGGAGTAGGTGTATGGGTATAAGGCTATGGAATCAGACCTAACAGTACATGTGTATAGGCAAGAACTGAAGAGCACATGGGGAAGAAACAGCAGTTATGTGAGGTGAAATATAAGGAAAGGAGAGAAGAAATGGATGATAAGGTTGGAGATCTAAATAAAAGATGGGTAGTAAAGATGAGGGCATGCATGCTAGACTTAACCTGAGATTTTATAAACACCACAATGAAGGAACAATCCTGAAAGATTTAGCAAAGATACTGACATTATTTTTGCATTTCAGAACATGTAACTCACAAAAGACCGACTATGGAAAGACAAAATGAGAGAAAACAAGAGGCCGATTAACTAGCTAAAGAGATTCTTTACTGCCACTCTCCAGCCAAAGAATAAGTGACAGCAACTGCAATGTGTATCACATGAAGGTACAACACGGAGTGGCAGAAGACCGTGATTGCCTCCACCACGGGGAGTGGGGGAAAATGAAATAATAGCTCCCCCAACAAATAGAAAAAAAGTTTTGTGGGAATGTAAAAAGTCATTGAAGACCTTGCATTTTCTTTCCTTTGTATCAGTGGTATAGGAAGTCTTAACTAAAACAATGAATCCTGGGTGAGCTGATTTTATCTGTGTTGACTATGGTGGTGGACATAAATGAAGACAGGATTTTGTTAACCATTGTAGGATTAACAGCAGATGTCTTCAAAATTCCTAGACTGACATGTACCATGAATGCTCAAATACTTTATAGCACAAGGCAGAAGAGAAAGAAGATAAGGAGCACTTCCCACTTCCACTGACGAGTAGCTGTAGAAATGTCCCTCTAATTCTTCATCTACCTACTATTTTCCTAGAAGTAACTACTCTCCAGTTTAACTGAGAAAGAAAGTAACCTGATTCAATTTTAGGTTTTCCTTTAACAATCACAAGAAATAAAGTATTAGATAGTATAACTATCACATTCTAGAAAAACTTGAGAAAGTTACTAAATTGATCCCATAACTTAAATCTTTAGGAAAGGATGACTAAGGACTACTTTACCTAATAACAATTTTATAATACACATACACGGTCTGTTAACTACAGGCAATATACACAAGCAATCACTCAAATATCCTTCCTTTTCCCTCTTGGGGAAGAGGAATCTCTCTCTCTCTCTCTCTCTCTCTCTCTCTCTCTCTCTCTCTCTCTCTCTCTCTCTCTCTCTCTCTCTCGATAGTTGTATTTAAAGCAAACACTGACATGCTTTAAGGTCATTTAAAAGTAAAGTATGGCAGTTAAAAGCTATTTAAATTTAGTTTAAAATGTACTATTCATATAATCTTGCTTGAATTTGTTTGCTCAAAGGTGGAAATAAAAATTATACTGAATTTGAAGATGATTGTAGACCAAATGATATATTTGTAAGTCGGATATTTATCACGTACAAGTTAAGGAGCTAATAAAAATAGTTTCTATGACATTTCTTATACCCATTGTGCAAATATGAAAATAAAATGTGGCTTTTTTTCCCTCTCTCTGTGCATGTGCATCCTAAAAAACACAAAAGACACAAAGACACTGATTTCAGCAACTCATCAAATTATATACCCTAAAAGTAGCAGTATCTTAAAGAACAAAAGAATTCATCATCTGAAATAAGAAGCACCAGGAAAACCACCAACTAAATTATAACTTTTGTAGAATTACTATTCATTTCATAAAAATCTGGAGATCAAAGGAGAGATGAAAATCCCCCCCTCCCCCCGAGCTGAGATTCAAACTCAGGGCGTTGTGTCAAAGTGCTCTACCACTGAGCCAAATCCCCAAGCCCGAAAATTTCTTATAAGGCATTTTCACCTATAAGAACTATAGGAATAACATGTCTTACAGGATAATCCCTACTGAACTGTTAATTTCCACTTTAAGAAGAAATACACAGATGAACATATATTAGGAATTTTATCATACAGTTGAATAACTGAGTAATATAAAGAAATATTCTAACATAAGAATGGTATTTCTGACCTGCCCTCTGGTCACCTTTTCTCTTTTATGGTCTTCCATATTTAAAACAGTAGGTTACACAGCAAGACAAATACCACTGAACTGTGAACTAGGAGAGTTTGCTCCTAGGGCATGGGTGGGACTAGTGCATGAAAAGTTCAAGCAGCCATTTTCAAACTGTCATCAACCAGAGACTCAAAAGAGAATGCTGGTAAACAGCAGTCCTGAGATCTAGTGATGAACACTTCTAACAGCATGTGTGGGGTGTATCCAATGAGCTGCATCCCACTAGGAGCTCTGCTGATTCTAAAGCAGTAGTCTACAAAGTTACTTGTTTTCTAACGTTTGTTGAGATACTTGAGCAAACCCGTAGACAATTGTTCATTCAGGCATTAGATCCCAATAGTCCAATGATTTCACTAGTTTTTAGAAAGCCAAGACCAATGGAAAGTGTAAATGCTACCTTGCCTGAGGAAGCAATAAAGCTTAAGTGAAAATAACCTTGAATAGCAACCAGATGCTGAGGTTTTGCAAGCTTTCCTTCAGCACTACCAGCCCCAGCCCTTTCTTCTTCTCAGCTGTATGGGGTCCCTTGCAGTCTTTATAAATTTACTAAATTTTAGCAAGGAAATTTTATTACATCAGTTTTTCTTCAAAAAATTTGTTTTTGAAAAATTGGGTGTGGTAGCATACAAAGGCAAATCACTGTTTTTCTTTTAAACATAATGTAATGGCCTTGTAATATGAATTTTTAAAATTGTCCTTGTTTTAATTATATCCAAGGATATAACTTTTTTAAGGAAAGAAGGAAGCAAGCAAGCAAGAAAGCTTACTTGGCTTTCTCCTTGGATTTATCCACAGCTTTATCATTGCTGAGAGAAATGGTTATGTGTTATTTCACAAACTTGTTTTCTTTTGCATGACAGCATATGCTTCTCTTCAGTAATATAAAGATGGTTGCAACTTCAAAATGTTATACAGGCACTAAAAACAAGTAGAAAAAAGGCCCCCCAAACAGTGCATTTTATTCTAATGGCGATTATGTATAACTGGAAAGGAAGAATAGAAAAAACATGCCCTTTCAAGACCACAGTAAAATCTACCTAGCAATTTTGACTCTACCCACATAAATGTTTTAAAGAAAGATTCTGTCTCTTTGAAAAGTAAAAGTAAAAGCACCATTCTCTGAAACCTGTAACCACGCGGCCAACAGAGTTTAGGGGGCTAAAGGTCACTGGTGCCTATCTTTTATGCCTCAGTTCACAATTAATAAAAGATAATCAATATAAAATAAATATAAATATATAAAATAATTTAAAGATATATAACAAATATAAATAAAAAATATAAAGATAATCAATAAACTGGGAGGGGAGGAAAACTTTTTTTTAATCTTGACTTTCACCTTCAGATTAAAACATGGAGACATTTAACCTGTTAAGACTGCAATATACATGCTTACATAGCAAATGTTCACTTCTCTTTAACTGTTTAAAGAGAACTAGTTTCCCTTAAGAATTTTCAAGCAAAATAGTATTAGTGGTCTTTTGTTGGTTTTGGATATGGTATAGGTAGGAAGCAAAAGAAAACAGTGAATACAAGAAACACCCTTCCCATGCCATAATCTTTGCAATAAAACATGTTAACCTTACTTGATTCAGAGTAACTGGGTAGTAGAACAGATGATGGCTATGAGCAAACATGAAATATGTGGGTACTAGAAGGAGTACTGCTATAGTACTGCTATATAGTACTTGCTTTTAATAGCAAGACCTCATCTTTTTCTCTTGGGAAGACCACTCACAGTGGCCTGCAGGAGGATTTCCTGGAAGTCTGTTTCAAGGACTTGAGAACACAAATGGCTATATAATCTGCTTTTTAAAGTATTATTATCCTGAAACTTTGAAACTCACTTCAGTTTTGCCCAATCACTTAGAAGGTCACTCTCCTAGTTCATCCCCTGATGCACCAAAATGAGATATAGTTATTTATCTTGTTCTTGTTTCAAGAAATAGAACTAAGAATCTCCATGTTATCCTCAGAATTCATCATCACGTCCTAGTGTTACTCTCTAAAAGGTCTACAGTACAGATTCTACTGTGGCAAAGTCCTTATTTAAAGATTACTCAAGTGTAAAGTAGAAAGCACTAACATGGAATACCTCACCTTTAGAATAATAATTTTAAAAAATGACTATATTTAACCATGACAGGAAGGTTGTTTTTACCAATTAATTTACCTTGACCCACAGCATCAAAGACTGTGACTTCAAAGCTACAGCCATCATCTTGCATGATTTCATATGTAACCAGATTCAAAAACCAATGTTCTAGACTTAGGAGAAAAAATATTAGAAATATTTTTTCTACAAATCTAAGAAATACAAATCTAAGAAAAAGTCTTGCTTTCTCATGTTAATGAAAGAGAAACAATTAATAAATTAAATAATGTATGTATATGTTTAAGAATAAATTGTGGGTTATTAAATAAGATGTTAGCATAAGTGAAAACAGGACAACTGTGAGCTACATTTTTTAAAAGCAATCAATGTCATTTACAGCAACTCCTTACATCTGACTAATTATCATAATACTGAACAATAACTGTGATATACATTAAATATACATCAAATTAATATACAGCAAAGTTAATGTCAATTTTACTTAGAGATCACAAAAATAAAATAAATAATTAGGTTGGATATTCTACTATCCAAATATTAAATATTTTCAGATTTATAGATATATTTATAATAATAAATAATTAAGATACTGTTTATCAGTATAATAAATTGATCATTAAAAATCATGCTAGGCAATGATCTAGTAAGAAATACCATTGCATTCTTTCACTAAAGGAGAAAGAGACGTATGTGCATGGTCACTTTAACTCAAAGCAAAAGATAGCCTGAAACACAGCTAACAAGCATAGTGAACTACACTATCACAACACTTTAGTGTATAACTCTTAATAACAGATAACTACAATTTAGTATTTTAATGTAGATTTTATAAACTATCTGAAAGATAATAAGTTAAACTATAACTCACTGAATAAATATATTTACAAGTTAGATGCAAATGAGATTTCTCTATGCACAGAATAATTTTTCTTTAGTTTCTAATTAGAAGTTTAGTAGTGGTTTATTTCTAATTACTATCCTGCTGAAGTGACTTCTGACAGCTTAGCAGAGCTTCTCTGTGTCTCTTTAAGCCCAACCAGGAAGTGATTTTACAAACATTTAAGTATATCAGTAGTATTCTCTATTTAAAGACATTTTCAGTTGAAACTTTTACACAGTTTTTAAGTTTGCATGTTCAATTTGCTGGGTTAAAAAAAAAAACAATTCTTAGAATTTGGCCCAAGATTTAATTAAAAATAATCACTTGTTCTTAAGAGACAAAACACATGCAGCAGAAAACAAAGCAGCTTAAAACATACATGGTACATTATAAGCTAACTACAAACTGTATAAAACAGAAGGTCGCTACTTTGAGAAATTTTTTATGAATTAAAATCTATTCCTATCACCTCATTATATCTCAAAAGAAGATGGTCTTGGGTTTTGATACAAGAAACCTAAGGTTATAAAGTAGAACACTCACTTTTAGTTCTACCATGCATGTTTGTCTGGAGTCTGCTGAGCTTTATTTCTCCTTTGCCATATGCATTGTAGGAGGGATGCTTCCTGTGGTTACTATGTCTAGCTTTGCAGACTCAACTCTCAAGCATTTATTTACTTCTGAAAATCTGATCATATTACTGTGTTTTGCTTCCTCAAATCAAAAGGGATAAATATGCATCTAGTTCTTCTATTAAATATACTTACCAAATTTTGAACACTAAAAAATATAACCCTTAGATTTTGTATTTAGACAGTGACCCAAAATTAAGCTAGAATAAAATCCTTATTTAGTCAAAATCTTAACTGTGATAGACTATCCTTTACATTTATTATAGGGCTCAGGGGTGGCTAAGAAGGTAAAAGTGGTAGGTAGCTACACAAGCCTACCATCTAGTCCATCCCTGACATCAAGTAAAGATGTGGATGCAGTGGCATGCTCCTGTAAACCCAGCACTCTACTATAAGATGGGAGCTGGAGACAGAAGCCAGTAGGGATCTGGATGCAGTGGCATGCTCCTGTAAACCCAGCATTCTACAGTAAGATGGGAGCTGGAGACAGAAGCCAGTAGGGATCTGGATGCAGTGGCATGCTCCTGTAAACCCAGCACTCTACTCTAAGATGGGAGCTGGAGACAGAAACAGAAGCTCAAGGGGCTGCCAGCCTCCAGTACACAGAGCAGCAGCAGAAATAACAGATCTATCTGCCTCAATATATAGAAAAACAAAGACTAACTCTAACTCCTAAAAGTTGTTCTCTAGCCTCTACATGTACACTGTGGTACACACACACACACACACACACACAGAGAGAGAGAGAGTTTTACATCTTTAAAATTTATTATGAAATTCTTCCTTATCAAGTATATTCATGATTGAGGCCTAGTAACAGAATTTTAAACCAATGTTGGATTGAAACCATCTAAGGAAAAGCTGTGTTAATTACCCAAGAGATTCAGTTTTTCTTCTTAATAGAAACAAGACTATACCTTACTAAATTCAAGATAAAGGAAGCAATTTTCTTCCCTGAGAAAAAGAATAAAACCATACAACACTCCAAGGTTTTATAGAGAAAAGATTTAACAATATATCACCATACCCAGCTTTAGAAGGGTTACAGTGCTCCCCGTGAAAAATCCTAAACAAGGATGGCCTTGGTAAAACTCTGTAACAGTAAATGCTCAAGAGAACTAAAGTCATTTTTAAAATAATCAAATTAAATTTAAAATGTGAAAGAAAAAAGTTAAAAAGACAGTTCTTTTTTGGCTTTTTGTTTTTGGTGGTTGTTTTTTGTTTTTCTTTGTTTGTTTGTCTGTTTCAAGACAGGGTTTCAATGTATAGCTTTGCCTGTCCTGAAACTCGCTCTCTAGACCAGACTGGCTTTGAACTCATACAGATCTGCCTGCCTCTGACTCCCAAGTGCTGAGATTAAAGGCGTGCGCCACCACCACGGAGCAGTTCATCATATTTTTAAAAGGTTTATTTTTATGTGTACAGTGTTTTGCTTACATATATACACACATGTGCACCACCCCTAGAAGTGCCCTATGGGTGTGCTGGGATACGAACTGTGGTCCTCTGGAAGAGCAACAAGTGCTATAGCCCTTTGACATGTATTTTCAATATATTCCTAGGTAAAGTGCATGCTACAACTTTCTGGCATTTTGCCTGACTTTCCTTTCTGTCACAACCCTGCTTAATTATACATGGAAGATATAAGTAGACTAGGAAGCAGGCAATCTCAGTCCCAGATGTAACATTTACTACATGACTTTGGATAACCATAAACCTTTTCTGGATCTCTCTTTTTTTTAATCCAGTAAAACTTAAAGCATAAAAAATGTCAGTATTTATGATTATCATTTAGAAATGTCTGACTTGTAATTCAGTCAAGTCTATGGCCAAGACTTAATATTTCTAGAACTTAATGATTAGACCCTCCTTTGTCTTTTTCTGTATCTCTATGAAAAACCTGACTGTGTCTCAAGTGGGAGGACTCCTTTTTCTGAATATATCTACAGATATATATATATATATATATATATATATATATATATATACATATATATATATATGTGTGTGTGTGTGTGTGTGCATATATGTATATAAAATGTAAACAAAAAACAAGTTTTTCTCTTTAAGACAATTTCCTTCTTTAGAAAATTTTATTATTGCCTTATGTTAGACCCTGATGCCTCTTACTAGCCAATGTTAACCTTTAGGATAGTGTAAATGTTTTTAACTGTCTCATTTTGAGGGAATAATCTTTTTCATGAAGTGTAAGTTAAAAACATGTTAGAGTATAACATTTCTTGGCAGAAATTTAAAGTGGTTAACTCCATCAGAATTTATAAAATTATGTGAGTTTTTAAACTAGGAAATTTAATTGAACTTGGTTTCCAAGTTTATGTATGAAACCAGCAGAATGAATATCAAAACAAACTAACTAACATTTAAAAACTGGTCAAGAGTACTTAAACATGATTTTATGTGAAAATGAGTATCTAAAAAAAAAAAAAAATGTCTGAACACGTGGGCAAAGATGGTTCAGCAGCTAAAGCACTTGGCACACAAGCCCAACCACGTCAGTCCAATCCCTGGAACCCAAGGTAACGGTGGAATGAGGAACCAACTCCACAGAGGTTGTCCTCTCACAGCCATCTACATGCTTACACAGGCATGCAACACACGCAAGCATGTGCACATACATACATACCATACATACGCAGATTTTAAGAGGGTTTTTTTTCAGTGAAATTCTTCAATAATGCTGTCAAATAGACTTGATAACAAAATTTTACTTTTTGTTGTTGTTGTTTTGTACTGGAGAGATTAAACCAAGGGACTCAATCATGCTAGGCAAGTATTGTACCACTTAATTACACACCTAATCAGTTTAAAGAGAAAATTCATTCTGATTTTTTTTTTGTGTGTGTGTGTGTGTGTGTGTGTGCGCGCGCGCGTGCGCACACATGTGAAAGTGTGTGTCCCGATGATATTGTACATTCTGGGTTTTTTGTTTTGTTTTGTTTTTTGCTAAGCAACCATCTACAATACTCTCAGAAAACAGTTTTCAACTTCTTCTTCTGTTTCCCAAACTGTTTACCACATTCTTAAACTGATGAATTACACAATATACAAGAAAACAAGAAAAGCTAAACACTATTCCCTAATGTCTTAGCAAAAATATAGCATTTACCTCATAAACCTAGGGTATTTTTTGAAAAACATTTTATAATAACACACTCTTTAAACTTCGGTATCCCTGTTTAAAGAAGAAAACAAAAGGCACTGAGGTGCATCTCGGAGAGTTCACTGCCCCCCAGTTCACTGCCCCCCACCGCATCCATCCAGACAGAGTACACACAGCACTAGGAATGAGAAATCGAGACTAGTTCCTGAGAGGAGGGAAACCATTGATGACTCAGATAGGATACTCAACCCTACAGTAAGTACCCTAAGCAATAGCTAGGCCACCATTGGACTTTAATTAGACTTAGTCACACAACTTCTGAGGGGATCAGTCTTAAATAAAAAACACCAACACGAAACAAGGAAATCTCTGAAGAACATTTATTTTGCTAACTGATAGGCTTTTTGAGTTTTCAATAAAACACAGAAGATAATTTGGATCATGAATATTCTGACACATGAAATATTTTAGTTTTTCAACTTCATTTCTTATTGTCATACTTAAAGGGTACTGAATTTTCTGTATTTCAGTCTCTTTATGACAAACAATGGAGAGAACTATTTCAAAGAAATAGATCAAATTGAATTCATTTTATCCTATGAAATAAAATATTGTTAGACTTCCTAAAACACATTACTTATTATCCTTTTATAACATACATATAACATGCATGTCAGTTATATATAAAACTATATATCTTTTATATAGTTATATATAAACACATATATACATAACTATATGTACTTTATATAACTCTATAAATATAATTATACGTACTTTATATAACTATATATATAATACTAATGTACATAATTATGTCTCTCTGCATATATCAGGCATTTTTTAAAACATGTGAGAGTACATACATACACTAAACTGAGAGAGCACATTTATTGTCAATTTTATTAATCAGACTGAGTAAAAATATATCACATCCAAAAATTTAGCTCTAGAGTTCATGCTCTTAACCATTTTTGTAGTCATATTTAATATATAGAAATGAAGATTAAATATATTTTTATTTTTGTTATATTAATGGTAAAAGATTACCAAAAGTCAGACTGTAAACATCTGATTAGACTGTATGCATTAGCTAGCTACAACTATTTGATTTTCTCTATCATGTGTGCTCTACAATTTTTATAAAATATTTTAATTGTTATAAATAGTATAGGTTAGAATAAAAATTAATTAGAACAGATCTTCAGATACAAGACATTGTATAATTTCATAAAGAATATATTATGGGAGAGAAGCAAAAGGAAACATTAATGAATATCCACAGGATGCTAAGAGTTTATATGTTCTACATTTAAATCTCAAAATGATGCTAAGAAAAGCATTACTAAATAATTTCCTTATAAAAAACACAGCACAAAACCTCAGTAGTTCGCCAAAGACTATGTACTCCAGTCTGCGGTACATAGAGCTAGCTCTCAGGTCAAGGGGTATCTCTCAAAGCTCTAGCGCTTGCTGCTTAGTAATAAAAAAATATATAATGGGCTATTGTTGATATTAGTGAACACTGTGGCTAGAAGAGTGTGCAAGCACAGTGGTAAATTTAGCATTTAGCTTTACAGAAAAGCCTCTGACCTTTTCCCCCCAGTGCTATAAAGATGCAGCAAAAGAATGGTTTTTATCTTACTTTTTCTTTACAGAAAATTTGCCTATGTATTTATAAACAAAAACAAATACGAGGAAATACTTCCTACTTGTTTCTTACAATGCTTTTTTTCTACTTTTTACAAGAATAAAATATAATACCTTAAGTCAGTAAGAACCAAGCCACAATCTGTAGAACCACAGAAGTTGTGTATAAAGTAAGGGCCTGGGGAGTAGGAAGGCAGATCTTGATAGGAAAGGGCAATAGAACTGATAGCTAAGAATGGGGGTGGGGCTGGAATGGGAGAATCAAGTGAGGTGGAAGAGAGGGATGCAGGAGGGACTATGGGGAGAGACAGGTAAGTCAAGGGTCATTTTAGGGTTAGTAGGGAAACCTAATACAGTAGAAGTTTCCTCAAGCATATAATACATGAAAGTGATCTAAATAAAATCACCAAATAATGGGGAAAGAAAGTCCCAACTGGACATCTCTTGTTACCAAATGAAGCTGCCATTACTAGGATTGGTTACATATAATTGAATTGCTGGCCAAATGGGGTCCCAAGGGAACCACCAAACAACCCAGGTTGTTGCCAAAACTACAGGTTGCTCTCCACAAACTGACAGCAAGGCCCCAAACTGAAGACAACACCTATACAAGTCATTGATCATTAAGGAGTTGAGCTGGTACCTACATAAAGCATTCATTCTTACCTTGTAGCATCTGTGGTACAGAAAGGTATTCTGCATGCTATCAAAAGAGAAATGTAAACACTAACTGAGCCACAAATGCCTGGATCAACAATGGTATCCTATCTGCAAGATATGTAAGTACAATGGTAGTCCAAATCCTACGGAAGTAACCAACCAATATCTGATTTGACTTAAGGTCCACTTGACTAGATAGAACCTATACCCAACACTGCTTTGGTGACCAAGAACCAGAGACTAGATAGACCAGGGACCTACTGTAAAACCAAATATTGCTGTTCAAAAAAAAAGTAACAATGAAATCACTCCTAATGACATTCTTTATGCTACACTCATAGATCAGTGCCTTGCTCAGCCATCATCAAAGAAGATTGCTACTGCAGTAGTTGGGAGCAAATACAGAGACCCACAGACAGACATTTTGCAGTAAGAGAGACTTTGGAACATTCAGCCCTATATGGGATATCTCCATCAAATGGCTCTATGCTGGGCCCAGAAAACTCTTTGGGGGAGGAGGCAGAAAGAGTGTAAGTGCCAGAGAGGACAGAAGATTACAAGAAAACAAGGCCCTCTTAATCAGCATGATCAAAGCACATATGAACTCTTAAGAGACGGAAGCAGCATGCACAGGACCTACACGGATCTGCACTATGTCCTTTGCGTACATATTATGGATTCCAGTTTAATGTTTTTATGGGATTCCTGAGTGTGCAAATGAATGAGTCTGTTTCTTGTGCCTTCTCTTAGTCTCTTTTCCTTCTATTTGTTTTGTCCAATTCTGATGTATCAGTTTTTGCTTCATCTTAATTTTATTATCCTTTAGAAGACTTTTTCTTTTCTAATGAGAAACAGAAAGGGATCTAGATGGGAGGGGAGTTGGAGATGAACTGGGAGGAGAGAGCAGAAACCACAATCAGGATATAGTATGTAAGAAAAAAAAACTATTTTCAATTTAAAAAAAAGAGAAAAATATCAATGAAAAATTTAAATATAATTATAATACCTATAAAATTCTTAGCACAGGACATGACATACAGCGAAGTACTCAGTAGATTATTGGCAATTACATTAGAAATTTGAAATTAGTACTGAGAGCTCTTAAAATATACTATAAACCCTATCTACCATTCTTTAATTATAACCATGGATTGTTAACCTTATTTGATAAAAGAATCCTTGGAGCAGGGTTATTACTCATTTATCACAGAACTAGTGTTTTTAGGAATATGCTTTGCTAGAGGATAATCAGGATGTATAAAGCAGAAGGAACATAGCAATTCCTCAATAATGCCCAAACCAATCTTTATTCCCATTTAGAAGGTACATCCAGCCCTTCAGAGTTAATAAGCTCAGTAAGCATTCTTTTCAAATATTCTAATAAGCTTTTCAGATAGTGGTGGCCTAGGAACTAACTACTCCTCTAGGTACTGCAAAAAGCAAAATATGTATCAATGCTATGGATACTCTCAGAATGCTGTATTCATAAATAAATAAATAACTCTAAACTGTTATCCTATCCTATTGTTAATTTTAGAGATTAAAACAAGCTTTGAAAACCATAGTCTTGGCTGCCAAGATGGTTTGGGGGTAAAGGTACTTGTCATCAGCCTAAAGACATACTGAATCCTTGACCCACATGGTAGGAAGAACCCACTGGCACTGTTGTAGGATGTCTTCTGTCTTCTACTTGTACACCCGTGCACATACATAAACACATAAATACAAACATAATAAACAAATAAATTAATTTTATAAGAAAGGAAAAAGGGGAAGGGAGGGAAAGGCAAGAGAGGGTGGACGGAGATGATCTGCCATATCTGAGAATGCCAGAATATAAAAATCAAACTTACTTGTTCATCTTTAAAATTAATGTATTGAAAGAATTTATCAACCATCAAGTAATGTAGTACCCCAATCTATTCAATGAGTGCTTAACTCTTACACATCTTCTTCTTTTGCTGTTAACAACTGACTTAATTCATTAATTTTATCATGGTCTTTTATTCTGTTTCTCGAGCTTCTAGTTATCAGACTGCTCACTATTTAATAAAAATAGAAGGCAGTGTCCAAAGCTCAAATGGAATGAACACAAGCCAGTGATTGTTATATTAAAAAGATAAAAATAACATTTCACCAATTTTACCTTTAAAAATACTAATGCAAGTAAGATACACCAATATATTCAAAGCTAACATCACGGCATGAGATAGGAAGTACAACCTAATAACTTACTACGATTTCTGACTGTATGTGTTAATATGAACATAACAAAAATGCTAATATTTGTATTACCATTATTATGTAACCCTATTTTTTTTACCAGTACATCAAATAATTTGCAAAATGTTTATATTCTAGTAAGTGATAAACATGCCTAGGTTTGTAATGTTTTTGCCTTCTCTCTACTTTGATTTGCTCCAGATGATACTGTCCTATAGCTAGTAGCAGCTGAATGTCTTGATAAGTTGCCCTGCACAACTACGTCCCTTGCCTTCATTTGTTATCATCTATCTTCTATCAGCCCAGTCCCTGAAATGGGCATTTACTTCATAACACAGACTGGGCAAGCAGAACTAGGTCCTTCTCTTCGGAATTCAGACATATAATTTAAATTCCTTTTCTAAGTTCTGCTTAGTTATCTCTTGAAAAGTACATTACATTCATAGTTTCCAATGAATTTGTGTTAAAAGAGTCTTAGGAGATCTGAAGCTAAGATCATGTCTGAATGGGAAAGTACATTATTAGTTTTGCAGTGAAATACAGTGTTCTTTAGTAACAACAATCCTACAACTAATTGTGAGCTTTTGTTTTTTTTTTTCACTGAGAATAAAGAATATCTGTCTACTTTTCAATATTAAACCTAGGGATCAAGGAAAGTGTTGCTTATAATGTCTTGGCAGTTTAGTTCGTACCTAAGCCTCTAGCAGACCTTAGGCTTTTCTTTTTCTGAAATGCTTCTCCATCATGATTAAGGTAACTCTTTTTCAGAGAAATTACAACTAAATACTGCCTCATAATAGATGTCTCCTGTTTCCACTGAAATCTCTAATAGTAAACTTCATGTAACTTTCCATGACAAAAAATTCTAATACTGCATTTATTGGTGCAATTATTTGATTAATAGCCTTTTCCACCTCCAGGGCTTAGTTCTGGAAGAGAGAGAACCATGCTAATTTTTGCCCACATATCCCAGTGAGCACATAATAGCTATCAACATACATTTGTTTAGGTAATGGCAAGCAAGCTATTGGTAAAAAGGAGACAACAAACATCTAATTACTGAGAACCAGAATTTTTAAATATAAACTACATCTCTTTCACCTGGAAACAAAATATGGAATTGCATTTGTTGAAATAAATTTGCCTATTTTCAAAAGGAAGAAATAAATTCCTGGTGGCAAGGGCAGAATACCATGGTTTATAACTGTAGAACTACTTCAAGATAAATCAGATCAACTAAAATCAGTGAATTAAATACAGAAAACATAAGCTACACTTTTCTACTTTTAGCATCTATATGTAATATGTATAGTTTTAATAGTCTGTTCATAACTGCTCTCAAGGATCAACCTGGGTATGAATTTTAATAAACTAAACAAAACAGAAAAACATGCTGTAATCTCGGTAATGTTTTACTACCTCAACTACAGTGATTAATTCCCAACTCATATCCGGACATGCTAGCTTCAGAAATCAATGGACATTCTAGTCCTAATTTCACAGAGTTATTCATTTCCTTAATTTGGGTCCAAATTATTTTCTCCCATTTTTATGCTTATTCCCATTCTGATTTATGTCCTGAGAAATAAAAAAGTAAAACCAGAAATTTATAGATATAATATTTATAATCAAATCTTTACTTCACTAGGTTGGTTTTAACTTTAATCTTTGTTGTTAATGTATTAAAAACCAATCTGCAGGGGTGGATGTGGCAATGCATGCCTTTAATCCCAGAATCGTGAGGTTGAGGTAGGCAGGCAGGCAGAGGTCTGAGTTCCATGACAGTCTGATATACATAGAAAAACCCTATCTACAAAAACAAACAAACAAAACAACAAAATAATAATTAATAAATAAGTTTGCCAATGTCCTCATCTCATTAGCTTTGTCCTTGCCTGAAATCACTTCCTTCTGTAACAATTCAATATTTCTCCTCTATATAAATCCCCATTAACTTATCCTTCCCAAAAAGTACATGGTGATTAGCTTTACAGAATCCTGATACCTTCTTTACTAAGCATATTTACATACACAGTTTGATATAATTTTACAAAAGTTCTGAGACTGATATTTCAAGGACATACTTCAGTCACTTTCAAACAAAAATGCTTATTCTTCAAAACCTTCTGCTCTTTTTTATTTTTTATTTTTGACCTCTATTCAAAACAGTAGCTGAATAATGAAAACTTTGAAGAAATGCCAGGTGACGATATGTTATCTGTATTTCAGGGAACAAACAGTAATTTGTATCACTGATGAACATGTTTTACAATTGATCTATGCATTTTTTCTCTCTCAGACTAAAACTTCATAAATGACATCCTTCACTATCACTCAGGGTAGACTAGCAGGGTATTCAATAAGAAGTAAAATATTTCAAAGTACAGTTACACTCTATACATAGTTCCTTACTGAAAGGACAAGACTTCACTGTCTTACATAAGAAGACTAGATCAGTTTGACTGATTGTGTATCAATCTATGATGTTTTTAACAATACTAAATTTCCTCAGGGTATTCAATCTATTCATGTAACTATTTGGTTAGGCCTGCAATTTTTCTGGGTCATTTTTTTCTTGTTAATTTAATATACAAATATACCTTTTCTTTATAAATTTGCTAATATAAATAAAGACTTATTGAAATCAAATCTAAGTAATAATAAAACATACACAGAATTCTTTAACCTATCAGAATTCCAGACATATAATTTCTATACACAAAAGATGTAAGTTGGTACATATATCCTAGATATGTTTATAGATAGATAGACAGATAGATGGATGACAGAGAGTTTATACTTTCATGATTTATACAGTAGAAAAGAAGTACTATATTATCAGTACAAACATACATTCTTAAACATAACAAAATATCCTACATATCTTTTTACAAAAATGAGAGCATACCGTCCATATTATTTGACTTACATTTCTATCTAGTTTATCTTGAACTCTATCCATGTATTTAACCTACAAATTTATAAATTTGGTATATTTCTTCATTCTTATCTTCAGATATCACACTGTATTTCTTACGTTTTTATTTTAAATTGTTCCATAACAAAGACATTGTTTCTTAATTTAAAAAGTGAGCCACATACATCTTTTGATCATACTACTTAAAGATTTTACTAGCAATTTATTCTATATGAATTTTCATCTTTCCTAAATGATACATTTATATCTGCATGTATTTAGCATTCAATAAAAACATCTCTACAATATATACAGTAAGTCAATGTATAAAAGAAGTAAAACAGCTTTAGGAAAAAGCAATGAATTTAGCAAAAATGCCTATTCAATTAAAAAATAACTAAGTACACACACAAGCCAAGTAAATTTCTGACTAGGCTATACAAAAATAGATAAGTAGCTGAAGAAATATTAAATTCATTGTACCTTTATAAAAAAGAAGAACTACACAATTTAACAACCTACTTAAAACACAGAAGCACAAAGAGCAAGAGTAACAGGACAGAAAAGCATGAAGGATTGAATTAAAATCTGTTATTTGCACATAGAATTCTTTCATATACATAAAAACATGAGAAAAATATGACTCCTAGGTTTATGTTGAAAAAGGCGGCATTTTATTGTTCTTCCAACTAGAATCAGGATCTAAATCAATAGCAAATAAAAAATTTTAAAAAAGAAAGAAATTGAACTGGACCATTTAAGTAAGCAAATAAAAAAAAATTAGGTTTTGCTGTTATCAAAAGCAATTATTAAGGGGAATATAAAATACTATGTATTATCTCCAGAGGAAAGTAAGTTTGATTTTATAAATCTATAAAAAGAATTAAATACTAACGCTTCATATATATATATATATATATATATATATATATATATATATATATAAGCAAAAAAACATTCTTACGAGTTGCCAAATTTAGCAAAGCCTATGGTAACACAAAATCACCACACACATTAACATCAATCCTTCTAGCTGGTATGGCCTTGCTGATACATAGTGAACTAAACACTGTAGCTTTAATTGAAATTTGAATGTTATAAACAGTTAGATGTCTGGCTCTGGCCAGCATTGTAATGCCATCAGCAGAACAGAGATGGGAAGCATAAACAAACCTTTTAACTAGATTAGTCTCTGAAATGGCCAAGAAATCCTTTAGCACAAACTCCATTGTGATCAATGTGGAAGGAGGAAAATGGTCTTGGAATAATGCTTAAAAAAATTGTCTGTACTGTAACATGCATTCTAAATATTTTGATATTTAATATTTATTAATGACAAACTTTATAATTTCCCAAATAAAAATCCTTTCCTTCTTTATATGGCAGTTTCACTTTAGATTAGTATATCCCAAATAAAGAAGTGACTTAAAACACCAGTACTTGCTTTCCTTGGCTGTGCAGTACTTCTTTCGATTATTAGGGTAAGGAGTACAGGCTCAACTATGGTTTTTGAATCCTAATATTAAGAATGTACGGATTAAGTATATTAATGGTGAACATTTCTGTACTCATGGTGAATGAAAAACAATAACTATAGCAATGAGGATATATGCAAACAAAATTTAAGACTGGGTCTTAGGAAACATTTTCATATTTACTTCTAGGTTTTGAAATACAGACATTCAGTTACGAAGTGGGGTAGGAAATCAGCACAAGAATCTAAGTTTTACCAGTAATACCAAACCAAAAAATTTCAAGGTTGATAAATCTTTTTGCTTAACAAAGAATTTAGCAAAGAACCAATGTACAAATTTTTCATCATTGCAAGGTTGATGGTTGACTATATAACTCATTTTATTACTTTAATGCAATATATTCTAATAATTTGTTCAATTCTATGGAATTTAACGAACAGTTCTTTAAGAAAAGGTTTTACAGGAAACTATGTTAGATCAAAATTTTGTCATATCCAACTCTGAAGGAAGTATAAGCTTTGCAGCTGCTTCAACGTCATTAGCAATTTTTATTTCCACTGTGTCTACCTATATTAGAAAATAAATATTAGTGTGTTAATCTATAAATATCTCAGCCCTTTTTCTCTTTGAAGACATACTGAGTTGTTCCGAGAATAATTTACTGTATAATATAGTTATACCTCAAATAGAAATGCCAAAGAGCTAGAATTCTTCCTTATAACTTATTTTTAGGTTATTTTAAAAAATATTGCCGGGCGATGGTGGCGCACGCCTTTAATCCCAGCACTCGGGAGGCAGAGCCAGGCGGATCTCTGTGAGTTCGAGGCCAACCTGGGCTACCAAGTGAGTTTCAGGAAAGGCGCAAAGCTACACAGAGAAACCCTGTCTCGAAAAAAACCAAAAAAAAAAAAAAAAAAAAAAAAAAAAATATTAGGGACCACAAACTTATTCTTTTCCATTGATTAAAAATTGATCTTATATGTCAGAAACCATTTGTAATTATCTATAACAGAAATACAGATTTCCTTAGCATTTAAAAATATTTTCAAACACTGGCATACTGCTCATAGAATGACAGTCAACATGACTATATAGTACAAATATATATTTACTAAGATGGAACATAAATATTAATTGATTAACAAAATAGGAAATTTTGATTTAATTACTCTTTTTCCTTAAAGAAGGCAAAAGAAGCAAAAAGAAAAAAGAAAAACAACCCTGGCTTATTGCATTAAAAAGCATTTTAATTTGGTAGCTGTTTTTAAATACCCTGTTGTTCCGTGGCATTCCACTAACAAAACTTTTATATAAAAATTGTTAGAAAAAATATCTTGTCACATACTGTTGTAACCTCCAACTTCATTTAGCAAAACCCTAAATATAATTCCACGCATGTTAAAGGAAGGTCAAGTAAAGAATTCTGTGTGTTATTTTGTTATGTAAAGGGAAGACTGACCTTACTTATACTTTTAGTTACACACTGGACTATATCCTGTAAGAGACTGGATTTTTGTTTTGGTTTTTCCATCCATTCGTACACTGAAAAATTTTCCATCACCCTACCTATAAAGCTATCAGAACCATCCTTTTACTACTCTTTCCCGAGTACAGATCAATAAAACTATTATGCTTGTATTTTGAACTAAGAAGTACCCTATGTCTAATGCAATACAGTGCTTGGTGCTATCTAATGATAAAAAGTTGGTAAATGGTTTCATCATATGGCACATGACCCAATAACGCAAATGCAAAGACTGGGTAAAACTGACATATTCATTAAGGTGCTACACACTTACAATAAACAATGAGTATTAGTAAAATAGCAACAAACAAGTGTCAAAGAGTGCAGGATTTACCATGTACAGTCAGTTTACTTCTCATGGTATTAAACTAGCCAGCAGAGGCATCCACTCCTTTTCTTCAACTGTGAATCAACATTATTCTAAAATATACATGGTAAAAACTGAGAAGTGAATGTAGCTTTTTCTCTCCAAAGTACTTTTCAATTATGTATTAACGCTACTAAAGAAAGTGATATAGGATTCTTTGCTTTTTAAAGAACTCATCTATTGAGAAAGTTCTTACTCATTAAAACTATAGAAGCAGTATCATATAAGCAGTATTAAACATCGCAAATGTTTTAGAAATAAAATGAGGAACTTTTTTCATGAGGATCTTGAAGAAATGCCTAGTATATACTAAAAAATTTAAAACTCATAAAAAGTAGGTAGTAATTTACTGGATTTCAATTATATTGTAAGAGTTGCTTAAAATGTGGTACAAAATATTTAAGCACTCAACATGAAAATGCATACCTTTCAATAAACCATGAAAGAATACTTGCTGTCTGAGGGTTATCAGAAAATATATATATATATATTGAGAGCAAAACATTAAATTTGGAGAGAATTGCCTTTTTTAATTTGAAAAACTTAATAAACATTTTTAATAACCTTCAAATTAGAGAATTATATTTAGAATAAAAACCCAGCAACAGTAGTCACATAAATGACTATTATAGTCTAAAGCTAGTGAATTGTGTATGAATCGAAAATACCTAAAGTACAGTATTAAGTAGAAATTTTGCTATACTAGTCTTTTTAAATACAATACAGTAATAATTTCCTAGGACATCCATTTTCCCACCTAACAATATTAATATTGTTAATATAAAATTTATTTCAGTAAAAAAATAAAGATTTGACCAATATATCTATGGAATACAATTAAGAACTATCTTACATGAAATTGCAGGGCCCATCCTCATTTTCAGAAGTCTAATATAGTGTCTGGCAGAAGAAGATACTCTACAGATGTTTAGTTCATTTCTAAGTACAATCTATTTTTCACATACAATCAAAATGCAGCAAAGTTTACAAAGATACGTAAGTGGATATAGGCTTTCTGGCTGACTTCATGGGGTCCCACTGATGACTAGGTGTAAATCTTCATATCCATAGAAAACTTGAAAGCTGATAATTGTCTGGGTAAGGACCAAAAAACAAAGTCAGGGAAACATGTCACCTAAGTAATGATTGCTTTATAGAGCTGGTAAAAAGCGGCCTAATCATCGCAACATCCTACAGTATCATTCACTCACTAAAATGAAACACGTGAATCTTGGACAAATATATGTTAAATCAAGTTTATAAGTAACTGCTTATTCAAAATAAGCCACTTTTGTCAAATTCTATCCTAATGAGGATGAGAGGGAAATATGTTTTTAATTCTTATTATGAGTACTACATTTTTAACAGTATTTAATTTAGCTGTTAATTAGAAAATATGAGAGCCATAACAACCATCAAGAAAAAAATTCTAAATTTAAAAAAAAAAAAGCAAAAAAACTTTCATGGTAATGAGAATTATACCAGGAAAGAAGGGGGAAAGGAGAAAAAAATTAATCTCACACTTGAGTGAAAAAAATCAAATATATCTATTTTTTGAAACTAACATGGATTATGTCAACCAGCTGGCCCCACTATGTACCATGTTTGCTATGAATGAGGTGCATCCAAGTTCAGATCAGATGAAAAGTTCTGCCCTTAAGTAGTTCATTAAGTCAAACTCACAAGTAAACATTTACAAATGTATTTGTTTTTGTAAATAAGGATTCTCAATACAAGAGTAAGGGATATATTTACTGAACTGATTAACCGGAGGCTGAGGGGGAGGGGCTAGTATTAGAGAAAGTCAAAATTATTCAGCAAAAGTAAAGACTCACAACCAGTGAAAGTAGTATCTCTTAAAAGGGGCAATAACAAATTATTGCTTTATAAATGGGCAAATCATAGCTCTAAAGCAATATATCTTAACATTTATAGAAAAGGATTAGTCTAGATAGTCATGGTAGCTGCTTGCCTTTAATCCCAGAACTGAAGAGGCAGAGGCAGGTGGATCTCTGTGAAATAAGTCAATCTGGTCTAGAAATGGATTTCCTGATCATAGACTCTGTCTCGAAAAAAAAAGCCTCTGTGTAAAACTTTGAACTGCTATGCATGGAATTAGGCATGAAAGTTTCATCTCTGACAAAAACAAAAATCTTGGAATCTTGAGTAATTCTTCAGGCTTTCTAAATATCACAGCATGGAAAATGAAGAGTTATATAATGTGGCCTCCAAGGTATTATCTACTTGAACAATTATCCTCCTAAAATATCAACAGTATTTAACACTTAGAATATAAGCATGCTAAAAATATAATAAAAGGTTTTCAAGTCATAAGTTTTATCTCCTTTACAGAAAATACAGTTTTCTAACCATAGTAGGGACTAAGTAGGAAATAGAAGAATAAGAATGCTTTCAAAGGAAAATATAAACAGCTGGGTATGGTAGCACATGGCTGTATTCCCACCATTCAAAAGGTTGAGGGCAGGATGATCATGCGTTCAAGACCAGACTCAGCTATATACCAAGACCCTGTCTCAAAAAAGAGGAATCACAAACTAAACATTAAATTCAAGACTGTAAATTTTTACTTAGTTGTCTACTAGATAACTACTACCCCAATTGTCTACACAAATTGCATACTTAACATTGGCTCCTATCATAAGTTCTACTTTCTATTCACTATATTATGCTTGCTAAGTTTTTAAAAAGACAGAAGTATTAGTAGTATTTATGATGGGAGACAAACTTGAAATTAGCACAGATTTCTACTTAAGTGCAGCAATCACATCTCAGAGGAAAGCTAAAAAAAAAAAAAGAGTTCAAATTTATAACAGAAATGAAAGAAATAGGACTATGCTGTTTACAGCTACACAGTTCCCCGCCCATGTGTAAATGGCTACTTTTACACAGAGTTGGCAATTAAAATTTACTGAACAAGTTTCTACATATGCAATGCTTTTCGGTCACTAAAATATGAGTATATCGTGTTTTGTCTTTACCATCAACAAAACAAAATAAAACAAACAAAAGGAATCATCACATTGCAAGACTATGTCAAAGATTGTATGTCAAGTATCTTTATAGATTTCTATTTCTTCAATCCTTCTTGCTGATCTCCTATTGTTGACATAAATTATGGAATCAGAGAAACCAATGCAATTTTTAAAAAGAGAGAGGAATACACAGAGAGAATATGAATGTGTGCATCCATCTTCAAAAAAAGGATAAAGAAATGTATAAATGAAACAAAATACCACTTCCTAATGTAAGCTGTAAGTATGAGGCCTACAACAGAAATATATTTTTAGTATTTGTGAAATAAAATACAGCACTATATTTTGAAATATAAATAAATGTAATATATAAACATAAATAAAATACAGCACTATAAAATGAAGCCACTAAGAACACACCACATAAGAATACAGAATAGTTTTTTTTATCAAAACTGTTATTCCATAAACCTAAATCTAGATTTACCTTTCATTTTGTACCTAGCTATAACATACTAGCTACAACTTCATGATTTCTTTAACTCATGAAAGTGAATTTTAGTAATTTATTTCCTTTCACATGTTATGAACAATTTGTTTCACTACCTCTAGATGAAAAACTCGTCTCAATTTACAACAGTAAATAAATAATTCAATTAAAACTGAAAGTGGTACCAATCCAGCAAAATATTGATGGGGAGGTTCGCCCTTCTATGCAGCAAGAACAACATAAAGTTTTCAATGGGGATTACTTGTTCAGACAAGTTACCAAGATTAGAGTGAAAAAAAAAAACCAGTTAGTTATGAAATAGCTAATATTTTCATGTTATGGAAAATAATTACCTGAAACTATGTGGGAAAAGATTATACCAATGGCATTTAAACTTTAAGCATTTTAAGCTTTGAACTTCACATAGTCAATATGAAACAAATATTTTACAAAAAAATGCAAGTGTAAAACCCAACCAAAGGCCTTATGAACTAAAATTTGAAATCTGCCAGGCAATTCAGACAAAATAAAAAATGGAGAAACTAAAAACACCTAACATAAAAACCAGCCAAGTCTTCCTACCCTAAAGTCAATATCCAAGCCACAGCCAGAAGCCAAAAGACAGAAACACTCAGGTCTACAACTGGATAAGCAGTTCCAACACAATTCAGATCCCGACATTTTCCCACTCAGAATCAAATGCAGGCAGCTTTTCCTGGGGAAGGAGGAAAAGCTCTCTACACGCAATTCTGTAAGTGACATCTAGAAAGTATGCCTCTTTCTGTCTCTCTCCCTGGCGCCTCGTTGGAGGAAGGAGGGGGTTGTTTTGTAGTCTCCCCCCACTGAAGCAAGGCACAATCAGATGTTAGCTGGAGAAACCACTTTTGACAACAGCAAACGAAAATAAAAGTGTCCTTCCTTCCCTGTCAGGGTGGACACCCCACCTCACACACCCCTCCTCACTCCAGCCCCTCCTTCACCCCCCCAGCACCACCCCCTCCTCACCCCGGAGCTCCACTGCGTATGAGGTCTGGTGCTACTGCTGCTCGGAGTGAAAGTCAGAGCCAGAGGAAGGCAATGGAGCCCCCCCAGACACACTTACCTTTCCTGCCCCCCACTTTTGAGTGCCTTTCCTGGAGCTGTGGAGGATGACACAAAGGGTAATAAAGGGGGGGAGTGGAGGAGGAGGAGGCAAAGGAGGAGGAGGAGAGCTGGGGAAGTGGCTGGTGTAGGGAGATGTCTCCAGCCAGGGCCAAGCAGCAGCGGCAACAGCAGCAGTAGCAGCAGCAGCAGCAGCAGCAACAGCAGCAGCAGCAACAGCAGCAGCAACAGCAGCAGCAGCAGCAGCAGCAAAGGGTCTGTGTTGCTAAGAGGCTTTTGGTCTCTTTCTCTCCTCCTCTCACGGCCACAGAGCAGGAGGGTGGAAGGGGCTCGGGAAGCAGGCGAGTAGAGGGCTGAGGGGGTAGGAGTCGTAGATGGGGGGGTTTTCTAAGAAGAAGAAACTCCTCTCCTCTCTCAGGCTCAATCCCCCACTCAGGGCTCGGAGCTGGAGGGTGGGGGAGGAACTCAGCCGCTTTCCCCCCACCCCCCTCAATTCAAGGTTGAAGTGGGGTAAAATTAGTGTCCTGTCCCTTTAAAAATAGAAATAAAAGGTGCCCCCCCTCTGCCACTGCCTCCCTCTTCATCATCAGCTGCTGCTGCTGCTGGGGTCTCTCTGCTTGGGGGGGAGGGGGGGCTCGGGTAGAAGAGACGGGAGGCACTCACTGCGCATGTCCCTTTCTGACGGGAGGCTGGTTGGTTGAAGGCAGGAGGAGGGGGAGGGGAGGAAATGAGATGTTTTCCCAGAAGGCTCCAAGGCGCTGTCGACCCGGAAGACGTTGTAGCAGGGGGTAGAGGGGCGGGGGCGGGAAGAGGGAGGAAGTTGCTACTCTTTAATACCCCCAGCTGCCTCCTCCCTCCTTAGGGAAAGTGGAGGGACGGAAGTAGGCGTGGACCGAGGGGGGGCGTGGGGGGGAGGAGGTCACGTGCCGGGGCGGGGCGGGGCCGGAGAGGCGGAGGGAGCGCTGCGCATGCTGGGAGCCGCTGTGTGCGCTAGGCAGCGGCAGGTGAAGCGGAGCCGAGGAGGAGGTGTAGAGCCCGGGCGCTCGCAGGCGTCGGCAGCCGGCTTTGGCCCGGGGTAGGCAGGCTTCGCTGCGAGAGGTAAGGCTGGTGTCCTGGGCCGGGGCAGGGCGGCCATGGCCTCCGGCGGATGGAAAGAACGAAGATCTCAGTCTTAGGAGCCGGAGAAAGCGGTAGGCTCGTGTAGGCCGGGCGGGCCTAGGGCAGGCGGTCGGCTTCCCGGAGACGCCGTGGACGAAGCCTTGAGCAGGGCAGAGTTCGGCAGAGACTAGTGGCGGAAGGTTCGTGGGGGAGGTGCGTGGTTGGCCAGGGTGGAGAGGCAATCGAGATCTCTGCCCGGGGACCCACCACCTCACCCTTGCTTCGGAGCCTGGAACCCAGCTGGGAAAGCCAAACCGGATGTGTGAATTTTGATCAACTTCTGCGGTAGCCTTGCGATGTACACATCCTGTGCGCCTTCCTTTTCTGTTTTCCTTGGAATCGATTTTGGAGGAGCTGTAGGCAAAGAACGGGCAGGGGAGGTTTGAGGGAAGGCTCCCTGCACGCTCTGTCTGAAGGCTGCCACACAAAAGACTGCACCTTCTGAGGATGCGTGGGCTTGTGTGGTCCCTCATACTGAGTTTTGTCCTTAAAAAAAAGAGACACCTAGAAATTTTCTTGTCTTGTAGAGTAGAATAAAAAGTTTTTTTAATCTGGTGTTTCGTTATTTTATAGTGAAATAACGGTTTCTTTTCCACCTTCACATTTTTTACAATTAAAATCGTTAGTCTTTCCTTGCTTTTTGTAAAGATGCTTTAATGATCCTAATCAATGAGATTTTTTAGATAATTCGAAGATCCTCGAATTAATTGTTAGTTAGCATTACTAATTTCAGTTCTGCTCAGTAGGATTCACCATCAGTTATTTTATTTGACACATCTTACTTGGTGCAAGTCTATACAGTGGACCCTATTTATGTATCCATGCCCCTGTCCTTACCTTTTCTTTGTGTGAGGGAGATTATTATGTCAGGTGGCCTCAAAATAAAACTCCAGTGCCCCAAACTTTATTAGAAAACCAAATCTTAATCTCGTAATAGAAAATATGTGTATACATATATTTATACGTACATATGTGTATATGTATATATATGCACGTATATATGTATATATACACATATATAGTATATATGTATGTATAGCAAGAAAACTAATATGGTCTAGATAGGACTTTTAAATCCTGTTTTATGTAAGAGGCTAGATACAAAGGGAAATGCACAAAACACAAATGTAATGAACGACTGTAATGTAACCTGTAACCACTATGAATCAAGAGCTGAAGCATTTTAGCACCTTGGAAGCACATGTCCACTAATCCCTTTCAGACCATTCCTCCTCAGGTGCCTCCTTAATAATAACAATATCTTAATTATTAAGACAATCACTATTTTTCTTTTAGTAGCTTGTAAAAACTTGTGTCAGCATTCCTAAACAAATATTAATTTGCCTCCCTTTATTAATTTGCAAGTAGTTCAAATATCCTAGTATCATTTTTTTGTTTCTTATTTACTCAGCTAAGATTTGACACTGTTAATATATTTTGCTGTAATTCATATATTTTCAGTGTGGCTTAATAGTATCTGAGGTATAAGCTTTTATTAAGAATAAGCCACGGTTAGTCTTAATGGACGTTTGGCTTATGTTCATTTTTTAACAACTTACAAACAATCTAGTTCAGAATATTTATGAATATCTACATAAATGATTTCTTATGCACATAGCTATGTATTTTTTTGATTGTATATGTTTGTCTTCAGTTTCAGCAAATTTTAAAATGGATATGCCATTTTATACCCCTGCCTCAATGTGTGATAGACCTTTCCCTGTGCCATCTCAACAATTATATTTTAATTTTGCCAGTCTGAGTAATCTAGTTTTGATTTACACTGTCTTGATTACAGTTCTGTACTGAAGATATCCCTGTATTAGAAACTTACTGGCTGTTTGGCTATGTACTTTTTGAAATTGTGTTTTTAATCATCTTTATAAATCTTTTGTGTAGTTTTTTTTTTTTTTTTTTTTTTTAATTTGCTATTTTCCATAAGGATTTGTAGCATTGGGGCAGATAGCTAGTCTGTTCTTGGAGTATTACTTATTTTCAATATAGTATGTTTAACTGTCTTAGTTTATATGTTGTTACTGTTCCTTAAATTTTATATTTAGCTTTATCTCCAGGAAACAAATTTTCTATTTGTATTACTCAGAACAATTGTCACCAGCTGCATGAAATGAGCACTTGAAATGTTTGTAGGTATGAATGAGAGTGGGAACTTTTGGGGGAGAGGTTTTGGGGGGGATTTCAAGACAGTGTTTCTCTGTGTAACAGCCCTGGCTGTCCTGGAACTCTCTTTGTAGACCAGGCTGGCCTCGAACTCACAGAACTCCACCTGCCTCTCCCTGCCCAGCACTGGGATTAAAGGCATGCGCCACCACAAGTATAAAATACCTTAGTTTCTCGTTATAATGGCTTGTTTAAATTATAACTACTTTTACCTTGTTTTGTTTTATTAAATATATTGGAAAATGTTAAATTACTTAAGATTTACACTTATATTGAACAACAGTGTTCTCAACTATAAATATTTAGTTAGAAATTTCTACATCTTCGCCACTTCTTATGATTACTGTCCTGCATTTCTGACTGTCCTTTTGGTATCTTTTTCCTTTTACTTCAGTATAGTCTGTGGAAGTTTCTTAATGCAGACAACCAACTACATCTCTTCTTTGCTTCTAAGCCCTTATTTTGCCTTCGTTTTTGAGGAGTTAAGGTTTCTAACAGCTTTGTGATTGTTTTTCACCACTTTGAAGACATTCTACGGGTTTTTGTTTTTTTGTTTGTTTTTTGGAGTGTTTTGTTTGTTTGTTTTGTTTTTTCTTCTGTTACTGACTTCCAGAAATTAGCTCTCAATCTAATTCCTGGTGCATTGAAAGAAAATTTTTCTTTTCTGAGACAGAGTTTGACAGTGTAACTTTGTGGCCCAGGCTGGCCTTGAACTCACAGAGATCTGCCTGGCTTTGCCTCCTGAGTGCTGGGATTAAAAGCGTGCGCCATCACCGCCCAGCTTGAAAATTGTTTTATTTTTGAAAAATACTCTGTTTGCTATGATTTTTCTGCTATTTTACTGTGATGAGGGGGGGTAGAATTCTTTGTCATGCTTTAGCTTTAGAGTCTTTGTGGATTCTGGTATTGATATATCATTATCTTTGTAAAAGCATAAAATGACTACTAGTAATTACCTCCTCGTGTAACATGAATCTTAAAAGGTCTTCTAAATAGAAATAACTTGGAACCAGCTATTTGGATAAATTCTGAAAGATCAGAGAAACAGAACAAGCAACAGCCAACCTCACCTTGCCTTGATCTTGTTTCCTCAGACTGAAAGTCTGAGTCCTCACTGGAATGGATCTCAGTTGAACTGCTTAAAGGCCTAAAAGCTTAAAAGTCTCTAGTTCCAGGCCTTCATGCCTTTTATACCTTTCTGCTTCCTGCCATCATTTCCTGGAATTAAAGGCATATGTCTTTCCCAAGCAAGACATCAGATGTCAAGTCCTAGGATTAAAGACGTGTGCCACTATGCCTGGCTCTGTTTCCTGTGTGGCCTTGAATTCCCAGAGATCAGGATAGACCTCTGCCTCCGGAATGCTAGGATTAAAGGCATGTGCTACCACTGCCTAACCTCTATGTTTAATATAGTTGCTGTTCTCTTATCTGATCCCCAGATAAGTTTATTGGTATACCCAATGTATCAACCACATCCTTGACTTTCATTTGCATGTATTTATAGTTAATTTGTTGTCTTTGACAAGAAGTTCAGGTTCTAAAATTTTTTGAATGTTTCTGCTGATTTACAATGTTTTATTTCTTGGGTATCTGTTCCAGCTGTGGCCTTTGGGAAATTACAGGAATATGTTGTAGGATAATCTTTTTGTATGCTGTGAAGATATATCTTTGCCAAGGTGCCTTCTGATTGGTTTAATAAAGAGCTGAGTGGCCAATAGCTAGGCAGATAGGTGGGATTTCTGGGGAGAGAGAGGACAAGGAGATAATCTAGGGTGCTGAGATGCCGTGAGACTCTGAGGAAGTCTGGCATAAGGGTACAGAGCAGAGGTAACTGAGCCACAGTTGAGCAGAATGTAGATTAATAGAAGCAGGTTAATTTTGAGTTATAAGAGTTAGTTGGGGACAAGCCTAAGCTAAAGACCAAACTTTCATAATTATTACTAAATCTCTGGGTTGTTATTTACAGGCTGGCAGTCCTGATGAAAAGGTACTACTACAGGAATATGTAAGGTACAAAATAATGGTATTTTTGAGACATCACACTATTCTAGGAAAGATTCCTAGGGTTATCAGTTATAAATGACTTTATTCATATCCAAATCTTGGAATTTCCTGATATATAGATAACATTTAGCAGGACTTAAAATTTTGTTGAAATCTTGCCATTTTCCCTTACCCTGATTTGGTGCCCTTAATTTCTTAAGTGGGTGATTGTCTGAGTACCCACCTTTGGTGGGCATTGAGCTCTGGTGTTTTAATAATCCAGCAAAGCCTTAAGTGAGTAAGCCTTTTTATTGGCCATATATTTTGTATATGTCATCAGCATAGAAGTAACTAAATATGGGACTTATTTCTGATTTACCTCTTTTTAGATTGGGGCTTATAATTTCAGATTGCTTTATTTCTTTTATTGTCAAGTGTGTGCATCTGTGCATGTTTTGGCCCCTGCAAGATGATCTGTCTAGTTTACCTTTACCATAACTTTAAACCTCATATATACTCTTTGTTGTGTATAGTGTAAGTGATAGAAGTTCTTGATTCTTCTGAATATGTTGGAAGGATACATTGACAAATATCACTGGAAAAAAAGTGATACTTAGAAATTACAGAAACACTGAACAGCCATCCAAAAATAAAATATCAGTGAGAGTATGTTCACTGGTCTTCAGTTTTCCTTTTAGCATTCTTAATCACCTATGTCAATAAGAATGTATAGGTAGCCTTTTTTTAGTATATGTAAACAGATTGTATATTATTGTATATCACCTTTTTTCTCATGTTGCTGAAATTCAACTTCTTGGTACATTAAACTGTAAGTCATATATTTCCATTACCATATACTAATGTCTCATATCTCATATAGTGAAGACATTTACATGTTTGGGATACTTGTATTAAGATGATAAATCTACATCAGCCTTAATAGTAATTCCTAAAATTGAAAAACAGTATTATTTAAAGCTGTATAGTTTAATACCAGAAGAATTTGCCAAAATAACTGAAAAATGTTCTGAGACAGGAAATACAGGCTGTGACACCCCATCCTCGTAACCTTTCTAGACCAAGCAAAGTGCCAAGTAAAGACCAAAATATTTTAGTTTCCCTTTAACAAAGAGTTGTGAGGCAGGTTTAAGTATAAACCATGTAGAAATACATCATCTTTTGTCTATTTTGCTTCTTTGTTTCTTTTGAGACAAGATTTTCCTATGCAGCCCCAGGCTTTGTGTTACCTAGGCTGGCGTTGAATTTACCATGCTTCTCTTGACTCGGATTCTAAAATACAGAATTACAGCTTTGGCTGCCACAAGACGTAGTGATTTTTACCTTTGAAATTACTACCTGAAACAGGAAACAAATTGCTTAAAAATATTTAATAGTTTTAATATCTTGCTTCTTGTACCATAGAAGCAAATTTGATTTCACATTTGACCATTTGGCACTGGATGACCAGTTGATGACGACCTACCTGGGGAAGACCACTATCTTAGTTAGGGTTACTATTACTGTAATGAAACACCATGACAAAGGCTAGTCTTACAAAAGAAGGCATTTAGTTGGGAGCTTGCTTACAGTTTCAGGGATTTAGTCCATTATCATCTGTAGTTGGAGTTTTCTCCAGTCCCGCTCCAGCTGCAGCCGCTCAGACCCAAGTAAACACACAGAGACATAGTACTTGTAAACTGTATGGCTGTGGCAGGCATTTTGTTATCTAGTTCTTGTATCTTAAATTAACCCATTTCTATTAATCTATAAGTTGCTACGTGGCCTGTGACTTACCGGTACTTTACATCTTGTTTCTCATGGCGGCAGTGGCTGGCAGAGTCTCCTGACTCAGCCTTCCTCCTCCCAGCATTCTCCTCTCTGCTTATCCCGCCTCTACTGTACTTCCTGCCTGGCTACTGACCAGTCAGCGTTTTATTTATCAATCAATCAGAGCAACACATTCACAGCATACAGAAAGACATCCCCAGCAATCGTGGGGAGCAATGCAGGCATACATTGCTCTGGAGCAGTGGCTAAGAGCCATGCATATTGATCCTATGGCCAAGAGAGTAAGAGAGAGATTGGGCCTTGCACAGGCTTTTGAAACCTCAAAGTTTACTCCCAATGACACTTCTTTCAACAAGGCAATACCTACTCCAAGGCCACAAGTATGAGCCTATGGGGCCATTCTTATTCAAACCACCACAACCACCTCTCCCACTCCCTACTTTACTAAGTTGCCTATAGTTCTTTGTGTTGTGTTGAGGCCTTGTAGGCCTCTCCCAGTCCAGTTTGGAATGTCCATTGGTGTCATCCTTGTTCCAGGTTACATTTGGGCGGGCATGCTAGTGAGACCTTAGGGGTATAGCTTCTAATTTTTCTAGGAGACATAGTCCTACAGCAAACTCCCTGATATTTTGGCTCTTAAAATCTTTCCCCGTTACACAATGTTCGCTGAGTCTTAGGTGCTTGGAATATTTTGTATATATAGCCATTGGAACTAGGCTCCACAACTCCACATTTTGATTGGTTGTGGTTTTCTGTAGTGATGTCCATCTTTTTCAAAAAGAAAAGTTTCCTTAATGAAGTGTGAGGACTACACCGATCTTTGGTTATAAAAACAAGTGTTTATAGATTGTCGTTAGGGATTATGCTGCTTTAGTAGATTGGTGGTTGTAGATTCTCCCCAAATATCCATGATTTCACCAGTTCTGAGTAGTTACTAGCTTTCTAGTACCAGGCTAGTATCCCTTTTTTGAGTGAGTCTTCAGTCCAGTTAGAGAACAGATGGTGACCACACAAATATGTGTGGCACCATGCTGATTCATAGGTTTCATAACTGGGTATGACTATTGGTTGCTTCCCTCCTTTTGAAGCTTATGTGGCACCTTCTGGTTTCATGAATACTAGTTCTCAGGGAGAAGGCATTCAGGTCAGTTCAAGCTCAGAGGTCTTTGGGCCCTGTTTCTGAAGTGCATGCTATCTTCAGCAATGGGGATTCCACTTTGGGGGTGGACAAGGACAACAGCAGTAGGCTATATGTTTTAGAACTAGTAGATAGCCTTGGCCAACAGTTCAAAAGAGGGCTTCCTATGTCTGCTATTAGAGTTTTTGTCTTTGGCTCTTGGGAGTACTGTCAGCCCAGATAAGAAACTAACCAAGCCAGTGAAAGACTCCTGTAATTAAAACTTTAAGACACTGAAGAAAGAAATTGAAGAAGACAGCAGATCAAAGGGTCTCCTATGCTCATGGATGGGTGAAAGTATAATTGTGAAAATTGCCATTCTACCAAAAGAAATTACAAATTCAACTCAATCCTCATTAAAATTCCAACACAATTCATCACAGAAATGAAAAAAGAGATTTCGGGCTCATATTGAAATACATACACACAAAAAAAGGATAGGCAAAACAACCCTGAATAGTAATTTTTTAAAAATGTTGAAGGTATCACCATCCCAGATTTCAGGTAATACAGTGTGGTATCGGCATGAAAACAGACACTTTGATTAATGGAGTCAAATTTAAGACCCAGACAAATACATACACACAACTATGGACACATTATTTTTGACAAAGAAGCTAAAAACACAACATTGGAGAAAAGACAGCATCTTCAACAAATGGTGCTGGGCAAATTTGATGGCTGAATATAGAAAAATGCAGATGGATCAAAGACCCCAGCATAGGACCAGACAACCCTGAATCTGATAGAAGAGAAAGTGAGAATAGGCTTGAACTTAGCACAGGGAAAGATTTTCTGAGCACAGTTACCAATAATACCAGCACAGGTACTAAGACCAAGCCTATACTATCCTTAAAAGTCCAGTAGAACTTATATCTTGGCAGTAACCTACAGCTACCTAGTTGGACTTAGGATATGAATTATTTTAACTTGTTTCATTCACAGAACATTTTTTTTCTAATTCAACTATTACAGGTAGTTTTGCTGCATACAGTAGTCTAGGTTGGCATCTGTAATCTTTTACAACTTCTCCAAGCCTCTTGGCTTTAAAAGTTTCCATTGAGAAATCAGCTATTATTGTGGTATGTTTCCTTCATAGATAACTTGTGGTTGATTTTTCTTCATCTTCATCTTTGTCTCCCCCTCCCTTCTTCTCTTTCCTTCCTTCTCCTTCTCCTTTCTTATTCCTTCTCCTTCTCTCCCTCCTCTCCCCCCTCTTCCTCCTCTTCTTTCTCCTTCCTTTCAGTACCCTCTCCTTGTTTTTTATTTAATGTTTGAACTATAATGTGCCATAAGGGCCTTTTTTTCTAGTCCTACTTGGTGTTCTGTATGCTTCTTGTATCCTGTAATGTCTGGTTTTTTTGTGTCAATTTGACACAAGCTAGAGTCATCAAAGGAAAGAGCCTCAGTTAAGGAAATACCTTCTTGAGATCCAGCTGTAAGGCATTTTCTCATTTAGTGATCAATGAGGGAGGGCCTAGACCATGGTGGTTGGTGCCATCTGTGGGCTGCTGGTCCTGGGTTCTATAAGAAAGTGGGCTAAGCAAGCCATGGGGAGCAGCCAGTAGGCAGCTGCCCTCCATGGCTTCTTCATCAGCTCCTGCCTCCAGGATCCTCTGGGATCCTGTTGGAGTTCCTGCCCTGACTTCCTTCAGTAATGAACAGCAATGCTGAAGTGTAAGCCTAATAGACTCTTTCCTCCCCAACTTCCTTTTTGGTCATTTATCTTTCATCACAGCAATAGAAACCTTAAGGAAGACACATCTTTATATGTATATCTTTCCTTAATTTGGTGAACTTTTCTTCTATAATTGTTTTTGAAGATCTGGTTTATTCCACTGACTTTGAATTCTTGTCTTCATCTATGTCTATAATTTAAGATTTGATCTTTTCATGGTGTTTGTTCCACTGTTCTTTTATGTTGTCGGCCCCAACCCCGTTTTCTTCGCTTCCTAGTCCAAGTCTTCTACTTCAAGTTCTAATAGTCTGTGTTTTTCTTGATCCGTTCTACTAAAAAGATTTTCTCTCAGTTTTCTATTTGGGCTATTAAGGTTTTCAGTTCCGTCTTAATTTAAGCTTGTGCTCTCCCATATGTATTACTCATTTCTGAATTCAGTTTTTAAAACTGAGTTGTCTTTGTCATTTAATTCAGCCATGTGTTGTGTTTTCTTGGACTAAGACGTTAAACCTTGGTTTGTCAATTGTGTAGTATTCTTGAGTAGAACAAGAAATGGAAGGTGTTCTGTACGAATGATTCCATTGCATGGTTGGGTAAGAAAAACATTCTGTATGAAAGAAATATATTTGAACTTTAAGAGAAAGGGAGGAATAATCAGGAGAACCATGTCAATTATGAGAGTGCCAAATAAGCCTGTACATGAACAAATAGAAACGGTTGTAGGTTTTTTGTTTGAAATTTTTAAGCATGTTTTACATTTAAGAATTTGTATCTGATTCTGTACATGTAATTTTTAAATAATTAAAGCAGATAGTGTTTATTCATCCTATTCTTATTTTTTTTTTTTTTAGGATTTGAGTTGGTCGAAATGAGCAATCGTAAAACAAAGAACAACAGTATAATACATGCAGAGTGTCTATCAGAGGTGAGTATGCTCCTTTAATATCAGGTCCTTGCTAAAGATGAACAGAAAGCTAACCATCTTTTTGACCTGGTTTGTTTGTTTGTCTGCTTTCCCTTAGCACTTCATAGGCTGCTTTACATTCTCAGGGGAGATATCTTTATAAGTTCCTGAAAACAATGGGTAAAAATAAAGTTCTCCAAATTGGACACTTGTGTATGAAATGATACACCATGTTATTATTGTTGAAGTTCTTAAAGGCATCTGTCCCATGAAATTTGATGTCTGAAGGTGCTGTGTAACTTTACCCTTTGTATTTGGACAGTTGAATCCTAACTTTTACTATGTCTTTCTAAAATAGTCTAGTTTAAATTTAGTTAAATATTCAGATACATGGTTTGCACTTTTCTATTAAATATATTCTGAAGTATTTTTGTTCTTTTTAGTTTCTGTTATATATGAAACTTAATTTCATCTTTGTTTTGGTCATAGTTTGTAGAAATACAATTAATACTAATATATTGTAAAAGTCATTAAATATTACTGTTTTTTTTTACTTTATTTTGGAGTTTTTTAATGTTCAACATTGTGTGTCATCTTTAAGTGGGAGAAGTTTTATTTTTTCCTTTTCAGTTTGAATGTGCTTCCTTGGCAGGGAGGGGCAAGGGCAGTGCTGGGGATATGCCCAGAGCTTTGAGCATGCAAGACAAGTGCTGTCCTGAGCCACATGCTCCTGGTGGCAAAGGGAGAAAGAAGAGTCAGTCTTCCACCATACCCTGTCCCTGAGTGACTACTGTATTAGCCCCAGATCCAGAAAAGGAAACACTTTACACTGGCTTGCTTTTTAAAAGGCGACTTGATTATTTTGACTTTTTTTTTCCCAGCTAAGTCTAAGACAATAATTCTAAGACCAATTTGAAATCAACTACTTTTAACAAATTCTTTTTTTAGTTCGCTCCAGTGATGTCTTACTTTTCTTTTTCTTTTCCTTTTTTTTTAAATTTATTTTCACTTATTTAGGTATTTTATTTATTTTTGCAGTTATGATGGTAGAAACGAGGGCCTAGACATATGAACCTATACTAAGCAGTAGGTTTATCCTGGAACTACATCCATAGGCCTTATTACTTACCTTTTTTTTTTTTCCTTTATTAAGAAATTTTTTATTCATTTTACATACCAACCACAGATCCCCCTCTCTTCCCTCCTCCCACTGCACCCCCAGCCTCCCTCCCACAACTCACCTCCCATTCCCTCTGAAAAGGTAAGGCCTCCCATGAAAAGTCAGCAAAGCCTGGTCCATTCAGTTGACACAAGTCCAAGCCCCTCACCCTGCATCAAGACTGTGCAAGGTGTCCCACCATAGGTAATAGGCTTCAAAAAGCCAGCTCATGCACCAGGGGTAGGTCTTATTACTTACTTACAGACTAGTTAAATGTCATTTCTTTCACATAATTAAATACTGGCTTGTAGGTTGATCTAGTACTTACTGATTTGTAGTTTGTTACTTGAATTTGTCATTTTGTTCTGCCTTTTTTGCAGGGTCTTTTTTGAATCATATCCTCGTAGTACTTCTGTGCCCAAAATCTAATGGGTACTTAAAACTACATGAACCTTTAAGTTTAGTTTTCTGTAGAATCCTGAAATTAAAGCAGGTACAGATTGATAGTGACTAAGCTAAGCCATTTTAGGTATGTTAATATCTAGAGAGACTATTAGCTATGGAGTTGTACTGGCATTAATTATTGGATTGGATTGCATTGCTAGGTTTCTTCTTGTCTTTGTTCTTTGGATGACATTCTACACAAACTAAAGAACGTAATTCATTCCTTACATTAGATCAACCTTCAAGTTGATTATACATTGAAATAATTCTCCAATTCATTGACATGTTCATTCCCAAATTCTCATTATTTATCTGAGACTAGGTAAATGAAGAATCTAGTTTTATAACTCACAAAAATGCCAGAGTTGTTAGTATTTATTCAGTTCCTGACTGCTAGAAATAAACTTTACTTTTATTGCATATATAATATTTAAATTTTGTGCATCTTATGTTTATCAGGTACAAAGAATTTTACGTGAAAGATTTTGTCATCAGAATCCACATAGTAACCTATTTGGAGTGAATCTACAATACAAGTAAGTCTAGCTGTCAGCTCCTCTATTAATATATTTCCATCTGTTCTCCAAGTTTTGTAAATTCTAGTCATACACAGATTTTATCTTAAATAATGAGGTTGAAGTTATGTTTTATATATAGAAATGCTGACTATTGTGAAACAAGAACACAGACAAGTACGTATATAATGAAAAGGTCCCTTAACACTCTTTTCTGTCTATTATCTGATATTTCTGACATTCTTGTCATTAACATGTGGCAGCCAGCTCAGGTAATGATGAGCAAAGTGCCAGCAAAAATAGTTATTGTAAGCCCAAGGGACCTAAAAATTAGCATGATTGTCCCTTATTCTCTACTACTATGAAACCCAATAAATTCAAACCTTCCTGGGTTTCCTCTTCAGGTCTCTAGAAAGTCTCAAATGGACTATGTTTTTTTTTTCTCAGTATTCTTCTATACAGGAAAATTTAGATCTTCACAACCTAAAGAACCCAAAGGAGAAAAGTAATGTGTGCCTTGAAATTTAGCTTTTTAAAGGTATGACCCAGTAAATTTTTGTACCTTAATTTTTAAATTTTTCACCTTTTCATATCATTTTAGGTATTTAATTGACCTCCTCAAAAGAACTGTTATCAATGGAGAAAGTAACTCTGTACTCATTGTTGGGCCACGAGGATCAGGAAAGACCATGGTAAAAGATTTTCTCGTGTATCATTGCTTTAATAACCATTTGAGGTTTCTTACATCAGATGACACTGAAAATGTTTTTCATTTCATTATACTTCAGTATTCTGTTTTCTATTCCCTTTAAATCGCAATAGACACGCACAAATTTAGGATGTAGTATTGAAGTTGCTCTCACCTTTTTTAACTGAATCATTCCTCACGGTGACAAGTTTTTTCTCAATATTGGTTCTGTCGTTGTCTTATGTCCCTCATATTATATTTGAGACTGCCAGTTGACAAAGAAACAAGCCGTTCTGGCTTTGAACTGCCCATACATTGTACCCATTCCCGAGTGTGTGTGTGTGTGTCTGTCTGTCTGTCTGTCCATGGTCCATGGTGTGCATGTGTGCACATATAAGCCATGGTGTGTGTAGAGGTCAGTGGGTAACTTTGGTGTTGATCCGTGGTCCTCATGTTCCACCTATTTTGAGACTGGGGGTCCTCTTTCATGTTCTCTGCTCAGGATATTGGCCTATAATCTTTCAGGTATTCTCCTGTCTCCTCCTATCTGGCACCGAGAATATAACTGCCTGCTGCCACACACATGGGTTCTTTGGATCCCAACTCAGGACCACACACTTTGCAGTAGGCACTTTACCCTCCATGCCATCTATACCCAAACCTGTGACCTTTTTGGGTATTCTTTACTTCAAACCTCAAAGTTTGGTTTAATCTCTTTTATATGTATTAGGCCATTATGCTCCCCACCTGCATTTTTTACCTTTTACACTTTATTATTAACTTTTAGATCTTTAGTATCTGTTTATGCCCTCAATATTTATGTCATACTTTCTCTCTATATTTGGTTTGTTAACCTCAGAAAAAAAAATGCACCCCCCCACACACATTTGTTCCTTTTGTACAATATAAGAAACATTATATACATCAATATTTGAGTGTATTAATGTTTAGTTTTAAGGTGCTGAGTTGTATAAATTGTATTTTTCTAGTATTTTTTAGTACCAAATTAATAACGTGTTGAATGGATTTTAGTTTCTGGTTAATACACTTTTAAAATAGTAAATTAAAATTATGTCTATTTTTTAAAACAGTGCCTGTTGATTCTAAAGATGAGGAAATTAGATTTTTATTTTTGCTAATGTTTCCATTGTATAAAGCACAATATTGGTTTTTAACAACTTTTTTACTGTTTCAGACTTTTCACATTTTTGTAAGTGTTTTGTCTCTAACTTGCTTTGGTCCTTGTGCTCAGTTGTAGTTTTCTTTTGCATTTGACTTACTGGAATTTTGGTGTTTTGTTTTTGGTTTTACTTTTTTTTCAACAAGAGGACTATGTAAAATATGTTTGTGGTTTTAATTGTTTTACATAACTTACTAAATGCCTGGGGATAATATTTTTGCTCAAGAATTTTTGGTTTTTTATTTTCTTGCTTCCCTTGGAATTGCATGGATTTTGCTCAGTTTTTGTTTCCTGGGGAAAATCCTGGGACAACATTTTCTGCAATTTTTGGTTGTATAAGTGGCTAAGTTATCAAATCAGAAATCTCAGATGTCCATGGCTTACTAGGACACATTTGCTTTTCCTTTGTGCTTATTGTGAATAGTACACCAGTAATGAACAAATGCAAGGAAGCAAGTCTGTGTGAAATGAAAGTTTTATTAATGTCTGTTCTTTAAAGGATTTGAAATGTTTTCTAATAGTGTGATTCATTAATTGAAGCAGAAAATGGTAACCAAATAAAATGTTTATGTCAGTGATATATAAGAGTTAGGAGGCAGCACACAATGCAATACTTTTTAAAAATATGTCGAAAATGGTGTTTTAAGGGAAAAAGTTTATATGATATATGGATGTTGTCATACAGTTTGGGGCTGATCCAAAGACAGGAAAGCACCATCTTGCCCCGATGGGTTCTTTCAATGTTACTTCTCAGCTCAGCTACTAAAGTAGTTGGACATTTGTACCTGGAGAGGTTGGTTTTGAAGAGATCTAGATCTAGGGTACCTGGGATTTAAAGGATAATTCCCTGTTTTTTAAAATCCACACAGCTATACCTAAAATAGTTTCTGTTTACTATCTTTTTGTGAAAACCAGCAACTTAAAATGTGTATAAAAATTTTGTTAGTCCTTTTGCACAATGTTGTTGTGGTGACAGATAGCTTTAGCATATTGCAAATATAAATCTGTTTTATTAAAGTGGTGTGTTTTTTTGTTTTTTTTTTTGTTTGTTTGTTTTTGTCTTTGCTTAACTTGTCTAGCTACTCTAATTTACTTATGTATGTCTTCCTGGAGCATTTATATTTTGAATAGAAGGAATAGTCCTTATTCCTCATTTGAAGTTTTCCTTAATTTTCTCATTTACAAATTTAATAGGTATGCAGTGATAATCACAACAGTTGTATATGGTATGTAAGATACCTCAAATGTTAGAAAAATAGAATTATGTGACATAGAGCCATTGTTAAAGCCTGTAATGAAACATTTTGAGACATTGTAATACCTTCTGAGTATATTTTCATAGTAATTATTAGTAGTAATCTTTTAGTTGCAGCTTTTTCCTTTTACTTTCCTATTGTTTTGTGGTAGCAGTTTTTGTTTGTTTGGATTTATTTGTTGGTTGGTTGTGAAACAATCTCACATAGCTCACATTGGCCCTTCAGTTTCTTAGTTTCCTGCCTCCACCTCCTGAGTGCTGGGATTACAGGCTTGTGCCACCACATCCAGCAAACTATGTTTTTTTCCTCCTTATTTAGCCATGAGCAAATACTTTCTTTTTTTCTGTTTAACTAATTGCTCTTCCTTATTTCATGACAGTGTGCAGAGTATTTAACAGTATTCCATAGAATTGACATTGGAGGACAAACTTTTTGCAACTGTTAGTATTTATTTTTTTCCATTACTTTTAAGTGCTTTCAGTGATACCGACTAGAGCAAATGTAAATAGTAAATGTAATTAGAATAGTAAAAAGTACTGAGACATAAAGATCACATAGGACAATAGTTTAATCTGTAATGTATAGAAACCTTTCAGGTTGTTTCTAAAGTTTATTACAAGTTTAGGTAGTATAGTATATCTTAAGCTCGGTTATCTTAAGACTTAGACATAATAGGTTCTATATATGTAAACCTTTTAGCTATAAAGTGATTTATTTGTTTATATTTGATTCTTAGTATTCATGGTTTAAAAAGGGACAATGGCTTCATTTCATTTTTCAATATTAAACATTTTGCATATTTTCATATTTAGTTAATAAATCATGCTTTGAAAGAACTCATGAAAATAAGAGAAGTGAGTGAAAATGTGTTACAAGTTCACCTAAATGGTGAGTATATCATTATTTTCCTATTAAGAAATGATGCAAACTACATAGGTTTGCATATTATAAAAATAAATTCATTTGTGTTTCAGTCTGATTGCAAGTTTAAGAGCCTTTAGAAATGAAATAAAGGAAAGTGTATTAGAACTTTTTTTAAAAGTTTTTTCTTAAAACAGTACTGTCTCAAGGGAATGGTTCTGTTATCATATTATTAGAATAAGTAATGTGAACTAGCAGGCTGATTATTTTCTTTCTAATTAAATTTAAAAAGCATTAGAAAACATTTACCTGGAAAAACAATCCATGTCAGATATTTGCATCATTTTAATTGGACACTTTTAATTGGGCTGTATTTCAGGACTGCTGCAGATAAATGACAAAATTGCTTTGAAAGAGATCACAAGGCAATTAAATCTAGAAAATGTAGTTGGAGATAAAGTTTTTGTAAGTATCTTTTTACATATTTTATTTCTGGAAAGTTAGGAGAAACATATCAGAAAGTTATTTTATATATGTGTGTATATACATATATGTATATATACGTATATATGTATATATACATATATGTGTGTGTATGTATGTATGTATGTATGTATGTATGTATAGTGTTCAGATTTCTCATTAAACTGTTTGACTAACTTACATGACCTAAGGAAAACAAGAGTAATCTGTGTCCTAATCTACCGTCTTGAGACTGCATATGCAGCTGAGATACATATATTCCAAGTCCATTTTCTGCTCACTGCTGTCCTTGGAGTACTGTCACTCTTACCTTGTCACTGTTGGCTCTGTGCTCTGGTGATGTGTGCATAGCCATGCACACTTCTTCATATCTAGAAATTGCATTCTCTAAGTTACCAGTGGAAAGTTGAGCCAGCCATATGCTCTCCTTCCCTGCTTTGCAAGCTGTGGAAGAGTAAAGTCAGAGTGTCCCTTTTATAAGTGCTATGCTCTACCTTCTATTCAGACTATAATTCTAAGCTAGTAGCTCACTATTTCATCAAGAATAGTTCCTATTAGACTCAGTTTAGCTTTTGATTTCCAAATGATCTGAAAAATTATTTCTAATGTTCCTAAATGGACATGTTGGTACTATATTTGTGTGAAGTAATGGAAAAGACAGTTCTTTCTGTAGCTGGAGAATTTCTCTGCAGCTCCCGCCAAGCCCCGCCAGTCCCAGAGCCCATTTATAAAATAAACACACAGACGCTTATATTATTTAAACTGTTTGGCCTAATGGCTCAGGCTTCTAGCTATCTAGTTCGTATAGCTTAAATTAATCCATTTCCATAAATCTATACCTTGCCACGTGTCTCGTGGCTTACCAGCATCTTCACATGCTGCTTGTCATGGCGGTGGCTGGCAGTGATTCCCTCCGCCTTCCTGTTTCCTCTGTTCTCCTCTCTGTTAGTCCCACCTATACTTCCTGCCTGGCCACTGGCCAATCAGTGTTTTACTTATTGACCAATCAGAGCAATTTGACATACAGACCATCCCCCAGCATTTCACCATCCTAATCATTGCTATTATTGTCACCATGACAGTCAGTCCTTTGTTCAAATGTTCTTTAGGTCTGCATCTGCAACCAACTGCAAACTGAGGATTTCAATCGAAAAAAAAATGTGTTCATACTGAACCTGTCCAGACTTTGCACTTTGTTGTTATTTTCTAAACAGTGCATTACAGGACCTAATAAACATGTCTAGATAATGTTCTACTTTGCTTTCTGTTGCTGTGGTAAACACAGTAACTATAGTTAATCTGGTGGCAAAAGAGTTAATAATGCTTCCAGATAACAGGAAGGAGGAGCAGAGGCTAGAACCATGGAGGAATTCTGCTTACTGACTTGTTTCCCTATCTTGCTCAACTACCTTTCTTAAACTGTCCAGGCCCTTCTGCCCAGGACTGGAACTGTTCACCATAAGCTGGGCTTAGCTATATCAATTAGCAGTCCAGAAAATGCCTCACAAATGTGCTCACAGGCCAGTCTGATGGAACCAGTTCTTCTATTGAGATTTTTCTCTTCTTGGGTCTGTTCAGCTTTTGGTCAAATTGGTAAAAACTAAATATGACAGATACTATTGCATTGCATTAGGTATTGAGAGTAATCTAGATGTAATAGACAATGGTATGCAGTTAATTTGTAAATACTATGCCATTTTATGTAAAGGTATTGGGAAGCTATATAATTTGGTGTCTGTGGGTGTGAGAAGGGGTCCAACATCCAATCCTCCACAATAACAAGAAATGGCTGTTACAGTTAGTTAATTATTAGCTTATGTTCTCCTCTGTTATGTAGATTAGGCATCTAAGTTGCAGAAACTAATTAATATGCCTATGCTTCTAAGTTTGTGAAGTCTGGATATAAAGAACAAAAATCAGCCAAGCCAGAACTTCACTGCGTTCGTAATCTTTCAGTCAGTGTACATATAAGTACATAATACAGCCGTACACATATATATGTATGTATTATACATACATATACTTTATTATATATATTTATATTTGAATAAGTGTGTATGTATACTTAATGATCAGATGCAATGGTCTATAACAAACCAGAAGACAAAATGTCTTTGAGTCACTGAACACTGATTTCTGAACAGATTATCTCTTTGAGCCAGTGTTGTGTTACGGTAAATTGTGTATACTACCTCTTGGTAGTAGTATTGGCAAAACAGCCTGTGATCATTACTGTTTATGGGTATTCTTATAAGTCATTTATGCTGGGCTAGTGAGATGGCTCTGTGGGTAGAGGTGCTTGCTACCAGCTTGACAAACTGAGTTCAGTTTTTCAGGATGTACTTAAAGGTGGAATAAAGTTAACTTCTTCAAGTTGCTCTCTGACCTCCAAATGTGCTGCACAAACACACAAAATAAGTAAATGTAAAAAAGTCACAAGTGTTTATGCTTTATCAGATTCTTTCAGTGGAGAACAAACCCGAAGTTTCCTTTCTCTTTTTATAGCACCTCAAATTTCAAGTTGACTTTTTCCTTAAAATATGTGAATGAACTGGGCAGTGGTGGCGCACCCTTTTACTCCCAGCACTCTGGAGGCAGAGCCAGGCATATCTCTGTGAGTCCAAGGCCAGCCTGGTCTACATAGTGAGATCCAGGACAGGCACCAAAGCTACACAGAGAAACCCTGTCTCAAAAAAACATTAAAAAAAAAATGTGAATGAGGAGCTGGGGAGATGGCTTAATGATTACAACAAGCACTTGCTGCTCTTCTGGAGGGCTTGAGTTTGGTTTCCAGTTTCTGTATTAGATGTCTCACAACTGTCTGAGATCAGGAAACCAGCACTCTGGCCTTTGTGCCATACCTTATGTGCACATATACAGACAGACACACACCTACCATTAATTAAAAATAAATCTTACAAAAAGATTTGAAATAATCTAAATAAAATACAAACTAATAACTTTAATAAAAAATATTTTATGGGAGTTTCTATCCCAATTCTGGAACATTTAGGTAATTTATTCATTACTCTTGATTTCTTCTAGAATGTTTAAATTATGTCCAAGAATATTTTAGATGTATTCCAAATGAAGAGATAAATGTGATATAATCACAAATTTGTAATAAGTATTCTTGAGTAGAAAAACTATGTTTAATATTTTAAGCAATTTTGTCTTTGGATCTAATTTTAATTCATAGTAAGTTTTTGGTGGTACAAGTTTGATAGTAGGAGGGACGTGTTGTGTTTAAAGATACAAAAGGGAATACATTTCTGGTCCCCAGTTATATTTAGAACCTAGCAGCCCTCCAGAAACTATATTATTTACTAACATTTCTACTAGTATTGCCCAGAAAACAGGAAATTTCACCTGTGAGGTAGTCCTATCATTTTTCAGAGGTTTATCTTCTCTACTTTTGTACAATTAATGCAGAGAGCTCAACTGAGATTCTATTCAATGGCTAATTTCCTAGTAAAACGCAATGCATTGTTTTTTGTAAATATCTTAAGATTCGGCCTTCTTCATTTTATTAAACTCCAGTCTTTCTATTTTTTGTTATTCAGGGAAGCTTTGCTGAAAACCTTTCATTTCTTCTGGAAGCCTTAAAAAAAGGTACATGTTTAAGATATTTGTAAAAAACTGAAATTCAAAAATATCAAAAGATACTTATTTTGAACTTAAGTCTTCTGATGATGTAAATATTAAAAGTTTTTAAACCCCCCCAATAAAAAGGATATAGGAATTAAACTAATAAGCTAATGGCCTCTGTAGTGTAGTGTAGTGTAGTGTAGTGTAGAAAATCACCAGTGTAGTGATTTTCAGTATTTGCTTTTTTCAGCTACCACATAGCATTGGGTAGGTACAAGTGCAGCTTTTTATAAGAATAAAACCAGTACCAGTGAGATGGCTTAACAAGTAATAGTGCTTCCCACACAAGCTTGACAACCTGAGTTTGCTCCTGGAACCAAAGATTTAAGGAGAAAGATGGCTTCTGAAAGTTGTCCTCTGACTTCCACACATTCACCCTAATACTCAAGAGCCTGCATGCACAGATAGCATTCTGACACACTAATAATAAAATTTAAAAGACTAAAATTACTTACCTGTAATCACAGCACTTGGGAGATCAAAATAGGAAGGACAATAAACTCAAGGACAGGATGAATGAGACCAAGTCTCAGACACACAAGAATAATATCAATTTGCCTGTTATTTGGTAGGTATGGTTGTCTTACATTCTGCTGTTAAAAATACTATAAATATTTAAATGATTATTCATGTGTTTGTGTGGTTAGGTTATAATGGGTAGAAATTTGGATTAAAGGGTACCATGTTGAAAAGAATATTGCTTAACTGTCTTTGAAACATGTTTGAGAATACTTTTTCTTCCCATAGTTCAAAAATAAGTTACTAATTTTCATCTTTAGCTAGCTTGTAGAAAAGAAGCCAGTGTCCGTTTCATTTGTATAATTTTGCTTTTGTTTGATTTGTTTTTTGTTTCCTTTGATGTTTTGGCTGACGATTGTTATTTCCTGTTGATGCCTCACCCTATTTTAGTGATACTTGTCTCATACCTGTTTATGGAACTTCCTGTAAGCTTTGTTGCCTTAAATTTGTACTTGTTTTACTTGCTAACTGAATGGAAGTTTTAAATTTCTACATAACTACTTTTATCTAGAAGCTATTTTTCTCTTCTTCAAATTATAAAATCGTTCACCAATATTTCCTTTTAGTACACATATTTCTAATTGATAATTTGGTTGAATTTTTTTCTTGAGATGGTATCTCATGTAGCCCAGCTGTCCTTGAGTGCACTTTATAGCTGAGGCTGACTCTTAAACTCCTTGTCATCCGGTGTCTACCTTCCAGATTGCTAGGAGTACTTGTGTATGCCAACAAGGCTACAGATTTATTTTTATGTGCAATGAATTGACTTTGAATAAACTTTTCCCTATTAAAATACTGGCCATATTTTATAAATACTTTTTCTATACTATTTTCTAAATCTGTTTAGTTTTAGTGGTTTAGTTTTTTTATTTCTTTACCAAAATTAAACCATTTAAGCCAGGTTATTTTGTTTCTATTATCTGGATAAATAAATAAATCTTCTCTTAATCTTTGCCTTAAAAGTTTTACGTAAATGTATATTATTCCTTAAGTTTTAATGATTTTTCTACTTAAGTAATTTCCATTCATGTAGAGAGAAAGTGTACTGAGTGCTACTGAACATTACCTGATTGAAATATTAAAACTTGTAGTTAAAGGAATTTTAATGGTTTTTTTTTTCACTTCATATTCTAATTGGGTGTTTGTAGAGAAAACTTTAAATAGGAAGGTGCGTTGTGCATTTCTCTACTAGCTAAATATATCTCTTTTGAAACAGTAGTTTTTATTCATTATTGACTACTTCTATATTCCAGAAGTGTTTTGATGGTATTGAAAAGTCATCTTTGTAAAATTACTAAGGAACCTCACATAATTATAAAGCTGTCTTGCAAATGATTTTCTCAATTTTTTTCATCAAACTGCTAGACTCCTGTAACCAGATGGTAAATTACTTTGGAACAAAAACAGCTATCTTTGTCCTGTGGATAAATTTTCATGTATGAGTGAGCCTGCATTTGTAAGGGCCCTGCCCAAAGGAACTTACTAGTCTGTGTTGAGTTGAATTTTAAACTGAAGTATAGCATTTAGGGAATACAAGAAAAGTTGATGTGTTTTTGTTTTTGTTAATCTGAAACTCTTTTTTTCCTTAGGTGACCGGGCTAGCAGTTGCCCAGTGATCTTCATACTGGATGAATTTGATCTTTTTGCTCATCAGAAAAACCAGACACTCCTTTATAATCTTTTTGACATTTCTCAATCTGCACAGACGCCAGTAGCGGTTATTGGTCTTACATGTAGATTGGTATGTCTTTTCATTTAACAAAAAAAGGTCTATTATTTTGATTTAGAAAATAGAAACTTAATAGTGGCATAATCCATTTGACTGAAAGTAAGTTTTAGAGTATTCTGAAAATTATCTTTCTTCAACTCTTTATACCTTGATCCTGCTTTTCACTTGAGGAAACAAAGAAAAGAATTGCTACATATACTACAAGTTGTGCTTCAGTCCTTCCAATGAAATCATGGAATAAGACTCACTAGTACTAGTAAGATTTCTACTGTAACGAGCAAAAACACAATTAAGTAATACCAGAAATATTTTATAGAGATTGGTATTTTTTACTTTGTCATACAAGATTATTTTCATAATTTAAAATAACTTGGTAAGAATATATCTCCAGAAATTCTATCAATCTTTAACAACAGTAGAATAGATTTGTTTGTGGTGGATTTTAGAATGATCTCACCTGGATTCTAAGTATTGAAGATTTTAGACAGCTACATGGGTCTTTTTGTGCTTAATCTTTTTTTTTTTTTTTTTTTTATCCAATCCTAAGAAGTGAACACTAAGATCTTACACATAGTAGGCAAACACTCTTATCACTGAACTGTATTCACTGTTTTGAAAGAAAATCTTACTTGTGAGTTTCTCAGACTGTCCTTGAACTCACAACTCGGGCAGACCTAGAACTTATTTATGATCCTAAGTGGCACAAATTATAGTATTATACTCCCAGGGCCATCTATGTCTGTGGTGGGTGCTCTTATATACATGTAAAACTGGGTGAGAATCACCTTTCTCTAACTTACTGTAACTGTCATCTTTCTGCAGATTTCTTCATGCTCCCTGCCTCCCATCCTTTCTTTATAAGCTTATGTCAGGCTGGCTCATTTATTTATTTTTCTTTCCTACAGCTCTTTCCTTTTTATAAAACTTATTTTTTTCCAATTAATTCATCTTTCAACAGTCCTCCTAATTTTCTGCTTCTATTGCTCTTCTCTGAAATTTGACATCCTCATACTTAGTGTACTTTGTGTGCTTTCAGATCATTCTTCCAACATAGAAGATCTGGCTAATAGTTTCTCTCTATCCTTGATACTCTACTTCTCCTCCCTCCCCATACCACCCCCCAAACCAGAAACTACCACCAGTCTAAAGAACCACCTTGCTTTAAAGCAAGAGTAGGGAAGTAGGGCTGGGCAGAGGGCTTAGTAGTTGTAGACCTGCTAGGTAAGTGTGAGGAACAAAGTTCAAACCCCCAGACCCCTGATGAGCAGGGTATGGCAGCCCACCTGCAATTGCAGAACTAAAGGCCTAGAAAGTTTCTTTGTAGCAAACTACCTGACCAGACTAGCCATATTGGTGGACTTTTCAGTTGAAAAACTCTGCCTCAATGAACAAGAAACATGGAAATCCATAATGAATACTCTTGACATTCAAGTCAGGCCTCCACACATACATGCATAGGCATATGTATGCAAAGCACACCACGTACACATACGAAAAGAAAAATTCTTTTGGGTGAAAGGAATGGCTTTCTCCATAAGCATGAAGATTTAATAAGTTCAATCTCTGGTACCCATATAAAAAGCCAGATGTGATGGTGGGCCATTGTAAACCATCCCTGGGGAGGTGGAGACAGGAGAATCCCTGTGCCTTAGTAACCAGCCAATCTAACTAAATAGGCAAGCCTTTTTTGTCTTTTTTTTTTTAAAGATTAATTTTGTGTATGTGTATATGATAAGTTAATATGTATGGACATGCATCTGGGGGTCAGAAGATAACTTTCAGGAGTCCATTTTCTCCTACCATATGAGTCTTGGGGATCAAACTCTGGTTTATACACTTGGTGGTGATTTCTTTTAGCCACTGAGCCAGACCACTGTCCCTGAGGAACCCTGTCTTAAAAACTAAAGTAGAGAACAGTTGAAGAAGACACTCATTATTAACCTCTGGCCTCCATACACACCCTCCACATAAAAAAATTCATGACCATGGGTTCCCCAGGGTCCAATGGGGCTTTGCTATGTCCAGCGTGGGACATCAGGGAAAAAAAAAATCTACGTACATTATGTTCTTATGTCTGTTAACTTTATTCCTCTAAGACAAAATTCTATCAATTCAGCTATAGCTCCACCAGGCATTCAAGGCAGGAACAACTCTAGATATACCAAGCTCTATATTTCTCTGGGATGAAATCCTGTCTCCATAACTGCAGTTCCGTCCAGCTCCCTAACTCATTGTACTGGTAACAACTAACTCCTGTGCTTTCAACGTCATTCTCCATCTCTGCTACTCGCTACTCCTGGCACTCAGAAAACTCTGCTGGAGATCTGCTTACCCTCTATGGAACCTCTGTCTCGCTCTGTAAACCAAGCTGGCCTCAAACTCACAGGTCCGCCTGGCTCTGCCTCGTGAGTGTTGGGATTAAAGGCGTGCGCCACCACTGCCCAGCGAGTACAATTTCTTAATCTTAAAAACAAATATGAGTATATTTGTATCTTTGAATATTACATGCATTAATTCAGCTGTTGTCACTATAAACTACTAAGAACTTTACAGGTATTTGCTTTTCCCCTCTCAAACCCATACAGCTATTAGTCTTTGCTGTTTGCTTCCTAAATGACCCATGATTATTTAAAGTTTTTCCTGTGTAGCATGGCTTAGTAACCTTTTTGCTTATTTTCTATCACAAAGATCATTCAGTAAAAAAATACACATTTTTCTGGAGCTGCCATCCTCTTTTAAAAAAAATTGATTGTAGAAAATACCAATACTCGTTGGAGATAATAGTCCTGACTCTCCTGTATTTATGCTTTTATTATGTAATTTTAGTAATTATCACTAGATAGTTTAATCTATACTTATCTGTCTTCTTTCTCTGTAAAATATTGGGCAAAAAATAATGTCATCTCACAGTTAATTATTTAGTTAATTTTAAGAAGATGAGAACTTTTAGCCGGGCAGTGGTGGCGCACGCCTTTAGTCCCAGCACTTGGGAGGCAGAGGCAGGCGGATCTCTGTGAGTTCGAGGCCAGCCTGGTCTCCAAAGCAAGTTCCAGGAAAGGCGCAAAGCTACACAGAGAAACCCTGTCTCGAAAAACCAAAAAAAAAAGAAGAAGAAGAAGAAGATGAGAACTTTTCAAACTTCATTTCCTTCTTGTAATTACACCCTAAAAATAATTGGATGGAGAAATGGTTCAGCCATTTAGAGAATTTGCTGCTATTGGAAAGAACAGGAGTTCAGGTACAAACACTGGTTCTTTCCACCGATCATAGCAGCTGAATTCTAGTAGTTCAGCAAATAGAACTTGGCTCTGTTACATATCTTGTCTCTTGAGATTCTTAAAATTGTGAATATCTCTGAATTTTTGTTAGCTCAGATTTTTATGTCAACTTTTTTTAAGACTGCAGAATACCACACTGATGTGCTTGGTGTTCCTGTCAGTCTGGGTTTGGGAATAGTCACTGTTTGAGTGTCCTTAGTAGATCTAGGAATGTTAGTACTTGATATCAGGACAGGATACCAAGCTACTGGTGCCTAGAAAGGAATTATTTAGTTCAGCAGTTGTCAACTTGTGGGTTGTGTCCCCCTTGTGGTCGAATGACCACAGGGGTTGCCTAAGACCATCCTGGGTATCAGATATTTACATTACAATTCATAACAGCAAAATTACAGTTATGAAGTAGCAACAAAAATAATTTCATGGTTGGGGGTCACCACATGAGGAAATGTATTAAAAGGTTGCATCATTAGGAAAGTTTAGTTTCCCTCAAAATAAAATGCTTACTTATAGATTATAAATAAATATTGCTTACTACAAGCTATAATTTGCTGATTCTCTAACAGCATATTTTTCAACATGCTTTCTTATACGGATTTCTCTTTTGTTTTCAAGGATATTTTGGAACTCTTAGAAAAAAGAGTGAAGTCACGGTTTTCTCACCGGCAGATACATTTAATGAATTCATTTGGTTTTCCACAATATATGAAAATATTTAAAGAACAATTATCTCTACCTGAAGAATTCCCAGATAAAGCTTTTGCTGAGAGGTGGAATGAGAATACTCAAGTAAGTTGAAGGCAATAATGGCAAAGAAATATGTATCTTTTCATGTTGCTAGAGGAGTGCAATTATAAACTGTTTTCTTTTTTAAGGGCAATAGACATACCTTGTTTCCTAAATTATCTCTTTTCAGAAGAACTTAAGGTTAAGCTTTAGCACTCTTATCAGTAGTTGAAGTTTTTATTTTTATCTGGTTTACATTTTAGGTTATTTTTTTAGTGAATTTACATGATTTAAATTTTATTTTCTATATTTTGCTGATTTGACACAAAACGGTATTAACAGTTCACTGTCGTTCGAATCTTAGATGGTCTTTTAATAAAAAAAACCCAGAGTCAGGTGTGAAAACTGAAAGATCAGAAGCAGAGCAGCTAGCCAGTAGTTCTTATCTGTACAAAATCCTCAGTCTAAAGAGAGTGAGTTCCTGTTTCCTTACTCCTTATGTACTTTTCTCTGCCCAGCCATCACTTCCTGGGATTAAAGGTGTATGCCACCAGTGCTTGGCTCTGTTTCCAGTGTGGCCTTGAACTCACAGAGATCCAGATGGATCTGTGCCTCTTCAGTGATAGGATTAAGGGTGTGTCTATGTCTAATCTAATGGCTGACTCTGTCCTCAGATCCCCTGGCAAGTTTATTAGGGTATGCAATATATCACTACAGTTCACACTTATCCTATGCATATGTTTTTATTTCCAGTTCTCATAAATGATTTCAGCTTTGTTTCATTAATTAAGAGACTGTCGAGCTGTGCCACCTCTCATGTATACTAGTCAACCAGACTACCACTATAATGTATTCTAGCCCTACTTATTTGTTTATAACATTTAAGTCCTTACTTGCAAACTAAATTTTGTTTTATATCAAGAATTCAGTGCTTACATAAGATTTTTTTTATCTTAACTTTGTTCTGATTCATACTTCCTCACTAACAGTAATTATTGATGTAACAAAATCCATTTAAGGTAGGAAGGGTTGAGAGTATGTAATTGAGTTTGAGGATATAGTGATGGAAAACACCTGGAGGCCAGAGCTTTCGGTAGCTGTTCAACAGCACCTGCAATCAGGAAACAGAGTGATGAATATTCCTATTCGATGCACTTTCTCTCTCCCTCTCCCCCTCCTTCTTCCCCCTCCCCTCTTTTGCCCTCCCTCTCTCTCTCTCTACCTTCTCTACCTTTTTACCTCTACCCAGGCCCCCAGGCCAGTAGGGTGATGAATTGAGATGGGTGTTGTCTTCGTCACTGTTCTATTGATGTGAAGAGATTCCATGACTAAGACAATTCTTATAAAAGAAAGCATTTAATTGGGGGCTGGCTTACTGTCTCAGAGGCTTAACCCATTATCATTATTGCAGGTAGTGTGATGGCAGGCAGATGTGGTGCTGGAAAAGTAACTGAGAGAGATACATCCTGATCCACAAGCAGAGAGACAGAGAAAGAGACTGGACCTGGCATGGGCTTTTGAAACCTTAAAGTAATACACTTCCTTACATAAGGCCTTGGCTCCTAATCCTTTTAATATTTCAAACAGTTCCACTCCTTGGTGACAAGCAATCAAATATGTGAGACTACCATCACAGGTGTACCACTTCAATAAACTAATATAGATAACCCTTTACAGTCCTGCTCCAAAGCTAACCTAATCTAGGTAATCTCCATTAACATGGTGACAGTCAATATTGACCATCACAACTCTTATATGTAATACAACAACAGACTTTTCATTAAGGAGTATAAATCTTAATTTTACAAATACTTAGTTCTGGATCTTCCCTTCCACTAGAGGAATCTTGCATGGGACTCAGGAAATTGTTAACTAGGCAAGTTTTCTCTGATACTGTTGTCTGATTTAAATCTCTATGTATGGGAGGATGTTCTTTGTCATTTGTAATCTATATTATTCCTTTTCCCACTCTGTTCTGGATTTTAACATCTGGCCACTTGGTTTACTTCTCAGTGCCTCACAGACATTCCTTTTATATAGCTCTTGAGCTAGTAGTCTTATTCCATGATGTTTTTGAGAGATTTGAATGCAGTTTTTAGCTGAAGTTTTCCTGGTCCCACCCGGCTGCCACGGTTCCAGTCTCGAGTAAACTCTCAGTGGCTTATATTACTTATAAACTGTATGGCTGTGGCAGGCTTCTTGCTATCCAGTTCTTATATCTTAAATTAACCCATTTCTGTTAGTCTATAAGTTGCCACATGGCTTGTGGCTTACTGGTACTTTACATCTTGTTTCTCATAGTGGCAGCGGCTGGCAGTGTCTCCGGACTCAGCCTTCCTCCTCCCAGCATTCTCCTCTCTGCTTATCCCGCCTCTACTGTACTTCCTGCCTGGCTACTGACCAGTCAGCGTTTTATTTATCAATCAATCAGAGCAACATATTCACAGCATACAGAAAGACATCCCCAGCAGTTTTTCATATTTAAATGTCTTCATTTTCATTGGTTTTATTATTTCTGTGCCTATTTACTGTTTTCCTAAGGTGACTTTACAGCCCAGGCTATCACTCACCTAACTATGTTGCATTGTGAGTGTCTATAACTGTAAATAGTTTTAAATTCATAGGTTCTACATCTTGGGATGCAACCACAGATGAAAATTAAACAAAATAAAACAGTGGCATTTATATTGAGCATAAATAGGCTTGTATTTGTTATTCCCTTAATAATGCAGTATGATAGTTACCTAGTTCTGTTGCTGTAATAAAATACTCTGACCAAAAGCAACTTGATGCAAAAAGGATTTATGTGGCTTAAAGGTTAGAATCCATATTAGGAAGCTAAGACACGAACTGGAAGGCAGGAAGTGAAGCAGAGACCATGAACGAATGTTGCTTACTAGCTTGTTCATTTTGCTTTCTTATACATCCCAGGTCTACCTGCCCAGACCTGGCTCAGCTAGGCTCTCCCACTTCAATCATTAATCAAGAAAACGCCCCTACAAACATGCTGATAGAACAATTTGATTGAGGTAGTTCCTCAGTTGAAAGCCTATCTTTCTAGGTGACTCTAGTTTGTGTCTAGTTGGCAAAAACTAACACAAAAATCTGTTTACATATCATTTACATTGTGTTAGGTGGTGCAGTATAAGTAATTCAGAGATACACAGAAATGTGCATTGGTGGTACAAAATACTGTACCTTTTCATATCAGGATAGTATTTCTCCATATTTTCTTTGTCTGAGGTAGTTCCTTGACTCAGTCTCCTGTAGACACAGTAATATAATTAGAGAATGATATGAGTTTCTGGTGAAACACTAGTCTAGATTATTTAAAAAGTGGATACAATTTACGCCAGGCAGTGGTGGCGCACGCCTTTAATCCCATCACTAGAGAGGCAGAGGCAGGCGGATCTCTGTGAGTTCGAGGCCAGCCTGGTCTACAGGGTGAGATCAAGGAAAGGTGCGAAACTACACAGAGAAACCCTGTCTTGAAAAAAACAAAAAAAAAAGTGGATACAATTTGATGATAGGATGGCTCAGCTCTAGTTTTGTTATGAGGTAAAGGTGTCTGATTGGTCTTATAGCCTCAAAGTAAAGAATTCAGCTTAGTCACATACAATTAGGTAGACATTTATTCAGAGAGAGACTGGGTGCCTCAAACAAAAGACTGAGGTAGCAACTCATTGAATCCTTCATGTTTTGTGAATATTTGTGGATGGCGTGATCATGAGGTAGTTAGTATCTTCCTCCTGGCAAATCATGGTGAACCAAATCTCCCTCTTAGGTTGATTATTTCCTATGATCCTTTTGAAACATCCAGACACCAGGCTCTTTTGAGGATGCAGACCCTTAATTAGTATGTGAAAGTCTCCTGGCACCTTAGTTTCTGATATGGTGGGAAGAACTAACGTCAGCTTCAAGAATGTTTAGCCACAAAGAGTCATTTGTCCATTGGGAAACACTTACAAGACACTTCCGTTTTCTTGGTTCCTTCATGCCTAACTGTATCCAAGCTGCATACCAAGATATTAGGTACAACTGTAGTTTTCCTTGTTACCCTCAGGTGTGACTACATGACCCCATACTCCCTGCTTTCTCGTTTGTTTTGTTTTGCTCTGTTTTCAGACTTTATAGCCCCCAACCAAACTTAAGTGGCACATCGTAAGTGATGATCTCTTTTCTTGTGACAGGCTTACAGCTTTAGTGTTTGAAGGAGAGCTACCACTGTTAGGGCTTGCAGCTCTTAGTTTCATTTCTTAGGACAGTCATGTTGTGCTGCCTCCCTGGTTTTAATAAAATGTACAGACTCAGAAAGTCTGTCAGCACCATGGCCAGAGTCCCTTTTTGGGTGGGTATGTGGTAAAGGTGGTTTGCAGAGCTAGCCACTACTTCAGTGCTGACAATTGCAGCAAATTGTTTGTTTAAGATACACCTATAGTTTTGACAAGCCTTTTAAAAGCAATAGAAAGTGGAGATTTAACTAGAAAAATATGTTTACTGAGAGCATGAAATTTCAAGAGACAGTCTATAGCTTATTCCTGAAATTTAGACATTTTTGAGTTGAAAGAAGCAAAACATCTCTACTAGAAGTAGAAATACTTAGTTTTCTGTGGTTTTTGTTATTGTTTGGGGAGTTTTAGTTCATCTTTATATTTGTTAGGATTTTTTTTAGAGATCTTCAGTAATTTTTTGACAGTATCGTACAGTGTCTTTTGGTAGTATGTTCTTGTTTTTATAACCCACTCTGTCATATTTGTGCTGTTGATGTACTCTTGATTGTGGGGCCATCTGCTGGAGACTGGCCAACCTACTAGGAACAAATTACTCTACCTCTCCTAGAATCTGTCAACTGTCCTTGCTTCTCAGCCAGAGCTGGGGCTCATGAACCCCTTTCTGCTTGTGTTAGAATGCTAACTGGCTTGATCTTGACCTGATAACCTCAGCTGCCATGAGTTGATGAATATAGGAGTTCTCCTCTGGTCCTCCCTTGCCCTCTGGCTCTTAAGAATCATTCCATGCCTTCTTCTGAGATGGTTTCTGAACTTCAGGGAGGAATTATGATATGAACACCAACCACTCACTTGCCATTGGCACTTGGGCCAGTTGTGAGTTTCTCCATTAACCACCATCTGCTACACAAAGAAACTTTTTGATGAGGTCTCAGTGCTATATTAATTACGAGAGAGGAATTTAGGGGGTAGTTTGACGCAGTGTCCATATAGTGGAATAGTAGAAATAGGTTCACTCCTGGGAGTTCCCCAACCATAGGTTCTTGATTGTATTTACCATATTAGGTATGTGCCTTCTATAGAGTGGGTCTTAAATCTAGTCCATGATATTTGTGCCACTAAGACTCCCATGTCCATAGCTTGCATGCTGGTCAGTATTTTGTTACTGTTTTTGTTTTGACTTGTATAAGGAAAAGGAAACTTTGTACCAGCCAGATTACTTATGAAAAATTATGCAAGTGTTGCTGTATCTTTCCATGCTCTGTCACTTTTCAGTTCACTCTTCATCTAATGTTTTGTTTCTTTACCTTCCTTTGAGTCCCAATTCTCTAGAATTGACTGTTTCATGTCTTGCTTGGAGCAAAGAGCCCTATTGGCCTCTATAATTCTTTATCCATTGGTGTCTTCTTAATGTACCTCAGTCTAGTTTTGCAAGGTAGTTTGTATTGAATTGTTGATTATTACTTCCCTCTTGAAGTCTCTTCCCTTGTGTGATAGTTAATCTCTATGACACCATGGAAATACACTTCAGGTTTAGATCACTATGGAAACATATTCTGCGTGTATCTATGAGGGTGTTCCCAGAGAAATTTTAACTACAAAGGGAAGACCCATTGTGAATGTGGGTGCCACCATTCCATGTGCTAGAGTCCCATATGGAAAAGAAAGGAGAAAGAAAGGGGAACATGAGCTAAGAAGTAGCATTCATCACCTACTTCTGGCTACAATGCTTATACACTGGCATGTGCTGTGGGATGTCTTTCTGTATGCTATGAATATGTGTTGCTCTGATTGGTTGATAAATAAAGTAGCATTGATCTATGGTAAAGCAGCTTAGAGCACGCGGGAAATCCAAGCAGATACAGAGAGAAGAAAGGAGAGGAAGGGGAGATGCCAGTTGCCACCAAAGAAGCATCAAGATGCCAGCAGACTGGTAATGCCATGGCCATGTGGCAACTTATAGATTAATAGAAATGGGTTAAGTTATAGGAGCCAGCTAGCAAGAAGTCTGCCATAGGCCATACAGTTTGTAAATAATATTAAGCCTCTGTGTGTTTACTTGGGACCAAGCAGTTGCAGGGTGTGGGTGGGACAGATTTGTCCGGACTGCTGGCTGGGAGGGACACAGGAAGTCTTTCCGCTACAGGCATGTGTTGCCTCAAGCTCCTCCCACCATGTCTTCTACTCCATTGGGGTTGTACCATTCAAAAGAAGCCTTCCTCTAAGCTGCTTTATAGTTAGGTATTTCTTCTCAGCTAGAAGAGAAATAACAAATGCACCTTGTTTTCTAGATTGCTGTGGTCTCTTGTACATTCAGACCTTAGTGCCTCTTTTTTCACTGTTCCTTTTCCATCTACTGCTTTAATATTTATAACGGAATACTCACTTCTTGACTACATCTTACTCTTCTCAGGCACTCTGCGCACCCTCTACTCCAATAGCTCATCTTTATCATCTTCTTGTTAAATCTTTTTTTTCCATTATCAATGAAGGCTTCATCACACAAGTCTTCTGTAAATGTCTCCATCTTCCCCACAGTTGGAATTGGCTCGAGTTAGGCTTTCTTTTTTTCTCTCTATACTACCCCTTTGCAAATAACTGTACTTAAAGAATATGATGACTCCCTTTTTTGTCACTGTGCCATGATTTTACCTCTGCCCATGTTCTTATAGCACTTCATAATTTCCCATTACATTCTTTTAATACTTCCCCTTTTTTTCAAGTATAATAACTCTCATTCTCTGCTTTGTGCTACATTCTGTTTGACCATCCCACTAGTTGACTATATCATTTCCCTTTATTAGATTGGAAATTTGAGATTATGAAGGGGAGTATTTTTCTGTTCACTATGAATATGTGTTTCTCTGATTGGTTAATAAATAAAGCCGTTTGGCTTATGGCAAGGCAGCTTAGAGGCAGGCGGAAAATTCAAAGGGAGAGACAGGAAGAAAGGGAAGGGCACCAGCGAGCCACCCAAGGAGCAACATGTAATGGGACGCAGGTGAAGCCATGGAACATATGGTGATACATAGATTTATAGTTGTGATCCAATTTAAGATACAGAACTAGCTAGCTAAAAGCTTGGGCCATGGCCATTCAGTTATAATTAATATAAGCCTCTGTGTATTTAATTGGGGGACACGAGTGGGAGAAATTTGTCCAGACCACTGGCAGGCCAAGACACAGGAAATTATCCCCAATTTTGATTTATTTTATTGTTTTGTTTTGTTTTAGTGTCTCTCAGAAGACTCAACTGTTTGTGAAGTTCTACAGAAACATTTCAATGTCAACAAAAACTTACGGTCATTACATATGCTATTGGTTTGTATTTTTTTAAATTTGTTTCTTTTTGCCTGATCTGAAAACCAAAAACTATACCTATTAATGGAATGTCTTATGTCTTATACATCCATACGTGTATAATCTGTATTTTTAACACTGTGAAGTGCCCTCAAACTGTTTTCAATAATAGCTATACTATTCCTACATTCCTACCAATGGTATGTAAGTCAAGAGTACTGCTTACATCTTGATATCAAATTTTTAAACTTACAGATGCATTTAGGGCAAAATGGCATATTTATTACATTGACTATGCTGATATTTGGATATAATACACAGTTTTAGTTACTGTTTGATTGGTTTCATTGATACTTTACAGATCCAGTACATATTTTAAGTGTATAATACTTTAGTGTCTCACTTTCTTTGAAACAGTTGTAAATGCTATTTGTACATTTTAGCACATTCAATCTTGCTGAACTCTCAGACTTCTATTTTTGGGATTTTCTATGTGGACATACTCAGATTATCCACAAATAGGTGCATTTTCTTGTTCCCTTTCTAGTCTTCTCTTTTTCTTTTATCTATTGCCATGACTTGGTGGCTCAGAGTGGTGAGAGTGGGCATCTTTCTTTGTTGCCATTTTAAGCGGAAGGCATTCAGTATTTTAGTACGACATAAATTTTAGTTGTAAGGTTTCTTGTACATGTTCATTGTTAACTTCTTTTTCATGCCTAACTTGTTGAGTTTATTATAAATGTCTTAGATTTTTGTCAAATGCTAAATCACTGGATATGATCATGTTTTTCTTTCATGAATATCATGTTAGATATTACATTGATTTTTCCTTTAAGGTGTTTTCTTGTCTCTTTTTTTTCTTTTATTAATCTTCTGGTGGGAGAGGCTCATGCCAATGCGTATACATAATGTCGAAGCCAATCAAATACTAAATTTTTTTTAAAATTAATGAACTTCATGCATTAATAAATTTGAAATTAGTCTGATATTTTAGAAAAGTATGACACATGCCTTCCCTGAAAGTATTTCTTTGTCTTTTTGTTTCTGTTTATTTTCAATAACAGGAATGAGTAATAGTGACCATTTATTAAATAGCACATCTGCCCGGTAACCAGTTAGTTTTCTATATAATACCTTACCTTTTCACAATAATCATTTCCCTTTATCCTTATGTGTTTCTTCTTCCCCTTGAAAAAATTGGAACACCGAGTTAAAAATTCTTAAACAGTTAGTAGATGGCTGGCTCAGCTCTAGGGTGCTTGGCTATAAGTTTAAGTAAGCCAGATCAAACCAAAATAAAAGTCCACATTTAATGAGCCATGTGCTTTGGGGTGGACTCTCAAGCTCCACAGAAGTGAGGCAGGGGAGAGAGGAGGAGAAATCACATGGCAGGTCTGGGGACTGGAGCTTAAATACCCTGGAGGTGCAGTCTTGAGTAGGCCCTGAGGAGGAGCCACCACTTGGTGGGCTTTCGGAGAATGGCAAAGTTGGGAATAGGGGTGGGGTGGGGAGTGAGGCCAAAGCAGAGCTTCCAGCTGAATACTTATGGCATGCTTCATGTGTTTCTACCACATTGTATTTACTGATTCTTCTTCCCTTTTCCTGTCTTTACTGAAGAATGTTGTCTTTCTCCAAATAAGTTTCCCATCTCATTAGTTTAAATCCCTCTAACAACTGGCTATAATAAAATGGATTAGAAATCTTACATTAAAGATCTATGAATTCTTCCGGTAGTTTGAATGTAATTGCTCCCATAAGCTGATTGGTATTGCTACTGTTAGGGTGTGTGGCTTTGTTGGAGTAGGTGTGACCTTGTTGGAGGAAGTGTGTCACTGTGGAGGTGGGCTTTGAGGTCTCGTATATACTCAAGCCACACCTTGTGGCTCAGACCACTTCTTGTTGCTTGTGAGTCAAGATATAAGAACTCTCAGCTCTTTCTCTAACACCATTATCTGCCTGAATGCTGCCTTTCTTCCTACCATGATGATAATGGACTAAACCTCTGAACTGTAAGCAAGCCACACAATTAAATGTTTTCCTTTATAAGAGTTGCCATGGTCGTGGTGTCTCTTCACAGCATTAAAAACCCTAAGACACCATCCATCCACACATACATAAAGATGTATAAGACAACATGTATGAGATTTCTTTTCTTACTGCAACCTTGTTTATCATTACGAAAAATGAAAATGGCAGATGTTTATCAACAGGAAATGAGTAATTGTGGGTATATACAAAGGAGCTCAATAGAAAATGAATGAGGCCAGGCGGTGGTGGCGCACACCTTTAATCCCAGCACTTGGGAGGCAGAGGCAGGCGGATCTCTGTGAGTTCGAGGCCAGCCTGGGCTGCCGAGTGAGTTCCAGGAAAGGCGCAAAGCTACATAGAGAAACCCTGTCTCGAAAAAACCAAAAAAAAAAGAAAGAAAATGAATGAACTAGAATTGAAATCACAATGCAGATAAATTCTCTTAATAGATTTTCATGAGAAGATGAGTTCTGAAACTGAATTGCATTTTTTATAAAAAGCTTGAAAGTTAAATTGTGTTATCTAGTTATACCTTCAGAGTAGAGAATTGCAAAGTTTATATGAGTACATTAATATATTCTTGGCTATTTTGAGGCAAAGGGTACAGTACAATCAGGAACACAGTGTCTTCAACTCTATAAAAGTTATATTTTATAAAATAATAGTATGGTATATTATATAGATAGATTATTCTGTTTCTTTTTTAAATGTAATAAGCAGAAAAAAAATAGAAAAAGAGCCACAAATGGTCAGAGTCTCAACTTGTACAATGAAATCTCATCTCTTGTTTTTAACTTAACTGTGAAGTATCTGAAGTGCACATTTAACCTAATGCTGTGTGTTTATATCTGCTACATCTACAAACACTAAATACTTATATTCAACACACAAATTAAATACAGTGAAATTGTTAATTGAGGTGAAAACTTAGTCCCAGAAGCTGATTATTTGCTTGTGGAAAACTAAATGAAGAAGATAGTTGTGTCCAGTGTTAAAATTGTTTTTAAAATTGCTTACTTTTAAACTGCTATTACTTACTTACCTTTACACATTATTTGTAGAAATTTGTATAACACATAGGTATAGGTGGCTGTCTGAGTTTTAAATAGTATTATTTTCAGTTTCTTCTTGTTGAACATTTCTTTTAATGCTTTTCTTTTGGACAATAAGTAAATACCATTCAAGTGCAAAGTCATAGAGACGGCAGCATCATTTTCATGGAGCAAAGTTTGAGGTTAACTTTCTCTAGTTTCTTATAAGAATAATTTTTTTAATTGCTCTATAATATCTCCAAAATATTCAAGTAAATAAGTAATTTTTAATACATCTCTTTTTAGATGCTTGCTTTAAATCGAGTAACAGTATCACATCCATTTATGACTTCAGCAGATCTGATGGAGGCACAGCATTTGTGTAGCTTGGATTCTAAAGCAAGCATTGTACATGGTGAGAAACTGCTTTGTTAGTCTTTCTTTTAACGTTTGGATTTTAAAAGTTTGGATTTTGATATTTTCCAAAATTATAATTAGTATTGAGCATGGTGCATTGTGTAGAGAGTACTTCATATTCCTACAGCTTTTTAGTACTGTGCAGTGTATTATCAGTTACTTAAAGTGAAAGAAGCTATGTTCTACCTCCCATGCCAATGGCAATTCCAGGTAGGGCTACTGAAAATGTTCTCCTTGCTTACCCTAAGTGCTACTGTATTTGTTGGTATTTTGTCATTTGAGGTTCACTCTCCCTTTTGAAAATGGAACAATTTTTCTCTCCAGTGGATGGGGGTGGGGAGGTAGAGGATATGCACACAGTTTTAGATATAATTTCTAAAACTTCTCTGCATAAATGCCTCTGAAAGGCATGTTATTTGAAATTGCATGATAATCACAATTTCTGCTGTTTGTTGGGGGCCATATAGTATCAAATTTTTCATACTTATAACACATCCCTTTAAGTTTAGAAAAATATTTTATTTTGCAGATCCTTCCCCCACCGCAACCGCCCCCCCCAAAAAAAAAAAAAGCCAATAACTATGTTCAGGGAAGTTAAAAGACTTACTTGTGTTTTTATAGATAATAGTGTTTGGAATACTTTTAAATAAGGGGAATCCCAACCTCCTCTACCCTTCAAAGCCTTGACCATATATTATAGTAATTATTTTCTGGAGCATAATCATTTCAGTGCCATACTGCTCAAGAGTTTATCTCCTTTATTACAGGTCTATCGGTCTTGGAAATCTGTCTTATAATAGCAATGAAACATTTAAATGACATCTATGAAGAAGAGCCCTTTAATTTTCAAATGGTCTATAATGGTGAGATGAAAAGTTCGCCATTTCTTCCAGATTTCTTCCCTGCTTCTTGTTGGAGAGTACTAATATTCTCGTTGCTTTCTTTGCAGAGTTTCAGAAATTTATTCAAAGAAAGGCTCATTCTGTTTATAACTTTGAGAAACCTGTGGTCATGAAGGTATGGTTTGACTTGCTTATAGTTTTCATCAGATCCAACTTCATTTTTTTATATATTTCATAACTTTTTGAATGTTTGGGTATTTCATTAGAGAAATTCTTAATTCTGTAGGCAGCCTGTTTTGGAGTTTTTGAAGATACATTGCCCTCTACTGTCTGTTCTTAGCACTTGCATACTGAAAAGAACTATGTTGCCTTATATTACAACTGTAATTACAAATGTTGAGTTTTATTTGTGGTAAGTTATCAGTTTACAATTTGACAATGATATCCTACAGTATACTCCTCCACTCCAAAGAAAATCGGAATCACATTATATAGTCTTAGGTTTTCTAGTAGACATAGGAAATGAAAGATCAGATAACTTGTAACAATATAACTCAGTCTATTAAAAATATTTTCAAATCTATGATTAAATATTTCATGAAATATTTTCTTTTATATTTTTTAAATTTGGCATATTTATACAAAATTACAAAATAGGTCCCAATTTAATAAATATGCATTAGACATTTGTTCCTTTAAATTTATTAAATACATAGCTTAAAAAGTAGATTTACATTAAAATCATACCAAATATACTCATTTTTCTAAATAATTCAGTCTCAGAGTTTTTAAGTTTATAGTTAATGAAAACTAAATAAAATAAAAATACAGACCCACATATTTTAAGGGCTTGATTGTCCATTGTTGGCACAGTGGTGTAGGGGGGTGCATATGGAAATAAAAATCTTTATTTTTTAAGCAGTGGAAGCCTGATCCTTTGGCTTACTTATAGAGCATAATCCAAATTTCTTTTTCTGTAGCCATTTTTACAAGTGAGCACACTCTTACCAGTTCTTCGAGCAGCACCAGTCGTAGGATGGATTTTTCCCCTAACCTCCTGACTGGTTGTCTCCTGTAGTTGTGAAAAGAGCACTTGGGCATGTTTAGGAATAATTTATAGCTGCTTTTTTGTACCTTTTAAAATAGGGTCTATTCCCCAACTTGGAAATATTTTTTCAGTTTTGTTCAGCTACCCCTGAAGAATCTAATACTTTCTCATTTTTCAAAATGAATGGCATTTGAGCTTTTTTTCTTAAATTAGAACTTTTATGATAAACAATGTATTCTAGTGATACTTTTCACAGTGAACTGTAAGAATCAAATGCTCAAGAATCTACTTGAGTGTGTCACTGTTTTAGTATGTCATCGGTGTAGTTTTTTCTTTCCTTAATAACAAACCTAGAGTTATCAGGGTTCTAAAAGTAATATATGAGTTACAGAGTAAGAGGAAGCAAACAATTAAGAGCTCTGTTAAAGTGACTAAGAGGAACATGGACAGGAACTTTATTGACTAGGGATAAAATGAACATTCCACCCCCGGGTCTGGACCACACTTTACAGGGTCTTTTGCTTACAGTAGGCTTTATAGTGTTCTGTGCCTTTTATATCTCTCCCTGTGTTACAATTGGTAAACTGTTTTATTCTTTAATTTTTATTTATGCTTTATTGAAAGTATTTATTTTCATACAATGTATTCCAATCATGGATTCCCCTACCTCAGATTCTTCCCACCTCATCACCCTTCCAACACCACGCCTTTCTCTGTCTCTCTGTCTCTGTCTCTCTCCCTCCCCTCCCCTCTTTCCCCCGTCTCTCCCCAACTCCATGCCTTCTTTGTCTCCTTCTCCCTCAAAAAAACAGTCAAGCAAATAGACAAGCAAGGATAAAACAAAATGAACAAACTGACAAACAATGAAATAGCAGGGGAAAGCACACATCTAGGCAGAGACAGGAACAGAACCCATACAAACAAAATTGGAAACCATGAATACAAGCAAAAGACCAGTTGTTGGGACTAAAAAAAAAAAAAATCTCCAAATACGTTTGAGTTCATTTTGTGTTGGCCATCTTGCTACTGGCCATGGTCCCTGCCCTTAAGTGTGGTTGGTATACTGAGACTCCCTTAGAAAAGCTCATTTTTCCTTTGTGAGAGGTGGTTAATTGGGGATAGCTTCATGGTTGGGGATGAGAGATCATGTCTACTTCCCCATCTTACCACTTGGACCCCGTCTGGCTTGGACCTGTGCATGTTGTGTGCTGGCTGTCACAGCCTTTCAGAGTTCTGTTGTTTCTGGAAGACACTGTTTCCTTGGTACCCATTCCCTGTCTCTTAAAATCTTTTGCCTCCTTTTCAGTTTCCTTGAGCCCTAAGGTGAGGAGGTTGATTTAAAAAAAGTCCTATTTCAGACAGTGTCCCAAGGTCTTCTCTCTGCACTTTGTCCAGATGTGGGTCTCTATTAGTTCCCATCTACTGCAGGAGAAAGCTTCTCTGACCATGGCTAAGTTGACACTGATCTATTGCTGTACAGCTGTTTAACTTTAATGTACAGTAAGGCTTTGTTGAGACTGAAACAAACTGCAAATTTTAGGAACCTATTTAGCTAGTCTTCTCAGATTCTTAGGTTTTTAATATCAAAGTAGTAGGCAAAGGACTGGAGCTACATAGCTCAGAATTAGAATGTGGGAGGTGCAGGTTTAGGTACAGTATCCAGCACTTACTAGAAAAGAAGAACCTATGATAAGAACCAGCCTAGAAACAAAACATTATCATTGTTAAGACTCAGGTAAAATTAACAATGTAGTTTTTATGGATTTGATTAAACTTGGGGTTTGGGCAACTACCGTTTTGTTTAGTAGTGGTAGGCGGCCAGCCCTTTATACTGCTGAGGTAAATTCCCATCCCTAAAAGTTATTTTAACTATATTTGTATCTTTCCTGTTCTCTTTCTTTTTTTCTTTCTTTCTTCCTCCCCTGTCTGTCATGAACAAAGTTGGAGTTCACTAAGAAGATTTTATAACCCAGGTATGGTGGCACACACCTTTAATCCCAGCACATGCAGAGGCAGGAAGATCTCTGAGTTTAAGGACAGCTGGAGCTACACAGGGAAACCCTGTCTTGAAAAAAAAAAATGTAAAAATAAAATAAGAAAGATTTTAATATAAATTCAAGTATGGAAGGATGCACTTGGGGAAAAGATATTTCAAATGTGCCGATTTTTCTTCCTTTTTTTAAAACCTGTCACTGTTTCCCAGCTTGCTGAAACCAGTAACTACCGTGGATTTAACATTTTTCTCCTTTAGTCTAAGCTCTGTCTTTTATCTTTCAGGCATTTGAGCATTTACAACAGTTGGAATTAATAAAACCCATGGAAAGAACTTCAGTGAATTCACAGAGAGAATACCAGCTAGTGAAACTACTTTTGGATAATACTCAAATTATGAATGCTCTACAGAAGTACTCCAACTGCCCTACAGATGTCAGACAGTGGGCAACATCCTCACTCAGCTGGCTTTGAACATTTTAAGTACATTTCTGTAAAGAACTAAAAGCTACTGCCCTTTAACAAGATATGTTATTACATTCCTTGTTTATAAATATATATTTTTTTTTTTTTTTTTTTTTTTGGTTTTTCGAGACAGGGTTTCTCTGTGTAGCTTTGTGCCTTTCCTGGAGCTCACTTGGTAGCCCAGGCTGGCCTCGAACTCACAGCGATCCACCTGGCTCTGCCTCCCGAGTGCTGGGATTAAAGGCGTGCGCCACCAACGCCCGGCCTATAAATATTATTTATGAGAAACTTGCACTTATTATCTTGGCTACGCGTTGAATCATGACTGCACATATTCACAATTCCATTGATTTAAATTGCACTACATGAGTAGCAATTCAAACGAATAAAATGTGACTATTTTAGGGATAGTCCATATGATGATTTGATACTCTTGTAGAGTGTATGTGGTCCATTGGAAAAGGCTATTTCAACTAAGCACTCCGTTTACCAGATGTAATCCTAAGCAGTCAGGAGACAACAAGAACCAGAAATTACATGAGGATTATTTCAGCTACAGGAGGAGCCTGTAGAGATTGGAGTTGGGTTTGGTTTTGCTGTGTACATTGGAATTTTGAGTCCTATCCAGATTACAAGTGTTCTGGTTCAGTAGACTGGCCCACTTGTGCTGAGGAGAGTTTGGAAGGGGTCCAAACAACTCAGCATTTTCTTCTCCGAATACCTTATCAGAATCTCTTGTAGGGATTTTTTAAGCATACATTCTGGATCTACTTTAGTTCAGAAGGGATCAGAATTTGCCATCTAACATGTACCTTGAAGGATTCCTGGGAAACTGCTTCTACAAATAATGAGATGTGTTTGCAGTGTTAGCTATTGGCTTCAAAAAGGAATTCCCTAAGAACATAGAATGTCAGTCAAAGGTTCACATCAAAAAAAAAGTAAAAGAGCTTGAGGTTTAAGATGGAACTTAATCATCCCTGGCTTCGTTTGTTCAAGAATATTTGATTGCATATTTGGTCATACTAAGGTTTTATAAAATATATAACCCATCTGTGTGCAATTTATAAAGTATTTAACTGCAGAACTAATTGTATTTACAGATTAGAAAACTACACTAGTGGTAGTGTCCAGGATTACAGTATGGAAAAATGTCTGGTGTGACCTAGAATGAAGCTTGGTTTGACTAACACTAAAGCTCATGTTATTAAAAACTAAAACTCAGCAACACATTCTTTGCTGATTTTAGAGGATATTTTAGTAATTTGGCTCTTAAGAAATCTCAAATGCAAGATTTCTATGCATTCAAATACCACTTCATAAAAACCCATAGCCTTTCCTTTCCTACAGTAAAATATGTTTAGCATTCTGTCTTTAGACATTTTTTTCCAGCCATATCTCATTAAATCTAAGGCTTGCATAGCAGTTTAATGACATAGTCCACACATTTTCTGAGGTGATTAATTTTTCCAAAATATTTAACATGGTAGTATTGCTACTGAATAAAAGCAAAATTTTCCTATTAAAAAAATTGTAGCAGCAGGACAAAGTGTCTATAGTCGTACCATGTAGGAGACTTGTTAAAAGAGAATCAAGCATTTGTGGCCAGCCTGGGCTACATATCGAGAGCTTTTCTCAAGAAAGAAAAGTTCCTCTTTAAGTAACCTAATAAAATAACATGAGAATTTCAAACTTATTTAGATACTGCTTAAAAGCTGAGTCCTCTGCTTTCCTGGCTGGGTAACACCTAGAGAAGATCTAGTTGAACAATGTATTCAACTTTAAAATCAGGCAAGGTAAATTTTTATTTTTAATCATTGTGAAAAAAATGAAGCAGTAATAACTATGAAGGTCACACAAGTATAGGCATATATTGCAAGCTTTTTAGCTAGATTCACTTCATACATTGTTTAAGCTACATTATTAAATCTAATTTTAAAAAAGTGAGTTTCTAAAAACTTGAAGAATAATGTATGGCATGGAAGTGTACAACTGTAACGTACAATTCCACAGCTTCAGAGGTGGAAGCAAGATCAGTAGCTACTTTCAGGAACTAGTTCCAAACTAGCCTGAGTTATCTAAAACAAAAAGAATGAATGTGAACAGAAAGTACGACTTGAAAATTCTATGCAATGAAAAATACTGAAAATCAAGAACTCATGACTCCTTTTGGTCAACAGATGGAAAAATTTAGGCTTCTTCCATGTGCCCTACTGAAACTTGGATCTTGTTTAAAAGGCATCTCTGATTTATATGCAGACACATGTCTCTGAGAAATTAAAATGTGTTTTTCAAACTTCATATGGTAATGTCTTATATGGGAAGGACATGTTACCTACTGATCTAAAGAATTAGACATTGAAGAAGGTGCAGTGGAAAACGGAGTTTCTGTAGTGGTCGTGCATATTCCACCATTGCCTTTTGATTTGACTTAAGATGACTGGGGGTTCTTTCAAAGCAGTAATCTAAGTTGCCTTCACCTTTGTCCTGTGAGCACAGAATCCGATGAAATGCACTCACTTTACCAATAAGCCTCTGGACTCTTTCCATGGGCAGTAAGGACCAACAGACACTTGGGTAGAAATAGTCTGATTAGACAACAATGGAAGGAAAAATGCCCTAATTCACAAACCTCCCTGCTTTTATGACTCTACCCTTGAAAGTCTCAAGGCAGAATCTTCACTATAAATTGGAAAACTATTACCCTCTTTAGGAATGTACATAGCTAAAGAAAAACTGCATGTGCAAATACCATATTCATTTTTTATTTAACATGGGGATGGAATGGGGATAGCATACATTTTATTTGTACAATATTTAACAATCACTTATTCAAGGTGGGATTTTATGGGGATTTTTTTCGTTTTTATCTTTCTGTTAAATACTTGCAGAAAAAAAAGATAGCAAGTACAATATGACAGTAGTACAACAACCTGTGCCCAAAACACTGACAAGAAATACAGAGTAAAGCTAAAATAATTGTTTACCAATATTTTGAGAGGTAACAAATAGGGAGATACGGGTTGAGACTGCATAAAAAACGTACTGCTGGTTGAATATCTGAGGTAAATGATGTTTAATCAAGATGCTACTTGTATCTTTGTCCATAAATTGTAAATAATTTTATGCACATTATACCAAATGTTCCTAAAAAGTAATTTTTCAAAAAAGTAAAAAAGAGAAACTGGAAAATAGCTGATGAAGCATTTTTTTAAAAAACAGTAATCAGTCTATTCCACTAAACTACCATCCATCTGGTGAGGGTTTGTTCCCGACCATTTGAATTTTACTTAAACGTGACTATTACCTAAGGATAAGAAAAGGGGATATAAGCAATGTTTTCATAATTTTGTGACACATGATTCTAGTTTTAAATTCAAAGGTGTTGGATTTTGTTTTTTCTTTTTCCTGGTTATATTTTCAGAATATCACCACGAAAGATAGTGCAAGTTCATGGGACCAATCATTGAGGCACAGTCTCTGTTCTGGAATTCACAAGGTACCTGTAATAAAACGTCCAAACAAGAATCACAAATCACATGCTATAACTCCTAGCATCTAAAATACATACAAGATCTGTGCAGGGCATAGATAGACTTCAAATAAATTCAAACACTGGTTAATCCATCAGTCCTATGGCAGTTGATCATAAAGCATTTCTCACAGGAGATCTGGGCAAGGTAGAGTAAGTAAGAGCAGCAGTTCTGGTGGGTATCAGAAAGGCAAAGTACAAGACATCATGAGGAGCACCATACACAAAGTTACAGGGGTCTAAGTTTGCCATCTCCCTAAAAAAAAAAAAAAAGTTTTCATTCTTTGATCTTCCTTTTTCAGTGTCCCTATCTCAAACTTTTTATCTGCCCACTCTGCACTTACTGTAAACCAAACACTAAAATGCCCTGCAAAAGAAAGTTTTAACAAGACTAGGTATAAGAACAGGTAGTCACTGGAACATTCTTACTTTACTGCTTATAAAAAAGGCTTTCTGTTAATGTAGTTCTCAAGAGAATACAGTTTTAAAATTGATAAGCTAGATTTAATTACAATACCCAAGATTCCTAAAAAAAAAAAAAAAAAAAAGTTTCCCTAGCATGAAGACAAAGCATTTTCTATCATGAACCAGTCTTGGTAACATTTTATCTGTAGTGCTCTCCTAAGCCAGACAGCCACAATATCCCTCATTTATCACTTTTAAAAAGAGGTTGAATGTTTACAATCAGCAGAAATCTGTTTATGGAGATTAACAATTTCCTTGTATGCACATTCTCTTATGGTTATCCTTGATTAGTTTACAAGTGGAAGCAAACCTAAATCAAGAATTTAAGAGGCCAAATATGTAGAAATCAGAACAGTGAACACTGAATTAGGCAATCTTAGGAATACAGTGAGACCTTGGGTACAAAGACAAAGCACAATTCTCTATGGGGTGTGGCATACAGACACAACGAATGCTATTACTCTCCCCTCCCTGCTTAGAGTATGTTGACCTATGTATTGTTTATAATTAATTCAGTCTTCCCAGAGATTAGTGCACATTTTATATAAAATGTAGTGTATGATGTCTTAACCATCTGAAGATAATGCATTCACAGTGAGCTCCTGATAGTAACATGTAAAAAGTTTATAAAATTAATGTATGGATGTTAAAGTGACTCGACAAAAATGTATATAACATAATACTGGCTATTTGTTGGTAATCTTAAAATTCAGGGAATTAATCTTTCACTTGGGCTTGTATAAGTTTGAGGAAGAAGCCAATTATATTCTGTTACATTGTTTGAAAAGCACTCTGGTACCTACCTGCCATCAATTCCATTTTCTTTTAGCAAGGATAAGGCATGAACTATCTAGAGTTAGCTGTAAAGTAACTTGGGGGAGGCTAGGCTGTGTTCTTTATACCACCACTGGTTACCTCTAAATGTCATTGCATATTTTAAGTTATAAGTTCAACTTGTTATCCCTGATTTGATTTAAAGCAGTAATATCTGAAATCTGTGCTTAAAGGTCAGTATCTCTATCCAAAGACAATTCTCTTCACATCACAGACATCAAATATTACACTTGACAAGATGGCACCACACAGTATAGTGATAGTTACATGTCTCAAAGCAGAGTGAGGAATTCTGAGTAATGACACTTCCTGAGGTGATCCTAAAACAGTGATAAGAATATCCCACACACTGTTTGGTAAAAGAAGAAATACACCACAATTTTACATATATAAATAGGAAAAAAAAATCTATTTTTAAAAGATAAAATGAAGAGCTTTCCAGTGTCACAGCTCACTTAAAATTTTGTAAATCATGCTTTATGTTTTCAAATATTTCCCAAACACAGCACACCTTAAAGAAAAAAGTACTACTTAAGTATGCAATACTTTGGGACCTGGATATAAGATGAAGGGAAGGAAGGGAAATGACACCTTTTTTTTTTTTCTATTTCAAAAACAGTACTTTGTTTTCCCTAAATTACAAGCCAGTACAAGAAAAGCTAAAACACTGCTTTACAAATAGCCACTTACTATTGGCACTAAGCATAGCTTACCATTTTTTCTTAAATAACACAGTGAATTTGTTAATACCTTGTTATAAAACATGGATTGATTTATTCAAATTTTGTTAGTGTTTTCAATTTTATAATTTAGCAACCGTGGAACTGAGGTATACCTTGTTGAGGGAGGTTAAAGTAATGCTTGGAAGCCTCTTTACTGTACCCCACTTTGATGACTTTATGTACACAGAACAGCAGCACACTACACATTCACAAGCTGTGTCATGTTGGCATTACAATAGTCATTTATAGAAACAACAGCAAATGCAATAAAAAGTTACCCTTTTAAAATCTGAAATGAAAAGTTTTTGATTTAAAAAAAATAGCAGTAGTTCATTTAAGGAATTAGTGTCTTCTGACAGACATTAAGAAATCTTATGTCAGTTTTCAAATACTTGATTAGCCAGGTCCAAAAGATCCTTGATTTGGAGAGGGCCACATTCTTCATGTACATTTTTCAGAAGTTCTTTACAGTTTGCAGCTTTTTCCTTAGACTCCCCTTCGTATCTGTGCTGCAGACGATGCAGTAAATCTCCCAGAGCCATGCGTTCCACAAGGGGCTGCTTGTGTACATGTCCGGGAGGCATCCTACTCATTTCACACAGAAAATACACTAAGCAGTTTCCTTAGCTTAGCAGCTCCAGTTCAGAGTCCCAATTCTCAGTGTGTACAGATGGTGCCACCATCATAGACTAGATTCTTTGGGAGGAAAGTCAACGTTTGTCACCATTGTGACCACTGTTACAATGTCCTCTGTAGTAATGATATTTGTTAGTCTTTGCATCTGGGTAATTCTTTCACCTACACATCCAGCTGATAACCTGGCTTCTGCATCGTGATCCCAACATTCTTCTATTGTTTCACAGAGCATTGCCATTCCCTAAAAGGAGAAGAACAGTCAAACATAACAGCTATTGTTTCCTGATAGGAAACAGGCTAACACTGTCATAAAGAAATAGTGATTTTTATGGGTCATAACTTCAAGATCAGCCAAGTTTGATCAGCACTCACTCTGGCTCTTTTTTTTTTTTTAAATGATTTATTTTTATTTATATGTAAACAGTGTTCTTTCTGCAAGTCTGCTATACACCAGAAGAGGGCATCAGATCTCATTATAGATGGTTGTGAGCCACCATGTAGTTCCTGGGAATTGAACTCAGGACCTCTGGAAGAGCAGACAGTGCTCTTAACCACTGAGCCATCTCTCCAGCCCACTCTGGCTCTTTTTAATGGACTCATTATGGTTGGCCTCAAACTCTTGATCCTTCTGCCTCAAGCACATGAGATACCATGGCTGGATCAAAACTCACTTTTATTGAAAGTCATTTTGCATACCAGCAAAATAAATTACTTTTCCAAGCATTAGGGATCCACAATATGAATATGTTTTTAAGTTCCAAAAATCTTGTACTCATAAATTCGATCATTTCAATGCTTGACCTTTTCAAGTAGACTTGCAACTAAGTCTAATGTGGGTACCAATTTTATTTATTTATTTAATCATTTTCTTAGTTGATAGTGGCATTTCTCCCTTGCAGTTAAAATTAAAAGGTCACCCTTGAAGAATCAATCTCTGGTTTCAGGGTATAGTTACTTATTGCCATTTGGGTTTCTAGTTATATTAACACCAAATTATCAACAAAATTCTATGCTGTTCTGCCTGCTCTAACTGTAAAGTCAAGTCTTGAAAGCCTGAATGAAATGAATAAGACTTCATAGAGTAGAGAAAACTGAGTGCTTAATAAGTGTTAAGATGGCATCCATTAGAAGGTAATGATCAGCAAGACTATCCAGCTTCCCATGGACCAGGCATTTGTTTCCTCATGGAACTTTCAAACCAGGAGATACTTGCTTGAACTTAACTAGACCGCTGAGGGAAGAGCCTTCTCTGCAAGGCTGTGACTTTAGACAAAGCCCTAATTCTGCCTCTGAACTCCAGTACAAAACAGCTGTGTGAAGATCACTGTCCCAGAAGAGAAATGTGCACATAACAGATACACTAGTATCTGGAAAAAAAATGTTTTCTTGAAATTTCAAATAGAAAATTGCATAAACTTACTGCATGTTTCTGCCAATAATCTCTTAAAACAGGCCTCTTTTTTTTATGCACAACAACTTCCTGCATATCTTCAAGAGACGGATGCTGGCCAATTTCCTCCTCAAATGGTAACATGTATTCATCTACAGGTCCTGAAATGTAAGAAGAGGAAAACCATTTTAATTCCTCCTGACTAGTACAAGCTCCTCCAATTCTGCACTCTATGAGGAAAGAGATGAACCCCCCCCCCCCAAACTTGTATCACAAGGGAACCAGAATCTAATTGTGAGAAATCGAAAGGTCTGTTTTCAGATGGCTGCTTGTTTTGGACAGGGTCAAGCTAAATAGTTTTGGCTGGCTCCAAATTCTTGATCTTCATAATCAGCCTCAACAGGCTGTTTTGGAACACATATGCTGAATGTCCATGTTTATATATGACAAGGATTGTCAATATTTAGAAATCAAAGCTATAATCCTCTTTGGAAGACTCATTTCCAGCAATTCCTATCAGAACGTTACCATTCATAGTGTCAGCACCTCTGGAGACTCAGTGCTTCACCTAGTATACTTCTCTGTGGCATGTTCAAATACCTTCCATGAGGAATTAATGCACTTTGCGATTTTCTGTCTTCTCTTACAAGCATATTTATAATACTTATAAATAATGCTGTTTATTTTTATATTTAAATCACAAGCATACTTCAACCAGAATTCTTATCACGTCAAAATGTACCCTCATGACAAAATTTATTCAGTAACATAAACACTTGTTCTTGGATCTCAGACAGGAATGTGCATTTAGGAGTTAATAACTGATGTTCAATAGATTCTTATTCAGAGTAGACACACCTACATTTTTACTATTATTTTATCTCCAAGTGAAGGTGGCATTTGCTCTATTTTGTAAATAAGATAGCTCAGAAAGTTAATGAGATTTTGCACAGAGGTATCTGACTATTCTATAGTAGAGTTGAAATCTGAATCTTATCTGAAATCTTTTTATCTATATCTTTCCCCTCAACACAACAGGTCACTTGGCAGTGTCATTCACCAGAGAGAAGTCGATGTACATAGATGAGCCTTGTGCAAAGTATTCAAATGTACCAAATTCACCAGGCAGTGGTGGCACACGCCTTTAATCCCAGTACTCGGGAGGCAGAGCCAGGTGGATCTCTGTGAGTTCAAGGCCAGCCTGGTCTACAGAGCGAGATCCAGGACAGGCACCAAAACTACATGGAGAAACCTTGTCTCGAAAAGCCAAAAATAAATAAATAAATGAATGAAATAAAAAATACACACACACACACACCAAATACTTCAAACATAATACCATGAACTGAAAGAGGCACTGACTCAGCCTTGTACACGTGCTTTAGGAAGCATCTTTTATTATTACTACACTTAGTGTGTGTGTGTGTGTGTGTGTGTGTGTACACGTGTGTGTATATTCCACAACATGCATAGAGAGTTCAGAGGACAGCTTGCAAGGAAGGGTGGGCTAGGCTCTCACCATATAAGACCCAGGATCAAAATGAGGTCATGAGCGTTGCCCACTAAACCATTTCCCCAGCGCTGTGGGAACCTTGTGATAGATGAAGGACTATGTTAGCACTTCTAGTACTTAGTACTGACATCTTAAATTTCAAGGTTCACAGGTCAATACTGGCATCAACACACAGACTTCTTAGGACGTAGCCCAGGCTAATGTATTTCTTTTTTAATGTGGATGGTTGTTTTGCCTGCACGTGTGCACCACAGCCATGACCGATGTCCATGAAGGAAGAGCAACCAGTGCTCTTAATAACAGAGCCATCTTCCCATCCTCCAGAGGCTTATTTTTAACTAGATTCCTAGAGTTTGCTATGCACACTAAAGTTTGAGAAATGCTGGATTTTTAACTAACTAGACACAAATTTTAAAGCACTCACTTTATCATTTTAAATCATGGCAAATCAGGGCCAAAGGGAAAGTGAACATAGTCTGCTTTTAAGTATTTTAGAGCATATACAAGGCATTTAAGAAAAATCAACATCTAACCTTTCTTTTGCCATAAAAATGCCCCAATAAATAACCCCAAGCCCCACCAAGTAACTCTCCTTAATTCCTATAACACCACCTGACATTTTTCAGGTATGACTTCACCCCAGTACAGTTACTGAAAGCCTTACATACCAGGTCCTGGAACAGATCATTCACACTTATCTCACTCTGGAGTCCTCTCTGCAGAAGGTATTTGATCACCTTTAACTGTGTATTACTTAACAATAGGGCCTGCATCCCCAGGACACCCAGTCATAGTTTGATATGAAAGACTCACACTGAAGTTCTTAAGCAACGTATTTTCTTGTAGTATGTGCTGTCTGACCTACTTCTGCCTCCAAAGTGTCAAAGCCATTTCTTTTCATGCCCAGCCCCCAAAATTCACCTTGCCTCCTATATCTTCGGCCACCTTTTGGAGTCCATAGAAGAAAATGTACTTATTTATTACCTTTTTGTGTAATCCCTTTCATAAATATGGCATATATACTTTTTTAAAAAGAAATGCTGTTTTCCCTTACCATCTGCAGCAGTACATCGAGAAGCCAGTTCCCACAGGACTAATCCCATGGCGTACATATCTATCCTCAAAAATGCATCCCTTTGGAAGTTTATAGCGCCCTCTAAAACCTCTGGAGCCATATACCTCCGAGTACCAACCTGAAAAAGAATTTGAAAGCAATCAGTACTCATTGACTTTATGAACTAATGTTTTTGTTTATGGTTTTGTAGAAAAAAAAAAAAAAAACAAATATGGTCTATTTAGCCAGGGTAAAGTAAGATGGCTTCTGGATACTCTCACCAGACAGGCTTACAGAGCTTGTCCTCCCTTCTGGATCGAATCACAAAGACCTGAATAATGGTGTGCTGGGAGAAGGACAGAATGGAGGAAAGAGCACTTTGCATATTGTTTGAGGTACACCTTTAGAAAACACTTTTTTTTTTTTTTTAGGGCTTCACTAATAAACATTTAAGATGATGTAAAAATAATTAGCAGAGATACATTTTTTAAATTCTACTTGTAAAAAATCTTACTTATTCATGAATTCTCCTTTATTTACATTTGCCCCCAAAAGTTTGGTATTGTGTAGTACTGTAACTGTGGCTACTACGCTCGGGCAGCTAGTGCTAGTTGGTCTTGAATGCATTTTTATGTGAAAGCTTAAGAGATTTTAGGAGCTATTTAGGTAGACTAAAATACACTTAACACAGATCTAAAAAGCAGCTTAGACATTGGTGTTTTCATCCTTAGGTAAGGGATGGCAAGTAACCTTTGGTCAAGACTTTGGTAGTTATATGTACATTTATCAATAGCTTTTAAAAAGTAAGGACAGATCAGTGAAACTTTGAAGTTCCATTTTTAACTGATTTTATCAGAACATAAGGTAGCTCTCTGGCTCTCGCTGTTCTAAACATTACACTGTATTCCGAATATCTCTCAAAGCCTACTTTTTCACTTAATTTAGACCACCCAAAGTTATTTCTTGTATTATGGGATTATAGCTTATCTAATTTTAGTCTAAGATATCCTCTTTTATGAATGAAAGGTGGTACGATAGTGGAGAAACTATTTACTCATGTAGGTAATAACTTATTTTGCCTAATCTTGTAATCCAATTGTAAGAGCATTAAAAGATGACATGAATGAGGTTTAAAAAAAAAAAAAAAAAAGTAGGCAGCTGGAGAGATGGCTTAGTGGTTAAAAGCACTGGGTGCTCTTCCAGACGTCCTGAGTTTAATTCCCAGCAGCCACATGGTGGCCCACAACCATCTATAATAGGATTTGATGCCCTCTTCTGGCTTGCAAGTATAGATGCAGAGCACTCATACATAAAATATAGATTACAAAACACAAAAGTTATGAAGTTTGCTCTGATACCAAAAGATGAAACTATCCCACACATACTGTCCTATGACTATCAATCATACAATAAGCACAGAAATTTGTCTCTAGGCTTCTTACTCCATTTTTAGTAATATTCTTCCTAAAACAGCCTCTATTCTCAATCATGTCAGCTTTTCTAATGTTCTGCAACTGCTGACACAACCTTGAACCAAATCTGAAACTGTTAATTAACATTGACAGAATGTAGTGTGCCATGACTGCACACAGCTATGTTCCTGGGGATCAAGATATGGAAGGAGAATGAAAACTCAGAAATAACCAAGTAACTTGAATGACTTGAAAGACAGAGAACCAATAAGGGCAAGCCTGGAAAGAATCCTTTGGCTTTATAGGAAATGTCACATTTTAAGCAAATATTTATTTTATTTTTAACAGTCAGAGAAGTGTTGTGAAATATTCCTTTTACACTGTGTGAAGATGTGTCACTAGGCTATGATTGGCTTAATGAAGAGCTGAATGGTCATTAACTAGGCAGGAAGAGGTTAGGCGGAACTTCTGGGAACAGAGCTCTGGAAAGAAGAAAGGAGGGTCGCCAGCCAAATGGAGAGGAAGCAGGATGGACTGTACAGAGGTAAGGGTAACCAAGCCATGTAAAAGAATGCAGATTAAAAGATACGGGTTAATTTAAGGTGAAAGAAGACTAAGGATTAGAACTAAGAAGATTAGGAATAAGACTAAGCTAAGGCCATGCTTTAATAATTAATAGTAAGTCTCCATATCAGTTTTTGCAAATTGGTGGCCCAAAGAAAAATCCACCTACAGGGAGATGTTTTGTGCACATGTGATTGTGGGTGCCCACAGAGTCCAGAAAAGGGTGTTGAGTCCCCTCAGACTGGACTTACTGGCATTTCTGAGCAGCCTGAGACAGGAAATGAACTTGGTCCTCTGCAAAGACAGGAAGCACTCTTAATTCCTGGGCCATCTCCTGCCCCTAAACTAACTGTTCTTGTTTAAAAAAAAAAAAAAAGGTGATTCTATACAAGTGATACAAGTGTAGCAGCTTTCCTAGCCTCATATTTTTGTGAGAATAAAATGCATGGGTATTCTCCTCTCCTTGGCCTTCTTAAAGGATGATATATCTATTTGTACAAACAATAACTGAAGTTAGACACCTCATTTCAGCCTTTCCAGGAGATCTGAACTCTAGAAAAAAAATTGAAAGATAAAACATTAAATTCATTAAAGAGTTAATGAATCAATAAAGAGGAAGAAGCAAGAAAATTATTATGTAGAAAATGGGAAGGAAAACCTAGTACACTGTGGTGAGAAGTGATCCATTATCCTCCACTCTTAGTGTGACGAATTAACCAATTAAAATTGAGTTAAAATTAAGAACTCCCTAAAGATGAAATTATTAAGAACTGGATTCTTCTGTGACTAATTATTTTAGAAAACAATCCTGTCCCAGCTAAATGTTGTTCTATGCTTGCCTAATCCTAAGGGGACAGCCATGTAAAAATGCTGCCCTCTCAAAATATGTCACTCTTCATTAGATGACTCAACCAACCCCAGCAACTTCAGATCAAGTCGATATTGATCTAAAGTAAGAGATGTGCTTATTATTTCCTACTCACATCTTATACTGGTTGTTCTTACCTGTCCATGGGTGTCACCTGCAGATTTGCCAGCCTCAAACTTTAACGCCAACCCAAAGTCAGCGATGCAAGCTGTCAGATTGTTTTTCAACAATACATTCTTACTTTTGATGTCCCTTCAAATAGAAAAAAAGTATTTTAAGTAAGTTATTTTTAAAATTTCTATTGAACATGAGGAGAATATGCTATAAAAATGAAGTTGCTTAAAACTATGAAAGGCAAAAAAAGGGATAAGATGCTTAGGCAGAGTCCCAATCTAGTCTAAAGCACATGAATGTAGTAACAAGCCCATTTTAACAGGAGCAAGAAGGAATCCTCTCCATAAAGTAGTTTTACAACAGCCATTCCAGAAATACATTATCATCTATGTCACTCCCACATAATCATAAAATTATTATTTCTTTAAGGGAATGGGAACATTTCAGATCTCACAGTTACAAACTCCCATAGAAACTTGTTTTTCAGAACAACAAGAAAATAGTCAAAATAGCCTTTGGTGAAGATTTCTACTTCAGAACAGTCCCTCACTGCCACCCTCCTTGCACTGCATGGCCACTATTGTAGGGAAGCACCTCTTGGAATACAAACACAAAGAAGCCTTTTACCATAGAGCATGGCCCAGTCCTTTGAAAGTCTATCAGCTGTAATGAAGGAAAATATTCTTTCTACACATCTGACTCATCTGGTTCATCTTAAAGACAACTCAGCAAGCATGTCTCTATGCTGTGACCAACAGTTACATTCAGAAGTCATAATACTGACCCACAAGAGGACGGAGGTAGAGTAAAATGCTCCAGAAATCAACTTGTTTCAGTATCAAAACATTTTCAGGGTCCCTATAACAACTTTGGGGAGGTCTGAAGGATTAGTTTGAATATATTAATAGAAGGCAAATTCAAGAAGGAAAATGAAAAAAAGCAGATCCCTTTCTGAAGAAGTCATTTATGGTTCGTAAAATCAGAATCTGGCGACATTCAACTATACCTCTACTAAATCACTCTGATAATGGCTATTTTTAAAACAGAATAGAAGGTGACAACTCAATCCTATGTTCTTCCAATAATGGCAAACTAAATCTATCTTCCAGGAACAAGCACTTTTCATTTTCAAGATTTGGTAACGGAGTCTTCACTGGACATGTAATATTTCTCCACTGGACAGCTCTCTCCTCACAATGACCTTTCCTTCTACTTTAGCTCAAGAATGAATCCACACTCATTCAAAACACAAAAAATATACGTAGTCTATCCTTAATTTCATCATCGAGTATCTATTAAAAAATTGCCTTTAAATCAAATTTTTGAGTTAAAATCATTTTTCCTTTGACATAGAGAAAATATACCTTTATTCTCAAACATGGTTTCAGAAATTAGACAAATTAAAACATGACATCATTAAACTTTACTAATGAGATTAATATGTACATTACCCAAAATACATCCTAGTCAAATCTCAAACCTAATTTTAAAAAATGAAAATCTTTACATTTTCAAATATGATTAAATAATCAAGGCAAAAATAAATTTCACCCAGAATTAGGCTTAAATAATAAGCATGTGAGTTGAACAGAAAGACAGGACAACTTTGGTTGTACCTGTGAGATATTGCAGGTTTGTGACCGTCTTTTAAGCCAGGTATATCCTCATGTAAATATGCCAATCCTCTAGCCATGGTTTCTGCGATATGACAGAGTTCATTCCAAGAGACCACATTAGCCTTGAGGAAGTCTGACAGTGAACCCTAAAGAAAAGAGCGAGACACCCATAAGTTCTTGATGCAAGTTTTACACAGATGGAAACTTTTCTTTGGATATGGAGGCAATGCATTCCTTTCAGTACATAATCAATCAAGCACTATAGAGTTATTCAAATTTCCTTCCAATTCACATTATTGAACATTCAACCCTAAAAGACTGATTTTTAAAAGCTTATTACCAAAATAAGTTAATTTCCCTAACTTTAGAAAGTTTAAAAAAAAAAAACAGACTACAAAATCAAAATCTTCTCTAAAGCTATTATGATCCTTATGGTCAAATACTAAGTGAAATATAAAGCCAGTTACACTTAACAAGAATGACACTCATTATACAAACCAAGTATCTTAGCTGACCATAGTAATGCAAGCCCATAATCCCAGAACTTGGGAGGCTGCTGAGGCAAAAAGATGAGGCCAGCCTGTGCTACATAGAAGAATTTTCTTTTAAAAAAAAAAATTTTTTTTAATGAAAAATGAGGGGAAAGTACATGTGCTGTGTCACTAATTCCAAGCTAGTGACTCTGGGTTCATCATTAAAGAATTATCAGGCAAAAAAATGAAGAGAAAAAAAAGAAGGGCTCATGGAGTCAAACTGTATCCTAAGTAATACATGGAAAACAACAAACGCTGTCTACTCTAAAGTCCCCCTAAGAGAAGCAATTGCAGCACAGGAAATCAAGGCTTAGGGCTGCTCTATGATTAGTGGGTTAGTTACAAAGTTCTTTCCTTAGTTTTGTGATACTTTCATTCACGAGTAATGTATATATGGATCAAATATTAATCAACTGTGATAATATACTGTTCTCTTGAAATACAACAATTAACATTAGGTTGGAAGGCCAAGTCCAGCTTTACAAAACTTAAGTATTAAGTCGTTCTTTACCTTTTCATGAAATGCTGTGATTAGCCATAAGTCCACATCAACGCTGGTGCCTCGTTTTTCTGCACCAATGAACTGTAGTATATTCTCATGCTTCATTCCAGGTAAACTATAGACTTCATATTCATTCTGCCAGGATTGTTTGTCCTACAGGAAATAATAATAATGATGATGATGAAAGTGTGGTAAGAACTCAGAAAGTACAAGAAAATAAATCATGTTGAGATTACTGGAATAAGTTCTAAAACAATAACAAAATAAGCTAAGTCTAATTGATGTATCAACAAAATAAGCTAAGTACAAGTGACCTTTTGATTTTTTTTTATAAAAGAAATCTGTAAGAGGTAATAACAATAATCCATAATAAATCTTTGTTATTTAGAGAATCCCACCCCATTCCTTCAAAATCTCCTTTTCTGTGTTGCTAAGTTTACAAACACAGGTATTCATCAAAAGCCACTGCATTTCTGGAACTTAAAAAGAAACACGTCCTACTTCAAAGTTACTACAATCACTGTATGGTGCGAAACTAGTATAAGATAGTAGTATGCATGCTACTACTCACAACCATCTCCCTGAAAGATCAATTTCAGTAGAGTGACCACCTTAAATAGGTGACAGTCTCTCTTCAGTCTGCCCCACCCTCACCCCCACCCCAAGCTAACAATACCTACTGTTTCTTTTAGACTATCTATTACTCATTCCTGCGGGTTATCTATGTCTACTGTATACTTACAAAAGATTACTTTCTTTTTACTATGAGAGGGCAATGAAAGTGAGTTACACTATAATGTAATGGTAAGGAAATCTCTGGATCCAAGGTTAATTTAAATTCCAGGTTTTCCTCTGATTTTTATAAAATCACTTTTCCAGTGAAGTAAAGGAATAACTGTGCTCTTGGTCACTAAAGTACTTACTGCATGTATATTCATGTATGATATATGAACACAAAATACATAAATCAATACTTTGTCAATAAAAGCATTTAATAAAATGGCTGCTACTGTCGTTTCTACTCTTAATATCCATATTATTTTCTAACTGTTAAGATTCCTTACACATTAAGTAGCTTCCCACAGCTTACTATGCTTCTCTCTCTAGAGCCACACCACTGCCAAGATAAAGAAAGACTCTAGGGGCTAGGCTTTAGATGAGGTGAGAAGGTACGTTAAGGAAACTGTTTCTCTAGTAACTTTGGAGTGATGGAGGTTGAGTATGTGTATCCAAGACTTCAATACCAAGGGTGCCACCAGCCACGGGGATGTATTACCAAAGAAACCAGCAAGACAGCAAAGCGGCAGTGCAGCCTGCCTTAGGTCAGGGTTCATAAGAAGTTCAGGTGCGTTTCAAGGAAAACAAAGTAAATCAATCCTATGGAAACCTGAATCACTGCCTCTGAGAAGTTACCAACACAAACTAAAATAATTACATAGAAACACTCAAAGTACAATGAAAAGAAATCAAAGTCTGGTCATGTAGCTCCGAACAGCAATTCTAAAACAAAGCACACAATCTGTTGTTCTTTCTTGTCAGGGGATAGTACGACAACTACTCAGTGAGGGGATTTTTGTGATTGGAATACTCGTCTTTAGTTTTTATTAACCAAAGACTGACTCTATGTTCCTTTATTGTGATTCCTCCACTGCCGACAACCCCAAGTGCTGTACTAAACCATTCCGTTCTTAGACGTGACTGCAGCATAGAAAGGCCAGACTGCTTCCCCACTACCACTGTCACCTTAGAATATACAGTCTGTGTGTATGAGCTACAATGTTCTAGCCAGTTACAGCTTTAAAAAGATACCGGTAGACAGATCAGAGAACTTTAATAAACATACCTGTATTGGAAATATTTTGACAGCCACATATTCATTGAGCAACTGGGCTTTCCAGACACAACCAAATCTTCCCCTTGCTTTCACTTCTAACAGCTGCAATGGCTTCAAACCTAGCAATGGAGAAGGTGGGGGTGGTCCTGGGTCCTACAAAAAAAATAATAATAATGAATAAGCAGAACATAAGACATCAATTCTGAAATGAGAAAAAAAGCTAAGTATATTGAAGAATTCACTGACAGGAACTGTTAACACTCAAGTGACTGTAAGTCAATGTGACCTTAACTTTCAGCCTGCAAGAACTGAGCTTCTGGGGCGTTAGCAGGAACCACTAAGCAAGCAATGTCTAACACTAGCACTGCTACTACTTAGGAACAGCAGGTGAAAACCACCAAGCAGCCAGTCTAAGCACTGTGAACTTCAGAACACTCTTAATAGTATCCCATTGGCTCCACCCAGCTCACATTCTCTTAAAAGATATGGATTTGAAAAGTACCAAAACAGCAAAGTAGAACCGTTTCTCAAAGAATTCTCAAAATCTACTACTTTCTCTTGTAGCTGTTTAATACTAATTTTTTCTTCATTAATTCTGTAATGCTCAGTCACTTTAAGCAAGTATATAAAATACAAAAAGCACTTACAAGAAATGTTTCTATAGACAAACTTTTTGTTTGTTCATTCTTATTTTTCAAGATACTAATAGTTCATTCCTTTAACTACTTCCCAAAACTGAATAGAAATAAAAATCATGTCTTGAGGATAACTGAAGAGAAAAATAAAACAAAGTACAAATAAAAATCTAGGAATGTGGTAGTCATAGCTGGAAACATGGAATGGTGAATAAAAGACAAGAGTGATACTATGATGCATTTTTAAAATAAGGCCTGTATAATACATTAAAATGGGCAATTGCAAAAAGAAAATCCCTAGACCAAAAGAATGGTAACTTTTGCTGAAAGTGTTCTATCAGTTTACCAACTCAACTAAAGCAAGATGTAAGAAGACTCTGGAAGCCAACAGATAAAGCAACAGAAATGTTCCAAGGGCCAAAAGTTCTGTGAAAAGGTACTAAAATGTTTGTGGCAAGAACAACCTCCTGTTGGTACTTCAGATACTTGAAAATGGCATTTTAACCTAGATCACTGCATCTCACCCTAACTTTCTTCTCCCTTTTTACATCTTCATAATGTTCATGACTGTTAATGCTCCCTGTAGGCATCCTTCATCCACTAGTCTGTTTCTGAGTCTCAAAAATTTCTATCAAGCATTAGAATGACCCAGCAAAGAAACAGTGCAAAGTATTACATGGAAAAAGAACACAACCTCTAGGCAAACCTTATTTAAAGGCTTGAAAAGCTCCTATTTTAAAAAATAAGTCAGGCCGGGAGGTGGTGGCGCACGCCTTTAATCCCAGCACTCGGGAGGCAGAGCCAGGAGGATCTCTGTGAGTTCGAGGCCAGCCTGGGCTACCAAGTGAGTTCCAGGAAAGGCGCAAAGCTACACAGAGAAACCCTGTCTCGAAAAACCAAAAAAAAAAAAAAAAAAAAAAAAGTCAGAAGACTTCCTGTGACTGATTCTGAAGTCATGTCTGTTTTCAAATGACTACAAACATTGCTGTCCCATCTAAAAATATGAAGAATTAATAAAACCAAAGTGCTTCTGTTTAGCAGAGTGATGGACCAAAAAGGCTGTTGACAAATCCTACAGGAAGGCCAGGCTCACAGTGATTCGCAGAAAGGGGCACCTTTGTCTTTTCTGGAAAGTTGCTGTGAGAATCATATCCTCCCTTCCTATTCTTGAACTGACTGTCTTCTGCCTGTAATAAGAGTCTACTGACAGGACCAGGCTGACTGAGGCAACTAGAGAAGGAAAAGGTGAATACTACTCTTCCAGAGGCAAAGAAAACTATCCAGTCGGCAAGGTCCAAGAATACGTGTACAAGTTTATAGAGAAATAACTAAATAGAAAAGACAAGGATGAGTTTTTCAAAGCAGCAATACTAAAATCTTTAGGTAATCACTGAAAAAAGAGAAAAGAAGAGGGCAACTCAACTCTAACATTCTGATCTGACACCCTTCTACACACTGACCAACAGTGTCTCTAGAGATAACTTGCACAGAGCTGTTCTGTGTTCAAAGGGGCGCCAACCATAGACATGAGTCCAGTCAATGGCACAGAATTGAGATGATTTCTTCAACATCTCAAATTAATAATATAACAGTGGCTCAAAGTATGTAAAATGATTTCTAGATGCAAAGATAAACTTCAAAGTTCCTATAGGCTTACAAGGCTTTCCTTAGTAAATTTATTAACGTACTTTTATTTCATAGAGATATCTTGAATCAACATTTAATATTACAATTTTACCATTAATTGCTACAAAACATACAACTGACAAAATTTCCTAACAGTATAAAAAATTAAATTAAAAAAACAAGCACTGGCCAATTTTCAAAAGGGAAGAAAATGATCTCTAAAGGTTCATTCTCATCAACATCAAAACCTTTTGAGATGTAGTCTTAAGTATACTTTAAGATTCACAAATATTTAAAGATTGGGCTAAAAAGCAACTTCATAATAAAATAACTACACAATACATAATACCATTGATACAACTTTTTCCTTTCTTAAGAAGTTACTAGGAAGAAGTTTTAAATGCACCTCTGAAATTTAAGTTTTACTTATTGTATAAAATATTAGAAATGATTCTCTGTTTATTAGCATCATTATAGCAATTTATTCAGAAAAACTCAGTATTTGTTTCTAGAAATAAGGACTTGTATCATTAAACATATGAACCCCTGAGGGGACAAATGGGAACTTAACACATCACAAATGATGGCATCCAGAAAACATGGCTTTGCCTTGCTGTACAGAAACACTTGGGGGGGGGCAGCAACTCTCAGGACTACAGAATTTCTGAGACCCTCCCCTTGAGCTCTCGGTGCTCTTTCAACAACCATTTAATGCATACAACTAAGATGAGGCCCAGCAGAAGTGGCTCTGATTATGTATTCCTTCTTAAGACATCAAAAAGTATGTGGAAATTGCAGTTACTGGGAAAGCCCCACTGCCCAGACAACCTCCCCAGTGACTAACTGTACCCAATGCTGGGACACTAGTCAAGAGGAGCAGCAAAGCCATCAGTGATCAAGTTTGCTTATTTCTCAATTAAGTATACATTGTAATCCAAACAGCCTCAACCTTCCAGGCAGCAACAGACTTATCAAAGGTGCTATTTCTGCGGCTAATTCATTTGCTAGAGATACCATTGGAAAATGCAGATTTTAAGCTAAGAGATAATGAGCTAGACCAGAAAGACACCTCTTATTTAAATGGGTGAAGGCTGACGTTTAAATATATGAACTACTATAAAAAATTATAAATACTGGGTTTCTAGGGCTAATGGCCTCATTAGGTTTTATCTTGTTCAGGTGAAATAGTTCTTTCTACATTCTATCTTAGATAAATATAAATACTGTTAATGATCCATCAAAATCAAATGCTTTTATTATGTCAAATGAATCACATTTGGATACGAAAGGGGGGGGCTTTTATAACAAAAATGTAGATAAACTATAAAGGATACAAAGTAAAGCAACAATAACAACAAAACTCTAAGGACAAATGTTTTGTGTGCATCCACAAAAGCTTTCACAACCATAAGCAAACATCAATGCATCTTACCTCTATCATTATATGAAAGGCGTGCTTGTGAAGAAAAAACACAGGCAAAAGAAATTACGATTCATATTCAGAATGAAATGAAAAATGACACATCAGTTACAAAGGTGAAAGAAGGAATGAATTAGCTTTTTTAAAGTAGACAGTGATTCAATGGACTATATTTTTAAGATAAAGATTAAGAACACTTTCCTTATAGCCAGAGGAAAGTAGTATAAAAAACGTAAAGGAAAAAGCCTTGGATATCACCTATCAGGGTGGTAATAAATAAATTTTGATGTAAAATAACTCCAAATTACCTGATCCAATGGGCTTCAAGCCAGCAAGTAAAATAAATTTTAGACACTACTTAGTACTTGAAAAGGTTTTAAAGTCTAAATGCAAGAGTAGGCAATTGAACTGGGGAAGACAGGAGCTGGAATTGGTTCTGACCAGCAGAGGGCAGTATTGCCTTTAACAAAATCACCAAGCAGCCTGAAGAAACCCAATTCTCTCAGAAATCTAATAGTTTTCATGGGTGTGTGCATACATGTATAGGGACATGTGCATGGAGGTTAGGGGACAACCTCGGGAGTCATTCCAAAGGTGTCATTTCCCACTGTCTGGAACTCCCTAGGCTGGCCAGCAAGCCCAAGAAACCCACCTGCCTCAATTTCTCCAGTGCTGGGATTACAAGCATCACACCCACCCCGCCTGCCTTCCTCCTCCCCTTTTCCTTTTCCTCTTTCTTTCTTTCATGTGGGCTCTAAGGATCAAACTTATGTGCTCATGCTTGTAAAGAAGCCCTTTGTGAGTGGTAATGTCTCTCAGCTCTAGTTTTTTTTTTTTTACAGCTTTTATAAGAACCTCCGAAATTTCCTTCCAGTGAGTGAACTCACCTTTCTGGAAGGCAGTAGGACCTTATAGTAAAACACAAAATAATGCTTTTGGTGGCTATGTGTGTGCTCAGAAAAGACAAACTGGGAAGAAAACACATAAGGAAGAAAGATGGCCAGAATTAAACAAAACCTGGTGACAAACTAGGCCTGTTATAAAACTCCCTGCCCAGCTGTAGCAACAAGAATAAATCAAAATAGATCCTACCAGAACAGGATTTAGATGACTTAGTTCATACTTCGAATTAAGCATTTGTTAGCAGTTCAAAATACTATTTCAGTATTATAGTAACTTTAAACCTAGGAAGTATGTAACAACTGAGTAAGTAGTAGTACCCTGGAAATGAGTACCCAGACACAGTTCTTACAACCTGAGAACAGTCAGATAGTACTAGAGAACAAGTCAACCCTAAAAAGATAACTGCTTTAATGTTAAGTTCAATGAAATACATGTTAGCTACTGCTAGGGAGCTTGAAAACTCCCAACAGATGACCACATTCCCCAGATTCGACTATTTCTACAGAGAACAGTGCCACTGGCAAAAAGAAATGACAATCCAGTTATCTATACCAGTTGTTTGCTGGATTTTCATCCTGTGATAATCATCCAGGACTATTCACGAGTCATCAAAAAGCTAGCTTAATCCTACCACACCATTAGAGAACCTCAGCATTCCTGAATACAATACCTCTCTCCCAGGGAATGCAAAGACACAAGAGATCTTGTTTAAACTCAAGAACTTGCAGAGATAAAGACATCAGCACAAGTAAATGGTACTTTTAATCTTAGAAAGTATTAGGCCTACTCAGTAAACTTTTTAATGAACGTTAGAATAAGCTATAAAATACACAAATAAAAAAATGAAGGCTAAAAACAAGCTTTAATGTAATAAGAATGGGAAAGACAAAAACCAAAAAATTAAATAAATAAGTTAATTAATTAACTAAAATACATAAACAGACTTTAAGTATATCTTTTTAGATATACTTCTCCATAAATGAACATTAGAATGGACAAAAGATACAAGGTAAACAAGAGGCACCAACAACAAGCTTCTTAAAAAAAAAAAAACTGTTGCAGTATATGCAGTCAAACAAGCAAAAGAGATCACTAAACATATAAACAGAAAAAACTCACCAAACAAAACGGCCTGGATTCACAAAATGGAAAGGTGGCTTTGAGTACTCTGCACTGTAAGTGTAAGTAACTAAAAATCAAATCAACTCCTTAATGCCAAGTAAGAAGAGTTCCAGATTAGAAACAGACCTACTGCTTATCAAGAAGGAATGAACTTACTACCAAACATCAGAAAAGAACATAGGACTTTACCCACTCATTCATTTATTCACTCAAAAAAGTTTACTGACCGCACTGTTTGTGTCAAGTACTATCTACTCAGGCTCTCATGAACTTTACAGCAGATGGACTAATTGATGATTTGCACTAACAAAGGCATAATTAAAAACTAAAATCAGTAGAAAGGAAGTCACTAGCTTGAGCATCTGTAAGATAGCTGACTTACACTGCCCAGTTTTTCCCTTAGGAGAGCACCCTGAAAAAAAAATGTCGCAGTAGAGGGGACTGATGGGAGTGAAAAGCATTGTTAGGACACATCCTAGATTTTAGGTTATACAGCCACATGGACAAGTGCTGCGTTTATTGAAACATAGGTTTGGAAAAGACAATCATGATCCCTGAATGGGAAGTGCTAAGAGACATCCAAGTGGAGCTATTTGGTAAGCAGTTAGCTATGCAAATCTAAAATTCAAAGATATCATTCCAGAAATAGAAACTTTTATATACTATTCATAAATACACATACAACATGTACTACAATTTTCTTTACTGTTTAATACATACACACACACACACACACACACACACACACACACACAGACAATCTTAAGTGTATCTACTTAGGCAGATAAGTAGTTTCCATATATATTTATTTTTGCACACCACACAACAACCTTTTCTTACAACCATCAAATGTCTATATTATGTGAAAACTGACAAATTCTGAATGTGTCTCCTCTTAGTCAGTTAATTATCATATATTCTTAGAAATGCCACAATTCTTCATTTTTTAGACTATCAACAAGCTAGAAAAGGGCAGGCATATATTAACAGATGAATAAATCAGATACTGTCAAATGCTCAGCCCTGGCTCTATTAATTAGATCCCAAGATTCCTTATAGTTTCTCTCATCGAACTTTTCCTGAAAGCAAACAGAAAGCAATGTAGATAATAAAGACTCTGAACAGACTCCCCAAGCCTTTAGCAGCACAGGGCAGCCAGCACCAGGGTAGGCAGTTTCCTAAGAGATGTAGGCAAAGCCCGTTCCCCTCTTAGCTGCTGTGCAAAAGCATAAGGCTTGTGACTAGCTATAAAGAAAACTTTCTTTTATTTAACATTTATAACCTTTAACTTAAGATGAAAGAAAGAAAACGGATGTGAGAAAATATTTAACTACTAAGCTGCCTAGACATAAATAAAACTATATTCATATGAAATAGTGAACTCTAATTATTTTCCCTAATTTAGCTTTCTATGGACTCCATGTAATTATTGAAATAAGCCATTCAATTCAGTCAGTGGACAATAATCCCTGAATAAAAGCCCAGGCATTGCCAATCAGGACAAGATTGTAAGTCAGGTTGTTTCACCTGAGTGCTCCGATTTTTTCATCAGTATAATGAACTTGGTGTAGCATATATTTCAGAGTATTATATCAGTAATAGTTTCAATGAAAATTATTCCTTTTGAGTCAAAGCTGTGACAGAGAGGACAATGACAGCAGACAGTTACTGAGCATTTTAACACTGGCCAACACCTCAAATACAGTTCTCTCAGCACTACAGAATGTCAATCATCTTTCTTCCACTGGCCATTCCTTTCATAATTTCTTCACCTTCATTTCCAAGTGGCAAAGTTAAATAAACAGCCTGTTTCCATCTTACCTTCATGTAACTGTGAGCCCCAAGAGGGCAAGCAGGGACCATCCTGCACCTGTACTAGGTAGCATGCATAGTGCAGGGCTCACAGCAGGTACGTAAGCACCAAAAGAGAGGTTCACCAAAAACAGAAAGACAGCCCACAGTATTTATTTTATTAACAAATGAACTTTTCTACTTCTACTATTTTGAATTAATGGAAAGGGGTTTTAGAGCAATGATGTAGCTAGGAATAAAGGAAGACATCTAGGATAAAGTCCGGGAAATGAGATTGATGCAGAAAAAGTTTGCCTCCTCCTGGCTACTACCTACTCTCCAGAAAAAGGGTAAGCATGTACTCTGATCTACACTCATGAGTCCACCTCCAGGTTGGTCAAAGGAAACTGCACCCCAGATGCTAAGAATGGAATGATGATCACCTGCAGGTAGGGGTGTGTGTGTGTGTGTGTGTGTGTGTGTGTGTGTGTGTGTGTGTGTGTGTGTGTGTTGTGTCAAAGCACTCAAAGAACTGGCTTTCACAAGTAAGTGTAGTGTGCAGTTCTACTCTAAGGAGGTTAAGCTCCATGGTTTTTGTCTTCCTCTCACCTCTTTGCTTTTGGATACAGAATTATTAGACAATCTCCACCTGACTATATTTAGGCATTGTATACAGAAATTGTAAATAATAAGCATTGTAAATAGAAAAACCTTTGTGTGTTTGGTGAGAGTAATTTTTCAAGCTATATACCTATCAATAATTTCTAAAAATTTGCTTAGAAGTATATTTTAAATGAAGTTACAATTTTAGTTGCTGTACAAAAACAATTATATACTCCAGTGGGACACAAAAGGAAAAACATCTAGAACAACCCTGAACCATTCTTAAGAATAGATATACAAAGATATACAAGTATAAAATGGCGTTATAGCATATTTTAAGCATGTTAAAATATGGTTGAAATACTTATAAAATGTAGATTTCTCCTATCAGAAATCTCATACAAACTTTTCTAAACTGATAAAATATCACACCATATACCCTAAATGTACACAATTTGTACCAACACATTAAATTGTAGTATTTCCTGAGCATACAGTAACACTCTACTAAGTTACACTTAAAAATACATCACTTAATGGATTGAAATAAATGGCAATCAAGCTGGAGAGCTATTTTTCTATACTGTTGACCTGAAAGAAGCTACTTGTAGAAGAATACTTTATAGTCTATAAAAGAAAAATAGTATTTGATAGTTTAATGGAGAGAAAATGCAACAGCCAAACAGATGAAGCTAGAGAAAGTATCCAAGGATGCATACCAATCTTAAAATTATTTACAGCAAGTGATAAATGCGAATGATTTTTCCTCTTTTGATAGAACGCTTTGTAAATAAATTGTGTCCATACAGCAAACATAGTCTTATTTCAAGCAGAAGAGAGAAAAAAAAAAAAAAACTAATTAATCAATCAACCCAGTTGTTGTATAACAGCTTCCTCTGAGATTGAAGCTGCAGGGAAACTCCTTAAACAGGAAGGTAAACAACTGGGAACAGTTTCAGGAAGTCCCTAAAACTGACTGGATTCACTAGGCCCCTCTCTGCCAGAGTAAGCAATAAAAGCTGAGAATCCCTCAAAGAACTAACAAGCCAAGCTGTAACAAAGACTCAGAAGTGCCAAAGCTGCCAAGAAAACACAGGCCACACCAGCTGCCTAGAGGAAGCAGGAATCCGTGGAGCTGCCTGGAAGAGGTTTAGAAATGAGCCTCTTGGAAGGACACTCTCCAACTGCCTGCAAGTTTGCAGTGCACTCCAGGTTCCCAGCTTTCGTGAGGTGTCACCCATACTGGGGTGGGCTTTGGTGGGCAGCTGTCGTTGAGTCATTTTTGCTCCTTTTAGGTAACACGTCACCCATACAGTAAGCAACCCCAATAAAATTCATGGTTCACCATATTATTGTAAGTAACCCCAATAAAACTCATGGTTCATCAAGCTGGACTTTGGTGGTGTCTGGTACTTTGGTCTGCCACAGTCTTCCTGTCTGGGGTGAGTAGACATGTGTGTTGCATCTCCCCAGGAAAGGTTTTGTCATACAGCACTAATTCAAACTGGATCAGACCTAAAAACCTCCTTCCTGTGGTCCAGCTTCCATGGTACCATAAAAATCCTATGCAAGTCAACAACGGAGGAAAGCAGTTAATAATCCCACCCAGCTGTGATACCTATAAACCACAACAATGACCAGCATAATGAAATATCCATAAAGATGTAATAAGTGGCACTCACATGTCAGGGGTAACCAACAGCTATCTGATTGGACTTACGGCCCCCTCATAGGAAGGAAATAATGCTTGAAAATATAGCCAGATTCCCAAGGCTAATGAGGCCATGAGCCTTAGAAAAGAAACTACTACCACTATTTTGCTAGATCAGCATAATTCCTTACTATATTCTAAATCGTACCCTTATACACATAGATCAATCTAGCTACCAACTGTCATCAAAGAAGCCTCATCTTTATAGCAAATGAAGACCATCACAAAAACCACAACTGGACACAATGCAGAATCAACAGACTGTGGGAGCCCAGCCCTAATATATACATCTACATCACAGCTCCTGTATCTATGGCTCAGGGAATAGTACAGAAGATGGGGTGGAAAAATTCTAAGAGCCAGAGAACCAGGAAATGGCTATATAAACAGGACCAATAGTAGTATCACCAAGAAAGGGAAATCTCACAGGATTCCACCCCTAGATAAAGAACCACAGGCAATGAATAGGTGCAGAAAGAGAAAAATTTGCCTTTCCCAGGGATAAATCCCCTACCTGGTTATCTACTGCGAAGGGATAAGCCCTGAAACCTAACACAAACAACAAAATTAGACTTAGCAGATTGTATCTTTACATTTATGCATACAGGTATGTAACAAAAATAGTTAAAGGAAGCTATTAATGTGAGAGTAAGGTGGGGAGATATGGAAGGAGCTGGAGGAAGGGAAATTGGTGGGGGACTGCAGCAAGGAGGGGAAAGGGAAAAGTAATGATGTCAAATTATAAGTAAATTTATATTTTGACTAAAAGTGTATTTTAAAAAGTATGCTTCTATAAATATTAAACTCATTTTGCAAGTATAATTTAATATTAGCATGCTAAACATTATCAATAAAACTTAGTAAGTTTGCCCTACATCTTCACTTGAGAAAGAAAGGAGCACACTTTCCTAAACTGACTGGAATATGGTATCCCATAATTTGGTTTCTCACTACATTTCAATGGATGTATATATAGGCTCATGATCAAGAGGAAAACCCTGCAAAGCATCTTCACAGATGACTTGCTTTCTCAGTGGGTAGTAATTTGGCACAGCATGAAATGACAACCTATTATTACTTTAATATTAAGGTCAATGGGATTACTTTGCATGCTCAACTTGGAGATCCCCAACATGTGAAAGCCCTTACTCCACCTCAAACCAACAACTAGACAAAATGTCATGGCATGTGGACTAAAGAAGCTAATGTCCCCTTAAGAACAATGGTACAATACTAAAGTGCTATTTATATAGCCTTTTAAAATGAGCAAAAAGCTAACTTCATAGATCATTTAAGTTAAGTTATTTCTGGGCTCTAATATTCATTTGATCAAGTGGTGGGTTTTATCAGCATGAACATAGATCTTAAATAGGAAACCTAAGCTTACATCCAGTTTTACTGAAACCACACTAACTCTTTACCACAATAAGGCTTAATAAGAGTCCATCAAGTCTCTCATATTCATGACTCACTATCACCAGAAAAACCAGTTTGCATTCAATTTACTCAGTGTGTGAGCTTCCTATGTGTGGAAAGAGTTTAGCATAAACAATAGAAACGTGACCTACATAATACAAAATGAGAGGCTCTTCTTGAGTCTGATCATGTCACTGTCTTATAAAAGCTAGGAATACTTCAACTTATTGTACATCCTCCAAAAATACAGCCTCCAGATTTTTCTCAAGGCAAAGCCCTAAAAGTATCTGACTGTTTATTAAAGGAATTCCCTGGAATAATGTTATCATCTCAATGTGACTCTAAACAAAACAAACTCAACTTAGTATTCAGTGCTTAGAAGCTATCATTCCTCACAAACACTAGAAACACAGTTGTTAGATACTTTGTAAGTCTTCAAGAGGCTTACAACCTAGTGGAATAATGAACTATGATACAGTATGTATACAGAATACTATGAGCTTTTCTCTCCTGGGATTACCTGTTGAATCACAGAGGAGAGAAAGTAAATTGAATGCCATTTATCAGTCATCTCATGTAGCACATAAATACAATTCTAGATGCATATGCTGGATGGTTTGGTTATACTACGGAGACTCCTAAGATGTTATAGAGTGGACCACATGTCATGGAGTACAAAGCAGTAAGAGCCCTTGAGTTTTCTAATCGCTGAAGCAACAGAATCCAACATATAAAATATTGTTCTAGCAATAGCAGAGGCAAAAGGAGAACATGAAAGCAAGAACAGCTGTAAGATTATAGAGACAACAGCCTCGGGGCAGTAACATTCTGAATACAATCCCATCAGGATAAAAAGGTGATGAATGGGCCTGGGAAATGGCAGGGCTAAAAACAGTAGTTTCTCCAATATGTTCATCCCAAATGACTGTGATAGCAGTGATACCACGAAACAACATGAGAAACACTGCAGCTATGAATTATAAAGAAACATCAGCAGCTTCAATTCTTAGGCAAACAGACATCTGCCTTTTTTTGTATCCTTGATCATGCAACATTATTTTGCATGATTAAGAATACAAAAAGTTAGATGTTTTTTGTTCATTATAAAGAACCATAATTAAAAAGAACCAGATTTTAAAGTATGTCCTAATATTATTTAAAGTAATACTAATAAAGATGAAAAATATTCTAAATAAATGGTGTCTTTACCATGATGACTCCCATTACTTAACTGACAGAACCAGCTTATTGATCTTGACAAGGCCAATTCCTTACAAGATACCAGTTTATTCATAAACCAGCCATTAGCTAAAGATTTGAAACTTTCTCTAAGTAGTAAAACATATTATGTCATTTCCCTAGAGCACTTAAACAAGGTACAAAGAATATGTTCCAGATACCCTTAGCAGCACTGTAAGATCTTTTCCTAGCAGGTCTTTTAGCTGGGAAGGTGGGCACCTAGCTGGTAAAATGCAGGTATGTCCTCAAGACTTTCTATGTACAGTATATCTCATCTACCCACTCATTTCTACTTCAAAACATCTTAAACAATGAGTGCACACTGGCAGCATCAAACCACTAGCCAGGAATTTCTGTCTAGGATCCAATCACATGTTCAAAAATGTCTTCTACATTTTCACCTTTCAAAGGAAAGCACATGAGTACGAGTTTTCTGTCCAGCTGTGGTATATGTCCTTTCGTCGTCTTAAGAGACTAACAGGAGATGGGGGAGTGCTCACCTGAGTAGGTACACAAACTACTAAACATCTAAAGCGGAAAGGGAAATCGACAATAATATGATAAAGAGATGTCACAGATATTTCTGAGTTACCTAAATTCTATTCAGAAGTAGCTGCTTTCTGAAAAGAGGAGCAAAACAGAAAAGCAAAAGGAGCAAAGCTTGAAGAACATCTTGGTTTAAATTCCAGCTCTGACACTTGTGAGTTTTTATACGTCACAGTTTATCTATAATCTAATACTACATACTAAGTCCTGTGAGATAAAATTAATTAAGTCAGTGCTTATTAAATACACTTTATCAACAGCCCCATTCTACACGTTCAGGAGTATGGTCCAGGAATGTAAATGCTTTAAGAAATCCCAAAAATTATCCTTACATACCAGTATCACAATTTAGGAGTCATTGAAAAAGCCATATATATGTGTGTGTATACACATACACACACACACACACACACACACACACACACAAACATACACACACACACACACACACACGTAATTATTCATAACAGTACCCTAGAACAAACATTTCAATGTTCAGCAAATACTTGATGTAATTACCTCCAATTATTTTTAAATTTAAAAAGAGCCTTTTGAAATTGGATTACAAAATTTGCATAAACCTCTCACCAAAAGGAGACTTGAAGCATACAGCTATACCTTTTCATCAAAAGTCTGAGATGACCAGAGTTAAGACTCCACATAAAAGACAATGCCATTTTGCACACAATTTAAAATCCAAGGAAAGTTTAAAGTTAGTTCTGTGTTGTATTTTTTTGTAAAAACTTGTCTATGCCAAGTTACTCAACCACAAAACTGATTCCTTATTTTTCAGCCTTCCTAAACACGTACAAGAGTATCAACGGCAACAAACATCTAAAACCCAGAGGGGATACTTATTACCAGATCTGGGGTAATAATTCACTATTAATGAATAGTAACAGTGTCTTTCTTCTTAAAAAAAAAAAAAAAAGTTAAACCCTTCAATTAATTTGCACTTCCTATAAAAGTCATCTAATATATGGGCTAACATAATACACATACACACACACACGAACACATGTACACAAGCACACTTAAAAACATCTTAAACCACACTCTCATAACAGCATTGGATATACTTCAATGTTCTATCTCTAACATTATATTACTGTTCAAAACTTCCTTTAACAAAAATTCCATAAATTATATATAAATTTCCCTTACATGTGTTTTTTAGGCTGTTTCTATCACATTTATGAACCTAAGGTAATTTCAGAGAATTATTAGAGCACTGAGTACTTTCTCTTCTAAATTTAGATACTAAAAATTTTTTTAATTAAATTTTAAAATTTAAATTAAGTTTTTTAAATTTTAAAGTCACACTGACAGAAATATTGAAAAGTTATTTATCACTGTGTTTATTTTTCCACATATATCTTTCATTATAAAAATCAATGAGCTGATTCAACAGATGTTGGGTGTGTTATCTAAATAATGCTTGGACATTTAAATACCAGATTTTACTATTTTCTTTAATCAAGTTTTACCATTTAGTATACTAATATTAAAAAAAGAGTTCAACCAAGAGACCCAAAAGGCCCAAGGTATTCTAAAGAGTTAAAATAAAAAAAATTAGAATTTAGAGATGGCTCAAGGATGTATAAGCAAGAGTTACCAGCTTCCCTGAGCATGTAGAATATTAGCTACTTTCACGAGAAGTCCTATGTAGCACTAGACCAGCGACAGCACCATACATAATAGACAATAGAAAAAATTCAGGGAGTTTAATCTGATTACCTAGTGCACCTGTGTTCAGAAATATTATTGAAGTGAGTGAAAATCCAAGACATTTTTTAAAGTTTTTAGTGTTCAATACACATTTGCCATGCTGGAAACAATCAACATACCTAAATTATCAGTGACACGTGATAAACAATGTCTCTCTGCAACTTCTACCTAAACCATCTTTCCAGCTATATATCCCTAAGCCTTTACAAAGCCTCCCTTTCCCATACATTCTTGGCTAACCTTCTGAATCAATTCTAACTCAGAGGGTGTTTGCACAAAGGGTCTGTAAAAAGACATCACCTATGAATAGAGACCAGTATGGAAAAGACCAAGGAGGTTCTGAGACCACTTCCTCATCATTAATTATGCCAAGATGCAAACAGAGGACAACATCCTTAAAGCACTGGAAGAACAGTGGACTCCACAGAGGAGACTAGGGATTTCAAGACCCTCCTCTTCCTCAACCTTTGACAAGTTTATGACATACAAAATTACTATAGTTCCCATGACAATAAACACTCCAAAATGAACTCCGAAGGAAATAACTGGCTAACCTGTTACTAAGTTATACCTCAGTTAATACTTCTTTAAAATATAAAATGTACAACAGAAAATACAGGACAATAACTTACTTGAGTAGGAACAAGTACTGGAGGATAGGCCATCTTGTGATGTCTATACACCCAAAATGCACAAATGACAATCCCTGCAATTAACATAAGTGGTACCAAGGAGTACAGCAAGATGTTGTAATAGGGTGGCTTCGGTGTGACAGGATTTGAAGTGGCTGTGGAAGAGGGAAGAGGAATGGTTCAGATTTGGTCTACAATCCTATCATAAGCAGTTAGCATAGAGTCAGATTTGGGGGTGGGGGATAAAATAGAAGAAAGTAGTAGTAAATTACTCCAGCAACACAAATATATTTTCTTTTCAATGTGCCAGCAGAACAAGCATGTACTTTTCAATATACACTTACGCTGTGTGACTTCCATCTCCGGAAAATAAGAGAACTTTTCATTACACATATTGCCCTCACAGCAACAAAAGTACACTTCAGGGCTGTCTTTTTTTTCTATACAATCAGTCCTATTAAAAAAAAATAATAATAATTAACACCAATATCATTATATTGACCCTACAACAGATGTGTTTCTTCAGAGACAGGAGTCATTACATACAAATTGGAGGTGTTTATGAGTATTCAATGATCCACTCTTAAAAGTAAAACTGTTCTAGACCTCAGCAGAGAAAAAAAAAGTAAACAAACATCTGAGTATATTATGATCACACTGACTTCCTGAGACTACTGCTTTAATGTGGTTTGTAATGAGCAATCTAAGGTAACTATCTCCTTTGTTTTCTTAATTATTAGAGAAGCTTGAAGAAGAACATAAAGCCAGTGAGGCAATTTAGTCTAGGAGTTGCATTTGCTCATGGGAAATGCAACTTCCCCATTTTGTGAATATTAAAAACTAAAAACTAGATATAAAGCTAAATAAATACACACATACACTAAGTAATGTGAGCTTGTATCTCATGAACAGAACATATTTCAGCATCAGAGAATCAAACTAGCTTTGGAAGTGCCATTTTTCTCATAGTAGTAGATTTACAATTCCTGAACAGATATCAAGGTTGTGATCTTAAAAACAAAAATGGAGAGAATATGAACAACAAACACTGTAGGACTTCATAACTCAAACTGATCAGACTCAGGCTGACTAAATTAAAATACAAAGCAGCAGCCTTCCACACACGAACTAAGTCACTGGAAAGACATGGAGTTAGCCTTGAGAAACAAGCTCCATTCAACTACTGAGAAACAGCTATAGCCATTGGTCCTTTGAAATTCAACTTTAAATATTGCTGCTAAACATCACTGAACCTAAAGATGCAGCACACAACCGCACTGAAGCTTTGGGCAGCATTCACCAACAATATGGCTGAGACAACTCCAGATAAAAGTTAAAGAGCTGGTGGTTTTACCAGCATCAAACTCTAAATAGAATCTATTAATGTCTACTTAGAAGAAATTAAAAGGTAAGTGAAAGCTGTTTTCATAATTTATAAGTAATGTGTAATTTAAAAATTAATATTTAGTCATGCCTCTAAAAATTGAAAAGAAATACACTTAGCCTAATTCAAGAAAATTTCCTTTCTCTGTTCTTAACTGTCCTTTTTGTTTTTTCAATCAACTTCAGAGCATAAAAACAGTATTCATAAGTTTCTGTATTATCATTTGATCCTCAGAATCAAAACTGGTGTACTAATCATTCATAACAAGCACTTAACACTGGGTGATGCACTCTGTGAGGCTCCAATGAATGGTTCACTAAGCATTTCAGCACTGCCTGGTTCTCACGTAAGTAAAATGCTAGGTTTACAGGTTAGAAGTACAATAGTTTTCACTACACACACATGTGTATATGCATATGTACCCATGTACACACAAATACACAACTTCCTGGTATGAAATAATAAAAGATCAGTTAAAGATAAGCCTACATTTTTCTCTAATGTCTTCCCATCCCTTTTTATAATAGCAAATTATCACTTGGTTTTGCACTTCTATTAGTAGAAACAATAATAGTCAGCAAAATGCAGGTAAAGAATGAAAGTATGTGTATATATATACATATACATACACACACACATACATATATATATAAATAATTCTTGGAAAACTTAGACTTAGAAGCATAACCCAAATATCAAATATATATCTAAATGATAATACTTCGATATCTCATTAAGTGGAGCTAATTTAATTTTCATAATTTAGTCAATGAATGCCTAGGGTCACATATGGCTAAGTAATCATCAATTCCAGGTGATTGAGGCTCTTGGGAACAGATATAGTGGTCAGCAGATACAGCACAACTTTTTGGGTCCAAGATAGCTAGTTACCTAGGGCTCTGCAGGCCTCTACCACTCTACACTGACCACCCCTATTGGAAAAGCTGTGGCTCAGGCAGAAAAACGGTCATCAGTCCAATATCAATGTCCCGTCTTATAGAAAGATCTGAAGTACTCAATTACATTTATCTTATTTTCAGTATAAAACAATTTAAACAAGATCTATTAAAGACAATATAGCTTTGTATGAGTTTTTAGTTCTGATACAGTTCTGAATGTTAAGTTAAATGTCTCCTGGGTTAAAAAAAAAACAAAGATCTACCTACTTTGCGAGACAAAAAGGGGTGAGGGAGAGAAGATCAATTTCTTCCAGAGATATAAAGAATGGGAATTAAATACTGCAATCAAGCATTATTCTTCTTTGAGGATAGACTTTTCAACACATATACCTTCTTTTAAAGTAATTTTTAAATTTGGCTTTAGGCTTATAATGCTAATATGAGGGTGAAAAATTATTCATATAAGGGTTCTCATTACCTGTAGATTATTCAAGATATATCAAGCATAAAACATAAACAAGGCATGTTTATTAATCTGAAAGAAAGTTCTTGCCATTGGTTCATGTGGTCTTCATAATTTCATCTTTAAAACAGCAAGAAACACTTAAGTGAAAATGCATGCACTGATCTTTATGTTTTCAAGGCAGGACAGGCAGAAGGAAAGTCACTGAACCCCATCATAAAATGTAAGGACATCCTTACCTGTCATAGCAGTTGATGTCATCCAGCCAACAACCTTGTTTCACTATTTCGATGGAACCAGAGATATTCTTCCAGGTAGCAAAACAATGTCGCCGTTTATCTTTGTCACCGTAACAAGGCTCCACACCAGTTTGATTGGTTCTGTCTCTTTCCCAATTAGCATTAAAGAAAAGACACTCCTGAGTTTCTGATCGACCAAGTATAGCACCTGTAAAATAACAGAACAACTTAATGTAGCCATACAACTCTTAACACCTATGCTCTGAAGGCAGCCACTTCATGCACTCTTGCAGTGTCAATAGTTTCTTGTCCCCCAGTGTCGTAACTCTGCATTTATGTGGCTAGGTTAATCCCTATACTTTACATATAAAAATAACCACAATAATCTGCACTAGCCATGCATATCACAAGATTTCTCTTGACAATGTCAGCTTCATTTAAGGACAAAAAGAACAGCAAAAATTGTTAATTTTATTAATTTCAACCTTTCCAACAGACCCTTTTTAAATATTTTGTGTGACAAAATACAATCTAAGCAAACATAATTCTCCTGTATAGGGAAGCTGTAGTTTCCTCAACTCTGTAGACTAAACAAAGCAGGGCCATGGAGACTTTGGAATCTGGCAGACAAGCTCTCAAAAGTGAGTCTGTTAACTCAAGTAAAGCAATTCACATTAATATGCGTCACCACTGGTACAAGCAGTTGGTAAAAACAGGCATTGTGGAAGACCTGTACCTACTAGCATTCAGATAACAATGCCATAGTGAGGTCAGTGGTAATATTAACAAATGTGGCCTTTGAATTCTAAATAATGAAGTGAGTCAACATCCAGAAGACCCACATAATGCAGAGAATCAACAGTTTCTGAAAGAATTAATGTGATGTTACAAAAGCACTCCTGTAAAAACCCATTCGGAGTGAGACAGATCACCAAAATAAGAGACTACTTCTTGAATTGTGGTATTATATCAAAGAAAAATACAAAAACATCTAAATAAATTATTACAATAGTATTCCTCTTTTCTAACTACATAACTGTGTATGGCTAGATCAAAATAATACAACAAAGTAACATACAACAGCAGCTGAATAAAGAAAAAAAGAATCCCACTGCTTTCTACTAAAACAATCATGAAAGTGACAAAAAATGTCACATTTCTTTTTGCTTTAGAAAACATTTTTCATAAAGATTTCTTCTTTTATTTACAAAGAATGAACATGAGCTATTTTTAAACAAATTGCAATTTTAAAATGCCCTCATTTCTAACATAGAAATCATACAATCTACATTTAAAAACAAAAAATACTCTGGGGTATTTGTGTTATGGACAGGAAATATCAGCCCCAAAGGCTCATATGTTGAAGTTTTGGTCCCCAACCAGTGGCATTATTGAGAGGTGACTAGATATTGAGGTTTCTGACCTAATCAATGAGTTAATCCCATGATGAAGCCCTATAGTATGGTATTTTTAGAAGCTCCCCAGGGGTCTAGTTGCAGGAAGTAGGTCACTTGCAGCACAATATTCCTTCTCCCAGTTCTCGCTCTGCTTCCTGTCTACCCTGAGGTGAGTGGCCTGACTGCACATGTTCCCAGTTACCATGTTCACATCTGTACTCAGGTCCATAGCAATGAAACCAACCAACAAATGACTGAGACAATGAAACTGGGATCCAACATTTATATCTTTTAAGTCATTCATGGTTGGTATGTTGTCCTAGCAACAATAAACTAATGTAAGTTTCTTAATTTTAAGAGCCTAAGTCTTGAGAACAGCTGTTCTACAATGTACTAAGAAAAATGTACTTATGAATTTGTAGTATCGATGTGCAGAAATGCTGTCATAAAACGACTTACTGTAAACTATACTGATGTCATCTATATTCTAAAGGTCTGCTACTACTACTTATCTGTACACATTAGCAGCCATTGTTTAAGTTATTTCTTTTCTGAAACTTCATCAAAACATGAGCAAACCAAGTTTCTCTTGTACCAAAAATCCTAAAAGCATGTACTGCCCATACTCTTATCTTAAAACAGGGATGGCAAACTTTTTTGTAAAGGTCCAGACAGTGTGTATTTTAGGCTTTGCAGGCCATATGGTCTGTTGCAACTACTCTGCTTGTGAAGTACACAAGTATCCATACACAGTAAATGAATGAATATAGTGTGTGTTTCAATAAAATTTTATTTATACAAATTAAAAATTAAACTTTTTGTAATTTTTGCATCTCACAAAATATTATCTTTGATATTTTCTCCAAACACTTAAATGTAGAAATTCATTCTCGGATGCATCTGGCTGACAGGTTGTGTGTGATCAGCAACTCCCTCTTAAAGCATTGCCATTACTAATTCCAGCAGGCTGGCTCATCTGCCTTTGATTTGCTAGAGATACATGTTCTGTGTCCATTTAACTCATGCTAAAAATGATGGACCGATAGATATATAGATGGATGGATGGATGGATGGATGGATGGATGGATGGATGGATGGATGGATGGAGCACTGCACAGGAATATCTTAAATGTAATATGACCAAAACAAACAAACATTGCTGGTATTCTAAGTACCAAATGGGATGCACCTTTGATTTCCAGTCAATGAATAGTTGTTCCTGAAGTGTTCTACTGAGAGAGTCTCAAGATTTTTCTGAAGAGAATTTTGTCACACAAAAGGGATAACAAGGGAGGGGAAATATTTGTTCCTCCTAGTGTAGACAAAACACAAACTAATGCTCACTTTAATCACTGTAAAAGTACTTCTGAGATTTATCTTTGAAAGTTAAATACATTTTCTGGGTAATTTTCTAGATCTAGAGTATCACTTATTTTTTTAATAGGTACAGAAAATTGCTTATGAGGAAACCTGTGACAATCTTCCTCACTCCTCCTAAAGCTGGTTTGTAATTAGCCCCTGTCTCATACATCCCATAACTAAACAATAAATAAAATAACATACTTATGAAAATATACTAAATGTATCTAACTTGTTCTTACACTTTAATGTTCATATTGTGACTTCAAAATGCGGTTCTAAAAAAGATGCTATTGTTCAGATAGTCTATTCAGTCTAAAGCTTTCTTAAATGTTAAACCTCTGTGCCTAAGTTTATTCTACTAAAATAATTTCAAATAGTTAAGACTGCCATTTAAAAAAAAAAAAGCAGGCATAAAATTAAGGCACATTCTTGAATCCTGTGTCATGCATTCTTGTAACTCAGTGTCATTTTCTATGTCCTGGAAAAGAGGTAGCTTAACAGTGTATTTAGGGGATCTATACATAAACACACATATATGCATCCATACACATACTATATATTTATGCTTCCATCCACGTATGTGCTTTTCTTTTTATCCTGCAAAAACTCAGGGAAGACCTAATGATCCTCCCTAGTTAACAACCCCTATTTTAAGGACTCTGACCTGAACCTACAAGCTCTTCTGTGACCTTGAACAGGTAAACAAATTCTTTGCTACCTCTTTCTACATGCATAAAATGAAGCAGGCTCAATGACCAAATTTTTCTCCAGATCCAAAATTTAGTCTAATTAGAGTAAATCAGGAACTCTAGTTACAATCAAGTATCTGAGTAAATTATGTAATATTTCTGTATAGAGTACCTGTATTGATGACTAGTGCTAAATGCTTCATTTTCTTACAGCTAAGGAAAAAAAATAATAAAACAAGCTATACACAGGACCTAACTACTTACTGGGCCATAAAACACCCAAGACAATGAAATCAAGAGTTCTTTTCCATGAGAAAAAAAATTTCAACTAAAAGACTGCATATGAATAGGATTTGAGGGTTTTTATACCAAATATTAAAATAATATACCAATACTAATTTTATACAAAATCTCTTCCAGATACAAAAAGATCCAGTGCTTCTTCATTCATTTCAAAGTCAAAATTAATTTTAATCAATTAATTAATTTCAATACAATTTTGAAATTGCATTATACTGATATAAAGTAACAGCACACAAGGAAAAACAGACCAGTATTTTTCACTAACTTGGGTATAAAAATTAACAAAATTTGGATAAATTTAATCTAATAACATATTTTTTAAAAAAGAAAAAGAGAACTAAGACACCACAAACAGGTTTACTTCAGCTATGCAAGGTGAATTCAGTGTTCAAACTTACTCAGTGCAGCCTATCAAATCAAGAAAATAAAAGTGAAAAATAGTATGACCCCATAAACCAACATAGAATAAGCATCAGACAAAATTCAACACCCATTTATAACAAAAACAAACTGCATACCAGGAAAAGAAAAGAGCTTCCTAAACATCATAAAGAGGATCTACCAAAAAGTCCCCCAGGGACATCATAGTTAATGGCCATACACAATGAGGAAGACTTCAAGCTAGGATCATAGACAAAGCCACATCACCCACATCACCCACACTCCTCTTATCCATTTATTTAAGACAGACTGAATGTTCTGATTACTGCTACAAAGCAAGGGACAGAAATTATGGGTATAATGCTGAGAAAAGAAAAATAAAACTGTATTTGCAGATGACATTATTACTTTTCTAAAAATTTCCAAAGAATCTAAATAAAAGAAAACCTGCTAGAATTAAAAAGTGACAAGATAACAACAAAATCAGTTCCTCTTCTCTATAGTAACAATGAGCAAAATGAAACTGAAGTATAAAAAATTCAAAACCAGATACACTTTATCTAAAGGAAATAGTTAGAAATTAACATAATCTAACAAAACACAAATGTGGTGAAATTGTAAAATGCTAATGGAATAAAAGATCCAAACACTTGCAGAAGCATCCAATTTTCATGTATGGAAAGTTCAGAATAACGAAGATGACAGTTCTCCCTAAATTCATGTACAGCTTTATTTAAATTCAATCAAAATCTCGATAAACCTATTTGTAGACATAAACAAGGTTATTAGAAAATAGTTTTTAAGGAATAAAGCTGGAGAAGTCACCCCTACTTTTCCAATGTTATGGTTTACGACATGTCCACAAAACATCAGGACAGTGTGACAGATAGTACAAGGAGATTCCTGACATGTGTGATACAGACAAAAAGCCAGAAATGGATCCACACCAATCAGACCACTTTTAGTAAATGAAGAAAGCAATGAAATGAGGAAAGGTAGCTTTTACAATAATAATTGCTGAAGGGGTTATACTCTATTTAAGCAACTATACTTTTGAATCCCTTCTTTCGCTATTGTTATTCCAGCAGTTCCTAAAAGGCCAGCTCTTTCAGGAATCTTTGCAGTCTCAATCTCATATCTGTATCTATTTTCAAATTTTCTTCTGGTACACATAGCAAAACCCTAAAAGTGTGACCATCAGTACTCCTGCCTTCTCTCAAAAGTGCTCACTGATCCAATGTAAAGTAATTTATATCTACTGGTTTATTTTTATAATTTTAACAACCTCTACTATAAAAACTTTCAAATAAAAACATCACACACTGATTTACTTTATTGTTATGATTCATGTGTTCTTGCAGCTCTGACGAACAAACCTAAGACCTAACACATGAAACTGAGCTGTTTTCCTAGCCATATTTACTGATTCTAGTCAGTCTGTGTGTGCATGTGGGCATGTGGGCATGCATGCATGTGTGCATGTATCCTTTTCCCATTTTAGAATGTCACTTAATGTTAGATTTTAAATCTATGAAGTAATGCATGTAAATTAACATGACTTACCCATTCTATAATGTATACATTATTTCAAAACATGCTGTACATGCTAAATTTACACAACTTTTTCCAAAGAAAAATAAAATTTATAAAAAAGGCATGAACAATCATTTTAATGACTAGGAAAGCTAGCCTGTTAAAAATGGGCTGAAATGGCGTATGTTCTTTAGATAGGCAATAAATAAATGGTGATGACTGATGGCCCTATCTTCTATCAAACGGACAGGTTTTTTGCTGGCAAACATTTATTTTTATTCATGACTGAAAACTCCTTTCTAGCATTAATACATGAAAGTCAACAACTGGCAAATTAATGCACAAAGATATGTAGATGCCTACATAATATCTAGATATTACTTAATATGAAATCGAGTAATTATTTAACTGTTTCATGTTTCTTTAATTTTATTTTCAATAGTTTCTATTTGGTAAGCTTTTGGCTTTTGTGAAGTATTAGTTACAATGTGTTAATCTCAATATGAAAAAAAAGATATTTAAAAACCATTTAAGAGTTGTGTGGCCAATAGTTTTGAGCAAAAATAATACAAATGTACTTTTTAATAATATGCTTGGTATAAGACTACCATCTTACCTACCCTCCAACATACATAGTACTTATTGAATGATAAAAAGCAAAATATAATGCAACAACTAAAGAAAATCTATCAAATACTAAAGGTTGGAAATAAAATATCATCTGTGATTACAAATTGCATGTTTTTTCTCTAAATTAAAAGAACATTTTTAGAGCACTGTGACCAACCTCATCCTCTCACAATTCTCCTATGTATGAAACAACTTTAAGAAAAAAAAAAAGTGTTTGGCAACTTAAAGATCTGAGGTTCATTCCTAGACAAATAATACTTCCTGAAGCTATGAACAAGTCCTTGAGAATACCGAATAAACACATATGCCAGAGTTGGATATCTATGCTACTGAGCTACATGCCTACCGTACTCACTGACAGCGACTGATTTTAATCAGTTATATATGGCACTGTGGGTTAGAATTTAAGTCTGTGTAGGAATATACATATAAATTAATGTGTCTTAGCCATTTCACAATGTGCACATACTTCAAGACATGTTGTGTCTCCCATGGGCAACTTAATCTACCAGAAAAAGTCAATGATGTTTACAATATAATAACGTCAGAAGCACTTCTTAGTTCCCTTTCACTGTTCCTGCCACTCTAGGGACAGACTAGAAGTCCAGAGAATTAGCTAAGGAAAACAGATCAAAGACACTGAAGACTTTTCATTCAAACCATCTTATTGTACAAATTAAAAAATCAAATAGCATCAAAATATTCTGCACAACACTACACAAAGGAATGATTTTAAGATGTTCAACATATTAGAAAACCAAAGCCGAGCGGTGGTGGCGCACGCCTTTAATCCCAGCACTCGGGAGGCAGAGCCAGGAGGATCTCTGTGAGTTCGAGGCCAGCCTGGGCTACCAAGTGAGTCCCAGGAAAGGCGCAAAGCTACACAGAGAAACCCTGTCTCGGAAAAGAAAAAAAAAAAAAAAAAAAAAAAAAAAAATCCCATTGAACACTATTACTAAAAAGTTCTTTCAATGAAAGAATCTATCTATCTAAATAACGCTAAGAGCTTAACTGTTCTATGAACACTGTGATCTCCATAAGTACAGGTCTGAATCCAAAGTGCTCCAAAGTCCAGATGTAGCATCACAAATGAACAGTCCACATCTGAGAGCTTCTGTCATAGAGAAAACACAGGTGTAAGGCCGGGCACAATCAGTAAGTAGTACGTTTCTGTAATACCAACACTTGAGAGGCTGAAACAAGAAGATTGGAAGTTCAGTACCAACCTGATTCTATCTTTTTAAAAGAGTGGTATTTTAAAGATTCATCCAAAAAAAAAAAAAAATGACTAAGCTGTGTTGGGATAGAGGTGGGGGGAACCTCCAAGAGCCACAGTAAACTAACCCCATAAAAACTAGTGGTCTCTTAAATCCACACTGACAAAATAGTCAGAGGCACTGAAAGGACTGACAGAGACAGAGCGGCCAAGCCTCCGCTTTCCTCAGTTATTGGGTTAGGTAGCTGGCCACTTCTCAATGTTTGTCTTGTACTTCTCAGATGGCAATGCTTGCTTCCAAACTCCCCTGCTTTTTTCTGTTAACCCTTCATGGTTTAGTCTCACTGTCCAGTGTAAGTTATAGCTTCAAAGACAAGACTCAACAGGAAAGTGTTTTAGCCTACAGACACAAATCCTGGGGGATTCTATCTACAAAGGCCTAAGTCAAGTCACGAGATTCTACGGTTCTCTGGCCATCTTTCAAAGAATGACTTATACCAAAGTGCTAGCTAATCAAGTTCTATCAAGTCTTTAAAAGGAGATTTCTGATGTTAGATGTTCATCTTTGGGGAATGAACTTGTGCTCTACATATAATACTGAGATTAAAATTGACAAGCTATTTTTAAAATGCACAATAATGAAAACTGCATGAAAGAGACAAAAGTATAAATTCTCAGAATCATAACAGTCTTTTTGATGCTTTATTTCCTTGGAAGATGCAGAGCTTCTTTTCATTAAACTCATCAGAGCTGGGTAAAAAAGTGAGTGAGAATGAGTGGGGATGAAGGTGAGCATGACAGACAGTGAGAAGGCGAGAGTGACAATGACGGTGACAGAGGGAGCAACAGGAGGCTACAGTGACACTGGGGATGAACTATAGTGACAGTGACAGACTGAGGGTAAGAGCAGCAGTGAGTGACAGTGACAGTGAGAATGAGGAGGAAAATGAAGGTGGGAGGAGAGGCGAGTGTGATGCGTGTGATCTTGAGAGGACTCACTTCTGTACCTGTGAAGGTACCATGCAGCACAGCACCACCCTAAGGACCAAAGTAGGGAGGGAACACAAAAGGAATGAATGAATGCACACTTTCCTCAAAGTAGTACCCATCGGTTCAAAACTGCAATTGAGAGGCTGATGGCTCAGCACTTAAGAGCACTTAGTGCTCTAGCAGAGGACCTGGGGTCCATTTCCAGCACCCAAATGGTGACTCAACCATCTGAAACTCCAGCTCCAGGAGATCTAACATCCTCTTCAGGCTTCTTTGAGAACAAGGCACATGTGGTGGTTCACAGATACACACATGGGCAAAATATCTATACACTCTGTGTGTGTGTGTGTGTGTGTGTGTGTGAGAGAGAGAGAGAGAGAGAGAGAGAGAGAGACAGAGACAGAGAGAGAGAGAGAGAGAGAGAGAGAGAGAGAGAGAGAGACAGAGAACAAGGCACATGTGGTGGTTCACAGATACACACATGGGCAAAATATCTATACACTCTGTGTGTGTGTGTGTGTGTGTGAGAGAGAGAGAGAGAGAGAGAGAGAGAGAGAGAGAGAGAGAGAGAGACAGACAGACAGACAGACAGACAGAGAACAAGGCACATGTGGTGGTTCACAGATACACACATGGGCAAAATATCTATACACTCTGTGTGTGTGTGTGTGTGTGTGTGTGTGTGTGAGAGAGAGAGAGAGAGAGAGAGAGAGAGAGAGAGAGAGAGACAGAGAGACAGACACAGAGAGACAGAGAGAGAGAATCAAAAAACTGAATAAATGAAAATATTACAAACTTGTTAACCCCAGTACTAAAGAGGCTGAGGCTGGGGGATCTCAAACTTCAAGGCACGCATGGGTTTCATAGTGAGACTTTATTTGAAAGAAGGATGAGATGGGAAAGTGGGGAGAAGAGGGGTGTTGTGGAGGAACAGAGGGACAGAACCAGGCAAAGGGGGGGGAGGAAAAGAGAAAGTTGAGAAGGGTAAGGACAAAGGAAGAGGTGAGGGGAAGGAATCTAAAGGTTTTGTTTACATTTTTGTTCCGGGCTCTCTTTGGCACTTGATCAAAGTAGAGGTTATAGACTCTCCTCTAGGATCAGGACTTCACTGGCCTAGTTTATGTTTATGTGTCTATTACCAGGCATGATTTCCCTCCAGTTGAGCCGGCCTTATGTCCAATTAGGAAGCTTCTTTCCCAGACTTGCTTTCATATAACTATAAATATATTATAGATCTTTTAGTATCCTGTTTTCTATGCTAATGCACATCAAGAATCATTTTCCATACTTGGCTGCTCACAGCTCTTTTTAATTCACTGTTTTAAAGGCTGTTCTCAATAGATAGAAGTTCAGTGAGATGTATAGCCTTTGGGTCTGATTAATTTTTATGCATGCTTATTTGCAACTTCTTTAGAGGACCAACCAATGCCCAAAATTTTTATCCCCAAAGACTTCTGATAGATATTTAGATATATGAGGAGATCACTTCTCAAATATTATCCCTGCACACTGTAATGCAACATTTGAAGGCTCTTCTCATTGTTTTGTTTTCTTTTTTTAACTAAGCACCTTTCCACCACCAAAAAATCACTTCTAAAGGAAAACACAAACATTTTCTGGCATGCTTCCCAGAACTTTTTGTGTTTTTGTTTGTTTTGTTTGCCGTGTGTATAGTTTCCATACTTAGCACTTACTATCATTTTAACAAAATATTACAAGATCTTGAAAGTAATGTGTATATATATTAAACTTAAAACAATACAGAATATGTTTAACATATAAACACTGTATGCTGTGGCACTAGATGCTATACACAAACATGCACATTATGAAGAACATAAGCACTTAGAAGTCCATATCTAATTGCAAATTATTTAATAGTTCTTTATATAAATTCCTGACATTACCAAAAGTAAAACCAAGATCTCCAGTTGGCTGAGGCAGAAGAAAGGCCAGTTGGGTCCAATGTGGATAACACATGATAAACACAAAGCAGGGCAACTTAAATATATTCCATTATAGATAAATGACTGTTTCTTCCCACACAGACAACACCAAATAATTTGTCTTTGACAAAGTCCAAGATTTGAAAATGTACTAATTCTCTTAAAGTGTTATAACACAAAGTTGTAGAGCTTGAAACAGATAGCCTTTTGTCAGACATCTTTACAACTTGCTTATTTCTTAATTCACTTAAGTATAAAAAGAGATAATACAAAGAAGTATGGGTTTTGTATTGTCAAAACTTGTACAGGAGCTCATCATTAAACCTTTTCTCCAGACTACTCTACACAGGTCTGCTCAAGAAAAGGTGCTAAAAGGACGAAAGGGATGTTAAAGACTAGTAAAGCACCATATGCAAAGATTTTGTAACAGAGCCTACTTATTTGTATAATATACACTAATTTAAAAAAATAACCGGCCGGGCGGTGGTGGCGCACGCCTTTAATCCCAGCACTCGGGAGGCAGAGGCAGGCGGATCTCCGTGAGTTCGAGGCCAGCCTGGGCTACCAAGTGAGTTCCAGGAAAGGCGCAAAGCTACACAGAGAAACCCTGTCTCGAAAAACCAAAAAAAAAAAAAAAAAAAAAAAATAACCAAGATAGGAGATGCTAACTGACCTGAGTTCAAATTCTAAGCTACTTAATATTAAGAAATCCATTATAATGATTTCTCCAAGAAGACTTCAAAGAAAACGATTTTTAAAATTATTGATATACAATCATCAGGGAAATTTTGAAAGCATCATTATTTAGCTTTCATCTTTTCACATTTAAGGAATGACTTCCATCCAGTTGTTCACAAACATGTCTCAAGTTGGTATTAAGTTTTTCAGTGTTTTACCTCCACATTTAGGCTTTCCATCATTGCCAAAAAAACATCCAAATAAATCTATTTTGAGGGCACACTACTCGAAATTTTAAAGGACACTGTATCTTTCACACAAAGCACTGTCTGTCATCAACCTGAATACAGAATTGATTAGTATGTGCCAGGCACTTTGATATTTGGCATTAAACAGAAATACTGAAAAAGAAAGTAATTTCAAAACAACCTCAAACCTGGGAGGAAAGAAATAATGGGAAGCTTAGTTTTCAAAACAGGGCACAGAAAGCAGAATTAAACTCACAAAGCAAAATTGGAGAGATGACTCAGTCCACAGTATTTGTCACACAAGCCTAAGGAGCCGATTGCGAGGATTCACTGGCCAGCCAGTCTAGACAATCAGCAAGTTCCCGGGTTCAGTGAGAGACCCTGTCTCAAAATTAAGTTGGAGAACAATTGAGGTAGACATCCAATGTCAACCTCTGGCCTCCACACACAGGCACACATACACACTAACATAAACAAATAAGTAACTCAAAACTATTTGATTCTTCTGAAGATCCACTGAAGTCTACTTTTTCATGGAAGGTGACTAAAAAAGCAGGAATAATGAGCAGGAAATCAAAAAGCCTGCATGCATCTTTATTAATACATTGTTCTTAAAAAATGTCATGTAGGATGTGTGCAGAAAAGTAGGATTTTATCTTCAACACTACTCAGAAAAGCACTAAGCAATGTAAAAGGTAAGGGACATTTCCCATCCTAGCACATATAACACAGTGACTTGTCATTACTGTACGCTGAGCCAGTAGCCACAATGACTCCCTGTTAGTATTACAGGAACAAAGATACCACAGAAAGTAAGCCTCCATAGAGACACTAAATACTCACTCCTACTCACCATAAAACCACCTGTTCATCCTAGTACTCAGTCAATAAAACATATTACCTAAGGCTGTCAAGTAAGAATTTGTAACTGAAGCTCTCTTCTCCCTCAAAAAGAATAAAATCAGGTCACTTGTAATTTAAGTCATAAGCAATGTAATTAGAAGAATGAAAGCAAGTTTCTTGTTGTTGTTGTTATTAAGGAAGTGTTACGTGAATCTGAACCTCTTGTCTATTCTTAGAATGTAAGATATATACACCCTTCTTCAGCTTCCACTTCACCCAATCAATCAACTCTTCATCTAGAAACCAAACAAAGCTATACTAAGGCAAACAAAATGAAGTCACTCCTCTGACTCTGAGCTATTCAGTAGCTTCCCACCATTGTAGATCTTGCAATCAAGATCTCTGATCTCTAACAAATCTGAGAAGACCTTTCATCATCTGACTGGTCTGCATCAGTTCACACCAGACAAGCAAACTTTCTTTAAACATCAGTTCTCTTGAGCCATGATGCATGCACGCTTCCCACTCTCCTTATCCTTAATGCTATTTGAATGAGAAGCTTAAAAAAAAAAAAAAAAAAAAAAAAAAAAGCCTGGAAAGGTTTGCAGGCCATGGCTTGAGTGTGTCCCTTCCAAAAGTTCTGTTGGAAGGTACTGGGAGGTGGGGCCAAATTTGAGTTGTGTAGGCCACAGATTTCCACTATCATAAACAGGGGCCCTTGAGAGCATGCTCTCTTCCTCTTGCTCTGTGCCACATAAACATGTAGTAGGAAGAACCACACTAGATGCTACCTGATCTTGGACATACCAGACTCCATAACTATGAAAGAAAAATAAGTATCTGTCCTTACCCAGGTTCAAATATTTTTCAGCACAAAAACAAAAAAAAAAAAAAAAAAAAAAAAATCAAACAAAACAAAACAAAAAAACCCAGTTCAAGACAAAGTTGAATATTACCAGTTCACAAAATGTCCTGAATTTACATATGAAATGTCAAGTTTACTTTAATTGTAATCAATAACTGATAAGCTGTACTGTCTAGGTGAACAAACTACTTTCTAATAAGTTCTCATCTATATAAAGTAGAAGCCAGAAAAAAACATGTTTACTAAGCTGACAGGATCAGAGCATTCTAAATCCAGAAGCATGGTAATGCAGAGTCACAGAACTGAGGAAAAGTAGATAAAGTACTCACTTTTAAATCTGATAAAGCGAGATTAATAAAATAATACCTCCTTGTTTAGATTCCTCACAAATCTGCATGACTGCCACTGCTTCTTGGGGGCCAGGCTAATCTTTTCTGTACCTTTCCAATATTAATACAGGTGCTGTCTAAATAAAAACATTTCCTGTGTTTTAAATAAAATGTCTTATAAACACACACACACACAGGAATCCACAGGGATGACACCAGCTTAGACTACTAGCATTGGTGGAGGGGGTGCCTGAGCTGGCTTACCCCAGTAATCAGGTTGGTGAATGCTCTCTGATCATAGAGTCTTCATCCAGTAAATGATAGAAACAGATGCAGACAGCCACAGCCAAGCAACAGGCTAAGCTCTGGAAGTCCAGCTGATGAGAGGAAAAAGGGATTCTCTAAGCAAAGGGTATCAAGACCATGATGGTGAAACTTACAGATACAACCGAACCAAGCTAGTAGGAACTCATGAACTTTGGACCGACAGCTGTGGAGCCTGCATGGGACTGGACTGGGCCCCTTGCACGGGCGAGACAGTTGTAGAGTAGCTTGGTCTGTTTGAGGGGTCCCTGACAGTGGGAATACGATCTATACCTGGTACATGAACTGGCTTTTTGGAGCCCATTGCCTATGGTGAGACCACCTTGCACAGCCTTGATGCAGGGGGAGGGGCTTGGACCTGTCTCAGCTGAATGTACTGGGCTTTGACGACTCCCCATGGGAGGCCATACCTGTTCAGAGGAGGGGGTTGAAGGTGGGATGTGGAGGGAAGGCTCATGAGGAGAGGAAGGAAGGATGAGGGAGGGATCTGTGGTTGGTGTGTGGAATGAATAAAAAAATTTCTTAATTAAAAAAAAAAAAAAACACTGGGACTTTGCTAGCATATCTTAAATACCATCCTACAGTCTCCCATACAAACCTTTGCAGTTAGTGAAACAAAGACTCAAGGAACTAGAATCAATAATTACAGAACTTATGAAACATTCAAACATGAGATAAACTTCTGAGTTAGTAATACTGGAAGAAGGTCCAATGATAAGATGCTTCCTTTACAAGTTAAAAATGACTGAGAATGCCAGAGTCTCAGTAAGGCTCAATTGGTTCCGACCTAGCCCTGAGCACAGAACCCTGGGATCAGGGACAGAAGCTTTACTAGCACCAGCTTCTTTCCTGCTCACTGGTGGACCTGCACACTGAAGGAAAGGGAGGAGCCAGGAAGAAAAGGCGTGGAGACAAAATGAAGTTGAAAGGACATAGAAACAACTGCAGCCATCAGTCATTCTCAGTTAAGCAGCTGGCTGCTGGGTGAGTCAGGGGGCAACAATCCTAACCCCTGGCTTTCTACTAAATCTGAAAACCAATTCCTAGTGGAATTCACACACCCTCTTCCCACTTACCACTTAAACAGCCATCTGCATCAACTCCCAATGAAGAACAGTTCTCCTTTTAATGTATTTATTCACTCATTAGTTCACTCAGTTTGCACTTTGTGAATGCATGGTATATGTATGCACATATGTATGAGTGTAAATGTCTACACACATGTGTGAAAGTCTGAGGTCCCTATCAGGTGTCTTCCCTCAATTATTTTCCACTTTATGTCTTGAGACAGGATCTCTCACTGAACCTGGAGCTCAAAGATTCAGCTAAGTAGTCTGGCCACACTGAGAGCTCCAAGGATCTCTTGTCTGTTTTATCAGTGCTGGGATTACAGATTTGTGTCACCACCACCCAGCTCTTTATGTGCTGTGGCTCCTGGAGATCCAAACACAGGTCTGTCTTCATGCTTGCAAGGCAAGCATTTCACTCACTAAGCCACATTTCTAGCTCCAAATCTGTCTTTTAAAGACAAAATAAAAAGAGGGAACAACTGAAATACAAGTTTGGACCCACCAAGAATTTGTTATCTCTAAGTATTGCCAGCCTCACTAAGTCAGAGAACAAGGACACAGACTGATGAGAACTATGCCCCTAGGTGCCCCAGAGTATAAAGCTCAATCTCTAATGTTTGCATCTCTAAAATGAATAAACAAATGACAGTATGTACCTAACATCTCAGAAGAGGCTTTAGGATAAATATCTAAGAAATAAGGCAAGAGCACTAATACAAATAGAAGGGGTAATATCAAAATCAAATATTAATGTTTTTTGCTAACTTTGGTACTTAAGTATTTTAAATTTCTTTTATAAGCTACTTAATTCATTTTCAAATTATATAGTATAGTAAAAGGGGAAGGCAGGACCAATAAACTAAGGAACAGAAGTAAGGAGCAGTAGACTGTTTAATGAGAAACAGGAAAAAAAGACAAAAAACAGGGACTGTCCATAGGAATAAAGGCAAGCCTAGAGATGAACATGAACATTGATGAAGGGTTCCTCGGGAAGAACAATGACAAGCACACAAAACACAACAGTTTCACTCAGCACAAACGCCAGATATCACTTGTCTATTCTGTTTCTGCTTCTCCATTTATTTCACTATATAACCTTAACCGTTTTCTCTGATGAATATATCATACATTTCCTGGACCCTCAAACTACCATTAAAAGGGAGGCTGGGGGGGGGCGGGCGGGCGGGAAATCCTTCTCCAAGGGGTCATTATTTCCATCATTATTCACCCCACACCTTCCCCCTCAATTCCTCCCATATCTGCTCCCTCTCAAGACATATTTATTATTGTTACAAATGCACACACACACACACACACACACACACACACACAAACTGCTGAATCCATTTAGTGTTGCTTAAAATGTATATATAATTAGGTATGAGGACTTGGGATTGAATAACCTATGGAGGTAGAGTCCCTAGAGAAGAATGATTAGCAGCCACTAACTGTCTGCATCTCTTCATCTAGAGATGGAGCCTTATGACATCTCCCCCATTCATGTTGGGATGTCAACTGGTGGTGGTGTCATATTTTAGGTCTTGTTTAGGTGACCATATTGTTAATAATTCATGGGTACAACTCCTTGTCATATATAGAAGACACTATCTCACAGCCAACATCTTAAGTTCCCAACACACGCGTATGTGCATGCATGCATGCATGCACATGCGCGTGTGTGTGTGCGCGCGCGCACACACGCACACACACACACACACACACACACACAATAAGATATTCAACACCACTGTTGAGTTTTATCACACCTAGTGCCTATAACCTTTGTCCCTGGAGGAAACAGTAGCAGTCAGTATTTCTCAAAAAACAGGTTCTACCAAAACTACCAAACTGCTGATTTCTGAGCCTACTCCAGATTCACTAGCTCAAATTCTCTAAATGCGAGTTGGCCACCTGGAACCCTGCATTTTAATAAGCAGCTTTTTATATGCAGAGGGAAAAAAAAGGAGATTCTACTACTATGCACAGAAATCAATTAAGAATATTTTTCAAGCAAGAATATAAATGCTCAAGAAGAGCCTGCTCACTGAAATGGAAGAAAATGGGAAATATTTCACACCCAGAAGGAGCACTCATTGAAGGGTGGCTCTTATTCTGAGTTGAGACTTTCATATGTTGAGAGCTTAAGCAGTTAAGTAATAAAAAAAAAAAAGGTAATCAAAAGTAGATTGTAGATAATCCATAAGTAAACTATCTAAACAAGAGTAATTGACATACTGACAAGCTGTAAACCTCTAAATTTAAAAATTAAAACAAATAACAGTCCTCCTTTTAAAACTGTATGCAGTTATCCTCAGTATCTCTGGGGGAATGCTTCCAGAACACTCCTGTGAAAAATCTCTAAATCCACAGATGTTAAGGTATCTTATAAAAACGTAAAATAATATAGTATTTGTACATAACCAACACATATCTCCTGTCAACTATAATTTGTCTCTAGATTACTTATATTAAATATGATGTAAATAAAATATAAATGTAAATATAATGTAATATATATGCAAACAGTCATATAATGGGTTGCTTAAACATCAAAAAAAGTGTATACATATACAAAAATAAAGTCTTTTTTCAGTCCAGAGTTGGTTGAACACAGAGACGTGAAACTCATGGGTATAGAGGACAATCATATTCCTTTGATTTGAATGTCTAGAATCCCACTTAGCTCCTATGCTAATAAAGGATTAAAAATTAATGGGGTCAAGAGGGATAAAAGCAAGCTTATCATTTTGTAGATAGAAAATCTGGCATCAGAAGCTACTTGATGAAAACTATAATCCAACAAGACTTATCTACTACAGAAATCATTATAGACAAGAATTACTGCCATTTAGATTACCAGTGTCTAAAATTTAAATATCAGTTTCCTAAATCCAATTTTTACAAACCAAGAAACATCTCATTTGATCTTCACAATTGTACAGAGTATAAGGAAAGGGATAGTATTCCTATAGTACTTCTGAGTAGATGCACACTTGAATTAAATCAAATCCTATAATCATCCTGTCTACTAGCTGTGTCCAAATGGGCACTCTGTCTAACAGCTATTCTTGAGTGTAAAAGAAAAACTTCCTTTGCTCTATCATGATCAACTGATTCGGTAGGTCTATGATGGAGCTTAAGAATCTACATTTTTTTTAACCAGTACCCACGATGATTCTGATGCTGGAAGTTCCTCGAATAATAGTTTGAAAGACAATCCCAACTGAGACAGAGAGATGGCATCATCTTAGGGAGTAGCTGAGACTCAATCCCAGACCTCTGTTCTCCTTTTCATTATCAACTCCAATAAATGAAATTTAGGAAGTTCTTTTTTCACATGATAGAGTATGTGTAAAGAAGTTTTCACCAAGCACAACTTAAGAGGTTTCACTGAGTTAAACTCTGAAAATGCTTTAAAGGAGATAACAGCTCAGTAGTATGAACACAAACTCCAAGGAAACATACTCCCCACCCCATATCAGAAACTAAGAATTAACCAGAAATGTTCACACTAGTAAACATCACTACATGTTCTTTTTTTATTTAATCCATATAATTATGTGAAGAAGCTATTATTTCTGCAAGTTTTATAGGTGAAAAAGCCTAAGGCTTCAGTGGTTGTAACTTGCAAAGGAATACAAAGTTAAGTGATCAGTACAGGACTACGGCAGAGAGCTGAACTTTTTACCACAGTTATACAAAGGCCATTGTGCCTATCATTAGGGCCTCTAATTCACTGCCTAAGCAATAAATTTTAATACAGTATTCTGCATGATCTTTCATCTGTTCTTAGGTCACAAAGAACTTTGTTCAGTTTTTACTTCATAAAAATCAATCATTTACCTCAGACTCCTCCTCTCTCCTATATTAAAGTAAATCCTCCTCCCTTCCTCCCTACCACCCACATTATGCTTCTTCAACCAATTTTATCTGATCTTAGTGGTTTGTCTTGGCTGTCACTATAATAACTACCTCTCTCCTCCATATGTAACAACACACAGCCTAGGCTAAAATGTCTTGGGTTGTGAAAGATGATTTCCTTAAAATGACAACCAACTGCTTTGGTCTTCTTGTGGGGTACTGCGGAGTATTTGCTCTGCCCTTTCTGTTTCTCACTTCCAAACCCCTGCTGCTCTTAATTTATGGATCATTTGGCCATAATCTATCAAAGCTTGTTTTCACAGGAGTAGCTGATCCCCCCTGCAGAAGAAAAAAATAAAAATAAATGATTCACATACTCTCTCCCAAAGAATACCATTAACAGACCTGTAAAGATTCACATTTGTTCCTCTTACACCTTCACCAACTTTCTGTCATCACCACAGTTTTGCTAAATGCTTACACTTGAGTTGCCCAGTAGTATGGCTAGCCTTATCTAGTTACTAAACTTTAGAAATGTGACTAGTGTAGATTGAAATATAAAGCATAGTCTTGATTTCAAAGACAGTACAGAGACTCACAAATAATTTTCATATTGATCATAGCTAAAATGATATTTTGTCTATACTGTGCTGAGTAAGGTACACAGTTAAAATTAGTTTTACTTTTTAAAGCTTTTTAAAATACACCTACCAGAAGATAAAATGTCATTGTGTGGCTCACATTGCAGCTTGCATTGCATTGCTTGTATAATCCCGACTCTAAAGACTCACAAATTCTAAGTCTGATTGCCCTAATGCCCTCATTATAACAGATACAATATAAGAACCTTTTTTAGCCTGGCACTGGTGGTGCAAGCCTTTAATCCTAGCACTTGGGAGGCAGTGGCAGATGGATCTCTGAGTTCAAGGCCAGCCTGGTCTACAAAGTGAGTTCTAGGACAGCCAGGACTGTTAAGCAGAGAAATTTTGTTTTGAAGAAAAGGGGGGAGGGGGGAAGGCCCTTCCTTCTTTAAACCCTCCCCAGTCTATCTGCCCAATCATCTCAAAACATGGATCATACATGCTCAGTTATTTATTTCAGGAAATCATACTAATTATTCTATAGAGAATTAGAATCTCACTTATAGAAAAGTGAGCTCTTCTCCTACAAACATAATTAAGTTGCGTACAGCAAAACAGCTCTGATGGTGTGCCGAAGTAAAGCGCCTATCATCATATCACCTGATAATAAAAATTCAAAACCATTGTTTCAGCACAGTAATTAAGTGTGAACTTTTGAAGGAATACTTCGGGAAATAAATGAAGCTACTGGAAACATCTCCAAAGTAGAGTAACCAATTAGGTGGTAAATACACTACTCAAAGGCACATGAACTCCTCCACCTACTCCACAAGCAGTCTGATCCCGTTCTTGAAAGTACTCTACTGACCTTTGTTACTGCTTCCCTTTTCGTGTACTTAAAAATGGGCCCCCAGGTGAGATAATAGTTACCTCTAAGTTAACAAAGGAAAAGGAAAACCATAGGAGTGACAGATAAGCAGAATGTACATCACTATGTGTGCTACACTTATGCTAAGAATTAGAAGATTAAAGGAAAAATCATTATAATTTTAGAAACAATACACTGAACATCTGCCCTAGGCCCAGCTCAACTGGATGACCTGGGGACCACGGCAGTCAACTCAAACATCTAGCAGCATTCTTTTCAGAGAAGAGTTAAAATCAATATGTCTTTAATTGTATGAGCCAAGAAATGAACTGATGACAATTTGTCTGGGTTTGTAGAAATGGCAGTGATAAACCAAAATATCTGAAGAAAAAGATTTCAGTCTGTTGCTATCAGACAGAAAAAGAAATGCAAAGTACTCTGAAAAGATGAAGTCTGGTACAGTGTATCATATCAGGGCTTTAAATTAACTACACAACATGTACAACATTCAATGAAAACTTTTTCATTAATGCATGGAAGCTTTTTACATTGAGGCATGTCTGGACTTTTAATTTGTCTTTAATACTATTTTTAATTTAGAAAAGATACTTTATAACTTATTTTTGATAGATGCAAAACTAGTAAGTGGGGCACATATTAGGCCAGCTTTTGATGTAGTGGAATACACATGTCACACTATGTTTTCAGTTATTTAGAGGAGGAAATGATTAGTACATGATCAAATTGATCAAATTTATCTGTTAGGCAAAATAATTTTTTCCTTCAAAATAATACCATATCTGTTATGAAAATACATTTATAATTAAATCTAGCATATGAACGCAGAGGCACATAGGCTTAGATCTTATGTGAATAAACAAACACTCATGGATTCAGAGTCCCTGTACACTAACTCCTGCAGCTTGAACTTGTAAGGAACAATGCATAAATATTCAATATTTAGTGCCAACTTCAGTCTGGGGAACCCACAAAGGAACTAGACAGTCCAAAGAATTACGCAACAACATTGTCTCAAGACACAAATGCTCTAATAAGAAGAAATGAGAAATGTATGCTAAACTACTTCAGGTAAGGTATGCTTTATTCAAGGAGGTGCAAATACGCAGTTATATTAAAAGTAACATTTTCATTAAACAAAGAACAAAGAAAGATGACCAAGAAGAATATCAAAGGAAGGAAGAAATAAGCCAGCAGTTAACTTGATACTACACTACATGAGAATGTGAATCAAAAGGCAGTTCTAATGTTGAAGGCCTTCTTACAGTACAGACAGTTCTCTAATAATTCTGTTGGTTTTAGTCAAAATATCTCAGTCTCTCAAATCCTTCTCTGCACACTTTACACACCTATCTCATATTCCTTCACATTTCCAACTCCATATACCTCTCCACATCCTTTCCTCTCCTGTACCACCCACTAATCATCTTACATATCCCAAAGACCATTATTCTGGCATCTGAGGTCCTACAAAAGAAACATGTCAATGATTTACCCTCTTTATCATTATCTCCCATGGCAGGTCTAATCATTATACCACAAGCATTCTATTCTTATTGTCTATATCCTCAAAAGTCCACAACCACTTTCGCATCTATCTAAATTTTTACTCATTTTTCAAGGTTCACTGATATCCTATTTTCTTTATAAAGCTTTCCAAGCTACCTTGCCTCTTGACTTTTCATTGTCCTGGATGTCCTACTTATTCAGCTAGTATTCAGCTGCCTTCTCATGCAATTCATCATTGAAATGTAAACTATATTGTAACATTTCCTGTTGATTTATATACAGGATTCTCTCTACAACTAGACAACAGCAGACTCAGGCTTTCTGGTTTCTTTACAGTAACACAAGCAGCAGTATATATCTCTTTTGGATGGCTCTTAATTTCATACACCATTCCCTGCGTTCCCCTAATCTTGTTTCATAGCTCCCCAAATACATTCAATCCCCGCATTTCCTCCCACAAATTCAAAACATTGCACTTTAATACACCACATATAACTGGAAGGGCCTTACCAAATCATAAATTGGATTCTGCCTTAGGAAACTACACAAAGGCAAGGGTGAATAGTTACCTTCCTTCGTGATGATGCAAAATCAACTTTAGCACTTTGTACAGATATCCTGAGGGGGACACAGGACTAACAAAACATGAAAATGTAAACATTTCCTCAAGCAACTGTGGACATCCAATTGTCAACCAAAGGGGGAGCAAGTTTACAAATTTATCTAAGGGGGATAAAACTATATGAATATTAGTGTGTTCAAATATTAAAGGAAAAGAACATAAAAACACCAAATCAAATAATTGTATCTCAGAAAAACCCTAGAAACGTTTTATTTTAAGGACAGAAAAGACAATGACAGAAAGTACTTATGAAGTCAAAAAAAATCTTATAATCTTTAGAAAGGAAACTAAGAAAAATAAAAGCAAAACTAGAAAATATTCAAGTGTTTCACAAAAGGACAGGATTATCTACATCTTGTATACGTCCCAAAATTACCAAACCTTTCCTCAAAAATTCAAAAGTAAGTGCTACATCCCAGAGTAATGATCCACAAGGGATGGATGCCCATTTCAACAGTAAGAAAAAAATCTTTAAGCATCCCACTAAAGAGTCCATCTAATTTTTACATCTCCAACCCTATCTTCCCATTGTAAGCTCTACTCACCTATCCAAAAGGAGTATTCAGCACAATGTTTATACTATCACACATACTATCTAGAAGCTCTTATATATACTGCCTGTTTTGCATAGAATGTTCTATGGAGAAATCTAATGACTCTTCCCAGGTCCAGTCAAATGCTACAACCTCCATGTTTTGTTTTATTTTTTCCAAAATACAATGAACATGAACCAAACACAAACTCCAATGGCATTAAACCAGGTACCAAAGGTACAGAGATAAATCAGTAATAATTCCTATAGATTTATATGTCATGTGAAGAGAGAAACAGAAAAACATCAATGACACAGAATAATGGATGAGTAAAATGTACTGCAACATAGAAAAGAGCCCTTAACAACTTGCTAAGGAAGAGCTGAGGGAGAAGGGAACTAAAGAAACAAAAAAGGACAGAACATGGAGGTAAATATCAAGTGCATTGCAGAAGAAACGCAATTAGGTTTTTGCAGTATTAAAGGACCAAAACAGGAAGAAGTAACTGACAGGAAATGAAGTCAGAAAGAATGGTCACTGGGGGGAAATAACAACAGTTGGTCGAATGAGAAAGCTTGACCAGCATCATTTGTTGGTGACAGGAAGTCAATAAAGAGCTTTAGGTATATGAGAAGATTTGGAGGGAAGACAGGAAAGAGAGAAATCATGTAATTATAACCTCAAAAATTATCAAAAAAAAGTTGAATGTTGTCAGAATCAGATTTGTCCATTTATAGATCCCCTCGTTTTATAAGCTCTACAATTTCTCCTAAGAAAAATGGAAGACAGGCTTTCTTCCTTTTTCCCAAATTTCCTTTCTCCACACCCCCCCAACCCCCCACCCCCACCCCACTCACCCCCCGCGCACCTTATGCTGAATACAGAAGGAAAAGTTCTAATAAGGTCAGAAAAGGAACGTGAGGCTGGAACACTGACGATGGGAATATAAACACAGGTATAGATCAGAGTGGAAGGTCAAATCCACAGTATTTAGTTATTGCTTAGATTTGGGAGAGTTAAAGAACACTGAGATGGCAGTCTCTGGCTCCACTTTAATTTTACCTTGCATCCCTCAAGCAAACTTTTTTTTTTAATTTATTTTTATTTTATGTGCATTGGTGTTTTTGCCTGTGTGTATGTCTGTGTGAAGGTGTCTGAAGCCCCCTGGAACTAGAGCTACAGACAGGTGTGTGAGCTGCCATGTGGGTGCTGGGAATTGAACCTGGGTCCTCCGAAAGAACAGTCAGTGCTCTTCACTGAGCCATCTCTCCTGCCCCAGGAAAACATTTCTAATTTAGCTTTCTTTTCTATCTTGAAAAGTGATAGACCACAGCTGAATCCATCCTTACATTTTAATCATCTCTTACAATGAATGTAGTATTTGTCTTCATTATTCCATAGAAGCATCTCCTGCTGAAGCCATCAACAATGTGCAAAGCTAAAAATCATCTAAAGTTCCAAAAAAATTGACAAAGTAGCAGTGATTTTTCTGCGATTCTGTCTTACTTGATGTCAAATTGTTGAATAACCTCTCTATCTAGATTTCTTATGAAATGATTCTTTTCTTTATTACTGGACCCATCTTGGTCTTCTACACAAGCTCTTCCTCTTCCTCCATGCCTTGCTAATGTTGGTATTCTGCTGATTTTGGCCTGTGGTTGGTTTTTCATTCATTTGGCTTAGTTTATTTCATATAATACATCTAATGGCTGGACACTAAAGTACTTCTCTTCAGCTTGGACTTCCACCTATTATTTATTTGGCATTCCAATCAGGCTGCCAACTAGACAAACACAATAAGAATGGATCTCATTATTCTAACTGCAACACTGTTATTCATAAGGGTCCCTCCTCAACCTTCAGCAAAAGATTCACTCACTAACAAGTCAAGCCTTTTGTAATTTGACCCCTACTCAATCTCTTCAAAGACTCATGCTCCAATCACTGCCTAATATATGCTCATGATATAATATAGGTTTCTTGAGCTAGTTTCCTAAAATATGTAGCAATCATGTATTCTTATAAACTTTCTTTTGTGTACTCTTAACTTCTTAAATTCCTTTCTGCTCCAAGTACTATCCCTGAACACAGAGCAATGCTCCAGACATACCAAATCAAACTCAACAGTTTTAACAGGAGCTCCAATTGATTCGTGTGTATTCACAATATATGCCATGATATGCATGAAGCCGAAAATCTTGGAAAAGCTATACTTTTATCTATTGTGATCACTACTGCAACTGTAATATGCAGCAGGTATCAGAAAAGGGCAAATTTAGTACACATCATCTTCTGAACCTTAGTCTATATCATTCCCTTATACACACTGCTTTGAATAAGTAAGTAGTATTGAAAATGTTGTTGACGCTCCTGTCTTCAGAGTCATCACTCTCCTTCTGGATTCAATGCTTGACACCACTTTGCTGGCATGACACTGACCTGTAATTCTCACTCCCTGCCTGCCTAAGGCTCCCAGGACTTGGAGAACTCGGTACACTGACTTTCTCACCACCAGGGAGCACTGACTCTACTCCTAGCACCTTATTCATTTGATGAATTTCTAGTCATCCTTTGGAATCTCTTCAAGCATTACTGATGGAAAGCACAAAACAATGTCCTCCAAATGAAATGAGGCCATCTTTTACACCACTCACAGAGATATGATGTGCTTTGTAACTGCTAGTTTACTAATCATTCTCCTCAAGTGAGGCTGTGAATCCTGTAGGGAAAAGACCGTGCCTTATTTATTTTCACAGTACCAGACCTGATATACTTAAGGCTTACAAGATGACTAAAAAATAAGTCTGGAACTTAAGAAGGAAGATCAAAGTCAGATATGTAACTCTGAACCTCCACATTTAGTTAAAATTAAAACTAAAGATGAGAGGTGACATTATTTTAGAGGACAAGTAGAATAAAAAATGTATAACTAGTGATCTCTGGAAAAAATGACTACAACACAAGAAAGATGGGGAGAACGAATGATAGCATGGCAACTGACAAGAGCTAGAAGAAGGGAAGGCACCAAGGGAACAGCAGAACAAAATCTGAAGGAATACAGACAACAGCATCAAACTCAAGAAAAGTCAAGTGAAAACCAATCACAGAAAAGCACTCTTTAGATCAGGAATCATTAACCAACTAAATATCATTAATCTTCATGGGAACTGTTTCAAGTTAACAATAGGATAAAAAAGAACAAACAGCATAGAGAGGATAAAGACTCTTTCCTATTAATTTATTCAACAAATATTCATTGAGCCCTGAACACAAGGAATGCAATGACACACATAAGGCCCACAATTCTTATCCTTAAGGGGCTTTTATTTAGCAACAATAAATTCCAGAAGAAACATGGCAAAGAACTTAAAAAGACTAAACCAAGGAGAATCTGAAATACAACTCTTACCTAGTGAAAGTCTTACTAAAAGGTAACCAAAGCACTAAATATATAGATAAGTAAGTAAATAAATAAATGAAAATTGAGGGCAGGTAAGATGGTTCAGTGGCACCAGGCAGTGGTGGCGCATGCCTTTAATCCCAGCACTTGGGAGACAGAGGCAGGCGGATCTCTGTTGAGTTCAAGGCCAGCCTGGTCTACAAAGTGAGTTCCAGGACAGGCACCAAAGCTACACAGAGAAACTCTGTCTCGAAAAACCAAAAAAAAAAAAGATGGTTCAGTGGCTCAGAGCACTTGCTGCCAGCTGTCATGTGCCTGGCCATAATGGTGATGGGCTCATTTTCCTCTGGACTGTAGGCTCCGATTAAATGTTCCTTCTATAAGTTGCCTTGGTCATGCTGTTTTATCTCAGCAATAGGAAAGTAACTAAGACATACAGAAACACACACACACACTATACAACAAAATACGTTATTTGATGCCATAAATCATTAATTTTAGTAATCAATGTATCTAATGTTTATATCCTACACTTTCAAGTTCATAATGTAAGATTTAAAATTCCAGTGACTGTATTCTTTAACTTTGATAGGCTGTATAGAACCTGGCAAAAATAAGGGGTACATAGTAGGTACCTCTTAATTATTGACTACTGTCAATTATAGCTAAATGGAAGTACAGAGATTAGCTTTTCTATAAACTCAGTCATCTAAATGCAAATAAAATTAACCAAAGATTTATTATTTGTCTCTAATACTCACATGTCAGCTTTTACACACTTCTATAAAAATATAGGGGAACAAAAGGATTTCCCTCCGATGCTCTTTATTTTATTTTACTTTCTTTAAGCTTAATTTATATTTTAACAGTTTAAGGTCCTTGAATTTGTGCAGAGCATGTTACATCTTTTTATCAATATACTTTAATATAAATGAGGGGAAAACCAAATGCTAATAACAGAACCAGCATAGGTAACCAGTACCAAGAAAGCAATTAGTGACCATAACTATTAAATGACTTTCCAGATAGGAGGCAAAAATAACACAAACTTATTTTTCCTCCACACGAAAATCCAATGCACTTCTCTAAATCAAGTCCACCACTCTAAGAAGATGTACTCATGTCCAATGCTCAACTCACTAATTACTTCAGTGGTAACCAGAGCAAACAAATGCTGACCTGGTCCTAATCCTGACTTACCATAGAACCGAAAAGAACAGCTTTTTCTCAGTCTTTACACAGCTGTACTTCCATCCCAAAAGTGGAGGAAGCTCTGCTATCAGTCACAGGAACGATAACAGACCATCAACACCTCAGTCTGGTAACAGCATTTCTGACTACATCATAGGTTTCAAGGGGTGCCAGCAACAGCAGCCGCTCTTAGGATAGGAAGCAGGAAGAAGAAACCTTGGCACAAGAGGTTGGTAGGAAGCAACAATGTTCAAGAACCAGTAACTCTTATTTTAATTTTAATATATATTTTAGAATATTTGATTCAATAAAGCTGATTTAAGTCCTTTAGCCTAAATATCCCAGCTTTCCTGCTCATTCAGTCTAAGAGCCGTAAGTAGGTCACTGAGTCTCAGTTTCCTTATCTATGAAATGGGAATAATATCTATGGTGGATGATTCATGCATTTAGCACCCAAACTTAAAAATCTTAGCCCACAGCATACTTCAAATGCTGGTTGTTAATGATGACAGTTTAAAATTATCAGCAATATTATTATTTTGAACCTAACAATGTGGCTGAGCTGTGACATAACTGGAAAGTTCTAATTTTGACTAAGGAAATGGAATAAAATAAATCTGGCACATGTGCATAAGACTGACCTATTAGAAAAACAATTCTAAACATTCCTTATCAAAAAACAAAAATGACTGAGAAAAGTATTTCAGCAATCAAGGGCAGATTTTACACATAATTCCTTCTAGCAACAACTAACACCTATGGGTTTGTGGCTACCATCTTGCCAAACAATAGCAGAACAACATTTGCCCTAAAATTAGAATGCACTTTGGTGCTGCTTCTTGCTCTGTTTCTATTTTTGGCTCCTCAGGTCCTAACCATCTTCAAAGTGTGGCACAAAGCACCACTGCATCAATTATTGCCAATTTTTCCCCCACTAAGTCTGGACACAGTGGGGGTGGGCTAAATTCCCGTAGGTACTCCTTATACAGAACTCTGAATTTGAGTCAGGGCTTTAGTTTGAGTCTCAGACACTAGTGATTTCAGACAAGTTACATGATCTCAAGCCTGGATTAAACAAAGATATAAAATTTACCTCAAATAAACTCAAACAGGCAAATAAAATCATTCAAAAAACTTAAATAGATAAAAGGTATTTTCCTACAAATACTGGTACTCAAATCCTGAAAATTAAAATACAACTCACTTTTGGAAATTTCAGTTACTCTCCTAACAGATCCACTCCCTTTATCTCATCTGCAAAAGAAAGTTTTGATACATTCTCACTTGGAAATATACTTCTGAATGAAAAAGTATTCCATTCCATCATTTTCTAAAAAGCTCTCAGTTTTTATGTGAATACTACTAGTAAATAACATACTTGAAAATGTGAACACTTTTCTCTAAAGATCAAATAATGTTATAGAATTAAAGCAGAGTCAAAGTAATATTACTAATTTTAAAAAACAAACACAAATATTGTGTTCTGAACAAAACAAGATGGCCAACTGCCAAAGTACTCAATAAATATACTAGAATGCCCTCAAATTTTCAATTTTGGCTTGTGTGTATTCAATAAACAGTTTAGACATTGCTTAGTAACAACAAGCAGCATCAGCCATTAATATTTATTGAGTTACTTACAATGCTACATCTAAGAAATCATTCGAAGCTCATTATAGCAACAATATATACAGTGGGTAGAACCATCATCTCCATGTCCTAGATGAGAACCAGGCCGTCTGCCCTCCTGTTGTCAGTAAGCACTAAGCACTTATTTTAAAGTGAATGAGCCTTCAAGAACCTAGGGTAAGCATGAATACAAACACATAAAAGTAACAAGCAATTATACATGGAAAGGTAAGCACATTATGAGAGGAGGCTAAAAGACAAGTGGTGGGACTAAAAGATACAAAATTAAAGCTGGGAACTACTAGCTGAGACTCATCCCAGATGACTGGTAACTCCGTTGTGAAAGCCTAGAAAGCAGAGGCTCCATCATCTTGCCACTCTACCTAAGTATGCGTGTGTCTGCTATAGTTCTGTTACTTTTCTAGTGAATGAAAACACCTTGTCCATCAATCTTTTTCTTCTCACGGCAATTCCAAATCAAGTTAGCGACCAGAATCGGTTAATTTTCACTGTATTTGCTACTTTAACATATAACAGGCAAAAAATGTCTCAAAGGTACTTACTGTGATTTTTAAGAGCTTAAAATGGGCAACTTTATTCTAAACTAACTCAGTGTTGCTTCCTTCATGCAACTTTCAAAAAGAACTA